>NC_071088.1:45895637-46495637 GCF_027358695.1 Spea bombifrons
ATTGAGGACAGCACAGATATATATAAAGCAAACATGATAGGATTAAAGGTATAATCCCATCAACCATCAGGCAGCCCGGCGCCGCTATACAGTTCTATGGCCAGCAATGTTCACCCAAAAAGAGTCACTATTTCAGGGTGATCCTGAGGGAGCGGCCTCAATCCAGGGGTACCAATGGAGAGCTCAGCGTCGGAAACATCCCCGGGAATAGTCGCGGGGCAGAGAGTTCCATAGCCGCTGCTGGATAAAGCCGGTCCTAAAGATTGGTAATAAAACCACAGTTCCTGAACCCGCTCCCTCTCTGTAACCACCACCGAGTGTTGCCCACCACGTGCTTAATGTACCCTCAAAAGAAAGATGTGGTGAGGCAAAGGGCATTCGTAGCGAAGCTGTTCCAATTGTCAGCAGGCATCGCCGTGGTTCCTAGCTGCCGCATAGTTCCATTAATTTGCAGCTAGGTCCCGGTCAAGCACGTCAAACGTTTCCTGGTTTGTGGAGCACCCATAGCCGGCTAGTGCATGGGAGTCTGGTTCCGGCAGACTAGACAGGGTTTCTTGATCACCCTGTGCCCCCAATGAGCAAAGCGTTACTTAGACATAAGAAGGGACTGGGCTGGGAGGTAATTAGACTCATATAAATCTGTACGGGCCCCACTATTAAAAGAGAGAGAGAAATCAAATAACTTTACACTAAACTCAACAGCTGTTGGGAATGTTTAAAATGCAAACTTACCAAAAGAAAATATTTTTAGGGTAAATCATAATTTCTTTATTTTTGAAATTTTCAATAAAAGATGGGGTACAGAAAGAAAAAAGGGAACAAGGGGTAAAACAGAAAGCGAATATCACATGTAAAGGTCCACAGTGAGACATCACATTATACATGAGGCAAAATGTAAGATAATAGTTCAGAGGCGTGCAGAAGGACCCAGACAGCAAAAGGCATTGAGGTATAATGGACATAACAGTATAAAGCGGCCCGTAGATTACGGCCACATGGAGAGCGAGTACTGCAACGGGAGACCCGGAGTTACCTAGCACAATGTACAAGAGACAGGTGATATAACAATCTGGCTTGAGAGAAGTGCACACAAGGTCTCCACAGCAGGGACTACCTTGCACCCGGAATGCGATGCCAATTGAAAAGAACACAATACACATATTGGCCATAACGTGAGATAACTAGATCCACAGAGCTGAACATGTATAGGGGCACCGTTATCATGAGCACCATAGTTAGAAAGCTACAGGGCTGTGCAATTCAATCTGAAACAGGCGGTTGTAAGTCGTCAATACAAAGACGGTAACATATCCCTGTAAACATATTAGGTTCCCCCTCTAAACCGTAGTGAGCTAAATGATTCCCAAAATCAGGGCTTCCAGCCCGTGTCATGGACCAATTAGTAGGAAGACATGGCACCTGTGTGCGCTGGAGAGGCCGACAACAAGACGGTAACAGATCTCTGTAAACATATTAGGTTCCCCCTCTAAACCGTAGTGAGCTAAATGATTCCCAAAATCAGGGCTTCCAGCCCATGTAATGGACCAATTAGTAGGAAGACATGGCACCTGTGTGCGCCGGAGAGGCCGACAACAAGAGGCAATTCAGTACAAACGGTAACACATCATAGAAGGGGCGGCAAATTGTCATAGAAGGCACTGTGGTGGTGTATACATGTAGGCTAAAGGAGCTAGCAGACAAGCAGCCCCGAAAACAAGGGAGACTCACTGAGATGGGCGAGGGAGGGAAGGAAGCACAGGAAGGGAAAGAGGTATGGGCGAAAGAAAAAAAAAAAGGGGGGGAAGCTACTACACAACCCCACCCGGTCGTCCCCACCGAACACACGGGGAACACAGCCCAGTGGAACTAATGCAACATCAGACGGATAAGGGGACCAGCGACAAACTCCAGCCAATGAAACCATGTCCGCTGATATCTCCCCTCCGCACCCGTGGCAAGCAAATGCAATTCCTCTAAAATCCTAGTTTGCTCAACGCGGAGGACCCATTCCTTAAATGTAGGCGGGGCAGGATCACCTCAGTGCAGCGGGATGAGCGCCTTAGCAGCTGTGAGGAGGTGGCGCACAATAGACCTGCGGAACCAACGTTCCGAGAGGGGGGTATGAAGGAGAACACAGAACTCCGGTGTGAACGGGAACACGAGGTCCATGAGGTTTTGCAACTGGGCGTGTATAGATTTCCAGAAAGGAACTATCCAACATCTCCAACACCTGTTCGGCACATCAGGGCGGTATAGAGAGGTCAAGGCAGGGGGTTGGTACCACAGGGCGAGCAGTTTGTATGACATTTCCTGGTCGTTAGAGCTCCGGGAGCAACAATGGGTGAAGGTGCAGATCTTAACCCATTGTCCCGGCGTGAGAGTAATCTGCAGCTCGGATTCCCACCGTCCCATAAATGCGGGGGGCACCGGGTTGAGAGCCTCCAGTAGTAGGCCATAAAGCTGTGAGATGCCGTGGGGTGGAAGTTCAGCAGCATCACATAAGTCTTCAAATACCGGGGGAGCGACCACACAAAGTTGTGCAGTTGAGCATAGTGGAACGTGTCCAGAAAAGAGGGAGGAGTGCGAAGGGAAAGCTGGTCTAGGGGCTTCAGACCCTAGCCAGAAAGGTAAGAGCGAATCTCCGACCTCCCAGTCCCAGGCGAGACCGAGAAGAGGGTACCGCCCAACCCAGGGGTAAATCGGGAACAGGTGTCAGAGGCGAGGGCACCGAGGAGAGGTGCGTCTTCCTGAGAACCTGAAACCAGACATCCAGAGTGGCCCGAATGAAGGGGTGAGGCAGGGCCGCTCCCCACGCAGCAGAGGGCAGGAGCCATGGTAGAGAGCGCATAGGGAGGCCCAGTAAAGCGGCTTTAACAGCCACCCATTGCTTGTGTGAAGGTCTATGCGACCATTCCACCACACGCAACAAATGGCATGCCCTATAATAGGTGCGAGGACAGGGGAGGGCCAAACCCCCGCTAGCTTTAGGGAGAATCAGCGTGGCAAGGCGTACCCTAGGGGCCCGAGAACCCCAGACAAAACGCAGAAACGCTGTGCGCAAAGAAGCGAAGAAAGAGGGGAGGATAGAGATAGGGAGGGTCTGAAACAGATAGAGGAGACGAGGCATAACATTCATTTTTAGCACATTGATACGACCTAACCAAGAGATCGTCAATGATTTCCAGGACCTCAGATCAGACCGAAGGGCGGTGAACAAAGGCGAGAAATTACAGTGGAACAACTGGGAGAAATCAGGTGTTAGCCAGGTCCCAAGGTATTTGAGCTTAGAGTCACACCAGGCAAAGGAGAAAGAGGACCGCAGGGGACGGACCACAGCGGAAGGGAGGTTTATGTTCAGTATTTCGGATTTAGAGGCATTAATTTTGAAATTGGTAAAGGCGCCATATACTGAGAATTCACGGAGGATGTTGGGGAGAGAAATCTGGGGACGGGACACAACGAATAGCAGGTCATCCGCGTAACCCAAAATTTTGTGATGAGTTCCCCCGACCCGCAGCCCGCATATATCTGGGTTCATCCGTATAGACTGGAGCAAGGGCTCAACAGAGAGCACGAACAGCAGGGGAGAGAGCGGGCAACCCTGCCTTGTCCCATTGCGGATAGCAAAGGAACCCGAGAGGGAGCCATTGACACGGACGCGAGCCGAGGGGGTGGAATACAGGGACCGAATCCAGGTTAGTAAACCAGGACCGAAGCCCATTTGCGACAGGGTAGACAGCATGAAAGGCCAAGCCTTTCGAAGCATGTCGAAGGCCTTCTCAGCATCCGTGGAGAGCAACATGGTCGGGGTGGAGGTGTGTTTAGCATAGTGCATGAGCGAAAGGGCTCTGATAGTACTGTCCCTGGCCTCCCGCCCGGGAATGAAGCCGGTTTGATCAGGGTGAACCAGAGAGCACATGAAGGGCTTAATGTGGTTGGCAAGGATCTTGGCCAGTAATTTCAGATCTACATTCAGCAATGAGATGGGGCGATAGCTGCTACATTGCTCCGGGTCCTTACCCTCTTTCGGGATTAGGGTAATCGCAGCCGACAAAGTGTGATCCGGAATACGACCGCCAGACAGAATAGAGTTGAAGGCACTCACAAAGTGAGGACCCAAAACATCTTTAAATTCTGAGTAGTAACGTAAGGGAAGCCCATCAGGGCCCGGGCACTTCCCCGCAGGGGAGGACTTAAGGGCAAAGAAAAACTCGGGCAGCGTGATCATAGAGTCTAGAGAGGCCGCTTCATCCACCGTGAGCTTTCGTTTGATGGTCTTATCCAGGTACGACTTGATTGCTAGAGATTGGCTAGGAGGTGCGGGGTCAGAGGGAGCCGCGCAGAGATTATAGAGTCCCTCATAATAACTCTGAAAACAGCGAGATATATCGGAGGGGTGGGGGTGGAGGAGACCGCTCGAGGAGCGTATCCTGGGCACATAGGTCCGCTTCCGCACGGCCCGCAGAGCCCTCGCGAGATATTTACCTGGCTTATTGCCATGCTCGTAGTATATCGCCTTGGTTTTTAGAAAAGAAGTGTGCAGTCTACGATTGAGGATCGAGGCCAGCTCCCCCCGGAGAGACAAGAGGAGCTGCAGGTCGCTGCCAAGGAGAGGGAGAGAGGGGCATGGTCTGACCAGGTCGTCGCCCCAATGGAGGAACAGCGGAGAAGGCTAGCGAAGTGGCAAGGAAGAAAAAAGAGATCGATGCGGGAGTACGAATTATGCGGCATTATGCGGCATGGGGAAAAAATGTATAGTCCCTCCCATCCGGATGGAGAGCCCTCTAGCAATCAACCAGCCTGTGGGTTGTAAGGAGACAGCGCTACATTAAAGTCACCCCCTAGGACGAGGATCCCCTCCTGGAAGCCATTAAGTTTCTGCAGCACAGAGCGAAGGGTGAGGTGCTGACCCCGGTTAGGAAAATAGACATTCGCCAGCGTATACGTTTGGTCCGCGATCGAGCCTTTAACCAGTAAATAACTCCCCTCGGGGTCAGCCACAATGCCTGAGGTGCGGAAGGGGATTTGGGCAGAGAAAAGAATCGCAACCCCCTTAGACTTTGCCAAAGGGTTATTACTGAAAAACCCGGTGGGGTAGGAGCGGCAGGAGAGTCGAGGAGCCCGAGACCCCAGGAAGCGGGTTTCCCGAATAAAAGTGATGTCTACCCGGCCCTTGCGAAGATCTCGGAAGAGGAAGGAGCGCTTCTCTGGGGAATTGAGGCCCCTGGGGTTAAGAGAGAGCAAGTGAAGCCCACGGGTAGGCGAGTGCGACATTGAGTCAAACAAGAGGGAGAGAAAAAAAGAAAAAGAAAAAAAATGGGGGGGGCGGCGGAGTGGAGGAGAGGGAAGTGGAGAGAAAAGAGTTGGAAAAGGAGCGAGAAGCAGGATAAGAGGGGGGAGGGAGGGAGGACCAGGGGGGAGTAAGAGTCAGAACAAGAAAAAACACCTACGACGCCCGGCGGGTAGTATACACCCGACAGCGAACAGGGCGTCACTGTGTAGGGGAGATGTCCGAACCGCCAGGAAAGGCAAAACCACTAAACAGAACAGGTAACAAACACAAAAATATGTGAACCACGTGCAGGCCGCCGCCCGCTACCATGTAATTGAATTTACTAGAAGTTATCAGATACCAGATATTGTACAATAACAGCGATAACGAATAGACCGCCATGCAAAACAGGAGATAACAATTGAAAAGGAACATTAGAGAAATCTTCAGCGAGGAGTGGAGGAGCCAAGTGTCATGTGTGTAAAGAAAAACAAAAACATATATGTATATAGGCACAAAGCACAAAGCATAGACACAATAATATAATGAGGGACACGTAAATGTGCCTCCGAGACATTAGGCATGCAGCGCCTGCCTGTATAGGCTCCACATGGAAGCGCAAATACCGAGGAGGGCAGAAGGCAATACCGGACATAATATCAGAGATATTCACGTGTGTCAGCGTGAGATTGGGCATGCGGCGCCCGCAGGTACAGACGCAAGGCGAAGTCACAGACCGCGCGTACGAGGCGTGAGCAACACCTGTGAGGGAATGCCCGAGTCAGAAGCTCCACATGGAAGCGCATAATAATAATAAAAAAAAAAAAAAAAATTATATACATACAGATAATAACAATGTCAAAGATGTACATGTGTCATAAAGAATATAGTGATATATATATATATAATTGTATCAGTGTGAGATTGTGCAGGCGGTGCCCGCAAGTACAGGCGCAAGGCCAAGTCACAGGCCGCGCGTGGGAGGCGTGAGCGTCACGCGTGAGTGAACGCGCAGGTTAGAGGCTCCACATGAGAGCGCATGTAAGAAAAAAAGGGAAAAGAAAAAAAAAACAAAAAAAACCCATATACATATATACATAATATCAGAGATAGTCACGTGTGACAGCGTGAGAGTGTACAGGCGCAGAGGCTAAGACACCGACCGCGCGTACGAGGCTCCACATGAGAGCACATGCAAGAGAAAATAAATAAATAAATAATATAGAAGAATTTTATTATGAAATATACATAATACCACAGATATTCACGCGTGTCAGCGGGAGGTTATGCATGCGGCGCCCGCAGGGACAGGCGCAAGACGAAGTCACAGACCGCGCGTACGAGGCGTGAGCAACACATGTGAGGGAATGCGTGGGTCAGAAGCCCCACACGGAAGCCCATAATAATAAAGAAAGAAAGAAAAAAAAAAACCCAAACCAAACCAACCCCCCCCCCCACATAGATACACATTGAGCAGAGGCTGAGGCGAAACAACCCACACCAAGTGCTGTACACGCGACTGCGCGAAATGGTGTATGTGTGGCCCGCAGTCGCAGGCACAAGGTAAAAGCAAAAGGGCTAAACCCACATGGACACGCCACCCCCACCCCCACAAACCCCCCGAACACCCCAGAAAAGTGGAATACAGCATAAGTACATCGGGGACCAGTGAGATGGGAGAGCCGCGGAGAGCCCCAAAGGAAAAAAAAAACATAAGAAATAAAAGAAAAATATCAACCTGTCCCTCCAGTTCCATACCACATACGAATAAACGGCAATGTGCATGTAGCTAGCGTGAAGCAAAGTCCCCTACTCCTCAATAGGGCCTAGGCGGCGAGAGGCCAATAAGGCAGGAGGGTGGGGCCTAAGGGCCGACCAGGAGCGGCAGTCATGTCCATCCAGTCAGGGATCTGGAGATCCGGCAGGGCTAAGTAGCGTAGCACCTCAGGGAGGCCGTGATGATACTTGACAATGAGCGACCGATTGGCATGCCTGATCACTAAGGCGAAAGGGTAAGCCCAGCGGTATGGTATATTGAGCCGCCGCAATTCAGATAGCAGGGGGCGCAACGCCCGCCTCGCCTGAAGTGTCAGGTCCGAGAGATCCTGATAAAAGGAAATCGGGTGTCCACGAAAGGACCACTCACCCACCTCCCGGGCACGGGCCATGATGGATTCCTTAAGGCGAAAATCAGTCATATGGCAAATTATGTGCCGAGGGGGGGACTCTGGGTCTCCACGAGGGCGCAGGGCACGGTGAGTATCCAAGTCTTCCAAGGCCCGGACCCTCGGGTCCAGCGCTGACAGGTCTGTGCGCAGGGCCGATACTTCATCGCGAACCACCTGTTTGAGTTCAGCGATGAGGAGCGAGAAGTCAGCCTTCCAGGGTGCCGAGGAGAAAAGCTGTAAAACCTCTGGAGGGTGGGAAGATGGCGGCGGATGCGAAGTGGAGGCCGAGTCCTCCGTAGAGGAAGAGCTGGCAGGAGAAGAGGCCTCGTGGTCCCTTGAGGCCTGTGAGGCCAGGTCGGCTGGAGTGCGAAAATATTCGCGGAGCGATGCCGAGGAGGACCGATGACGATCCACGGTCGGAGAGGGGTCAGAGACCGACTTCTTGTTGCGTCCCATGCTAGTGTAGCGGTCAGGGGTCTGAGAATAGCGAGCGAGCGGCGGCGAAGCAACTAGTTCATGCGGCCATCTTCCTCGGCAGCCAGACACACCCCCCCAAGGAAATATTTTTAAATATATGTTTAAAATCCCTGTTGAGCAGTTTAGGCTTTTACGGATATTTGGTAGTAATTTACATTTTGCAGGTTTTTTTTTACAGTTTTTACCAGGTTCAATCAGGTTTTTACATATAGAGACTAAGCTACTTAATATTACATACTTGATTTCACGGAGGAGAGACTTCCATCCAGCTCCCATCAGTCACAGCCACCAGCGCCGAGACATGGGAGACCCTCCTCCAACAACTCAGCCACAGCAGCCACCAAGGAGGAGGAGAGAGCGACCTCCATCCAGCACACAGCAGCTGTTACAGCTGCCACAGAGGAGCGGGAGACCAACTCATCCAAACTCCAGCAGCCACAGCAGCCCCCAAGGAGGAGAGGGAGACCCCCATCCACCGTACAGCAACCATTACAGCCACCAAAAGAGGGGAGGGAGACCCTCTGCAACCGCCGCACGGTAGTGGGAGACCTTCTCCTGGCTCTGCACATCCTCTAGTAGTGCCTTTATATACTCCTTCTGCTTACAGAAGTAGGTTAAGTTCTTTGAACTTACTGTGCCACACTCAATATGGCCGCTGTGAGCGGATGGAGACAAAGTGACGTCACACCATTTGGTGCTATTTAACTCCCACACTCAATAAATACCCTCAAAACTCACTTGGACAATGCCCTCTGATGGTTGTTCCCTCAAGTTCGTGTGCTGAAACATGTGAAAAAAGACATCAAGACAAAAGTCAGTTTCATGCTAATTCTCAATTCACATGGAATCAGAGACACAAATGAAAGAAGTATAGTTAATTGAAAAATAATTGCCATGAGCTGGGAAGATGCTTATTTACCATAACTCTTATGCTTATGAACTCTTATGCTTTCAAAAATAAAGCGAGAAAACCAAAATATACTTTGGTTAATATAGGCTAAAAAAGATACGCAAATAAAAAACAAGTTATGTCACTGTTGACCCATTGTTCAAAAAATAAAAAATCTAACCGTCTAATTTTGGTGAGATTTCTGTACAAGCACAGACATACAAACAGTTATTGTGCAATTGTTAATGTATTTGTGCTAAATTATGTGTTGAAGTTCACTATTCTGTGTTGCAAATGCCAGTATCCCAGATACTAATAAAAGTAGCATAAATTAGGTTCATTGCTATAAGCCTATCCACCTTGAAGTTAAACATGCACTCAGAGTACACTCTCCCAGCACTCTGACATGTACAGTCCTCAATGGTGTTAATGGGCCAGTTGGGGAGATCAGTGATCTTCCTTTTAACCAAACCATTTAACAGTGGTGCTATAGGGAGCCTGATTGCCCAAGAGAGCGACCAGACCCCCTGCTAAGCAGCAGAGGGGCTGCTGTCCTCCCTGGGCAGCTGAACCACTGGGTAAATAACCAAGCAATGATTAGTGAAAACCTACTTAGATTCAATAGAGAGATGTACAGTGAAACATCATTTAATACAGAGATCTTTTGAAAAAATGGATAGGATTGTCACTTTAAGCCAGGCATGTCCAAACTTTTTTCGAAGAGTGCCAGATTTGATGAAGTGAACATGTGCGAGGGCCGACCATTTTGCCTGACATTCTTTGAACCATTAAAATTAAATGCAAATTAACTATTTTATGCAGTTTATTGAAAACGGCATACTTTTCATTTTGTGACTTGGATGACAAATCTAAACAGATGTTAAATCACTCTGCCTTTAATATCAAAAAAACAGATCTATATTTGGGCAACTTATCTGTGGGGCCTTATCAGTCCGGAACGCGGGCCGCAATTGGCCCTTGGGCCGGACTTTGGACATGCCTGCTTTAAGCAAAAGAATCATAACTGTATCTAGAAACAAAGAAGCTTGAGTAAGAAAGATAGGAGTAACCTAATTATGAGTGTACATACTAATATGAATGTAACTATCCCTGATATTAGATTAGCAGTAAAATAAAGTCTCAACAGTGGGATTGTACTATTAATGTATTCAATATAAAATAGTATCAATGGTCAATTACACTGGTTATGTAGAAGCAATGTGATTGCAGAAGGGGCTAAATGGGGATACCATCTACTTGTGAAAAGATTATTTAGACCTAGCAGAGGATATGATTTTTCTATGTATGTCAAAAGCTGTGGATACATATTGTGAAAATCGGTGTCCATAAATGGCTTTTGATTTTGGTGCAAATGGTACAAATGTTCTGAAAACCATATCTGCAAATGTATTCTTTATCTTAAATTGGCCACTCCAATGGTATCATATTACCACAATGTTTGTACATAAGTAATAGGGTTGCAAACTTGCATTTTGTGCATCTTCTGATATAGATCTGGGTGTGGTCATTGATGTGATTTATCTAGACTTTGCTAAGGCATTTGGTTACAGTTCCACATAAAAGGTTACTCTACAAATTAACAGAAATAGGCTTAACCCATAAAGAACAAGTGTAGAGGCTCCCAAATCACACCTTAGGGGTAACTGCATCCTTACCCTTAACACCAGAAAACAAGCATTCTCCATCCCGCAGGAACTCAGTTCACGTCCGCTGGAAGCGGACAGAGTTACTAACCTCAACCAGTGGCGTCTCCAGCTTTCATATTTAAGGGGGCACATGGGGGGACAGGGACCAAAGTAGGGTAACCAATTATAAAACAATATAAAAATGCTTGTTTCTTTGAAGTAAAGGCCATGATTGAAATATAATTTCAAAATCATAACAGAACTGGCAGTTATTTTTCAATCTTTAATATTAGCCCCTGCTGCCGATATATATTAATATTAGACCCTACTACCAATATATATAAATATTAGCCCCTGCTGCCAATATATATTAATATTAGACCATGCTGCCAATATATATCTATATATATATTTATATATATATATATATATATATATATATAAATATAAGATCCTGCAGCCAATATATTTTATATTGAAAAAAACTGGACCCCTGGAAAGCATTTCCTTAGGCCGCACTCCACACTCCCTAGCATGCAACCACTCCCTCCGCTCCCGCACCAAAAACAATATTTGCCACACTGACGGCAGATTAGGGGAAGGCTGTGAGAGTCAGTGCAGTCTTCCCTCTTTCTGATCCTACCATGACATTGAGAGGTCCTCTCCCCCGTAATAATTCCCAGAGTCCATGTGTCCCCACATTCACTAAGCCACCTCTCTTTTACTTACTCCCTGTAGTTCAGGTATAGATCAAATAAACAACACATGTAAACAGCATTGCAGGTATTGATCAACTCAATAATACAAACCCTGTATTTGCAAGTATATATAAATAATGTATAAGCATAGCAGATATGGATCAACAGAATAACACAAAAACTCAGCTTTGCAGGTATAGATCAATGGAATTCACATAAATCCCCTAGATTAGAGGCATACATCCCAGGTTTCACATCCCAAAGGCCAGCCCTGGCATCCACACTGCCCATATAGAACCTGACCAGCACCCAGATAACACATATCACAATTTCCCAGCATTTTCCTGCTATTTCCCCTTCTTCTATCTCTAACCTCCCTGCCTTTTGATCACAAAGTGATTGGGAAGACCAATTTTCCTCCCTATACTATGTATTATTTATGACAGGGAAGGCCATAAGAGACCACATAAATGTCTATACAGACCCTACAGATTTATCAGACAGCATTGACACCACAAGAAGGGAAAACAACACTCAGAAAAGTATGCCTGCAGTCTGACAGAACTGAGGCAGCCTAATCTCCAGTGCAGCAGTTCCGAACACCTATGTTGGCTGAGAGTGGACAGCAGAGTGCACCACATAGGGGCAGATGCATCCTACAGGTCATATGTTGTGTAGGCCTGATAAAATACTCACTGTACTTACTCCAAAGTTCTTATAATAGTCTCTAAAAGTATTATTAATATTATTATAAAGTGCCAGTGCAATACCAATGAGAAGAGAATCCAAATCCACATTAACTTTAAAATTAACAATACAAAAAATAACAGTACAATGAACAAATGTAAGACATATTGGTACAGAAGGTGAAGATGGCTCTGCTCTTGTGTATTGTTCATTCTCGATTATTTAAGTTCTTCTTTTTTAATGGATGTGTGCGTTTTACAATCTATTAAAAACATAATTTTGAAATTGCCTTCCAGGATATAAAAACCATTACAAACTATAAAACGGTTGTTGTAATAATAGATTTACTGACTATGCCATTTACAGCCACTAAATGTCACTGTAGTTCTACACTGTTTTGTTGGCTTTACAGTGTATTATCTAAGCATATGCCTCTACCCTCCCTTCTTGTGTCTATTTTCAATTTTAGAATGTTTGCTGGGTATAAGTGTGTAACGGAATTCTAAATACCTAAAAGTCACAATAATATACAAAGAAACAGTAGAAATAGGAGTTGTTGTTTCTTCTCTTGTGTGAAATAAAAGTGCTTGTGCTCCAATGTAGAGCCCTGCATGGGACTGTTTTTTTTAATCCCGCTCCCGCTGATTTTGTGACCATTACTGCCCGCTCCCGCAATGTGTTCCACTCCCGCCCGCTCCAGCCACATATGTGTCCAATCCCACCCACTCCCGCCCCATATGTGTCCAATCCCGCTTGTTCCTGCCACATATGTGTCCAATCCCGCCCGCTCCTGCAAGCATGTGTGTCCAATCCCGCCCACCCCCTTACCTGAACTGCAGGTTTCCCGCGCACTCCCACAAGGATGCCTTGCGTGCTCCCTCACACGTCTCTTCTCTTGTTCCGCCCAGCCTTGTGGGAGTGCGCGGGATCCCGCAGGTACATTGTCTGACTGCTTGCTCCCACCCGCAACCAAAAAACCACCCAAGCCCGCAAGTTTTTTGGCGGGTCTCGCAGGACCTGCGGGACCCGTATCCCAATGCAGTCCTCTACTCCAATGTGCTAAAAGTCAATTGTGCTACAGTAAAAACCGGGTCCCAAGTCTCTTCTGAAAACACATTCCCCACCATGGATATATGTACCGTATATTCCGGCGTATAAGACGACTTTTTAACCCCAGAAAATCTTCCCAAAAGTCGGGGGTCGTCTTATACGCCGGGTACTAACCGAGTACTTACCGAGCCGGAGAGTCCCACGAAGCCACGAATCTCTAGGGGAGGGGCGAGTGGAGAAGCCGCCTCCCCTGGGCCGGTCTTCAGGGCCGCGCCGAGGTAGGTGCAAGATGGTGATCTCCCCAACTAGCCCTGATCAGCAGGGCTGGTTGGGGAGATCATGACCTCCCTCTAACTAGCCCAACATTACAGAGCTCGAGCTCTGGCACTTCAGACCTCGGCTTCCCTGCTCCCTAATCACTACGTGCCGGCTATTGATGCCGAGCGCGGGGATGACGTCATGTCCCGGCGCTTGGCATCAATTGCCGGCGCGTAGTGATGAGGGAGCAGTAAAGCAGAGATCTGAAATGACAGACCTCACACTCCCACAACTGGATGGAAGAAAGAAAATAGAAGATGAGAAAGGTAAGAGATGGGGAGGAAGGGGTGTAAGTGCAGTGTATGTGTACATATGTTGGTGTGAGATGGTCAGTGTATGTGTATGGTCAGGTGTGCGTAAGAGCAGTGTAGGTATTTGTGTGTTTGTAAGCTGGCGTGTGTGTGTATATATATATATATATATATATATACACACACACGTGTGTGTGTGTGTGTGTATATATATATATATATATATATATATATATACATGTATATATGTATATATATATATATATACACACGTATGTATGTATGTATATATATATGTATATACACATGTATATATATATGTGTGTGTAAAGGGGTGTGTGGTGAGGGCAGTGTATAAATGTTTATGTATGGGCAGGCGTGTGTGAGTATGTGTAGATATATATATATATATATATATATATGTGTGTGTGTGTAAGGGCAGTGTATGTATGTATATGTCTGTATAACAACCAGCCAATCACCGGTAAGGTACATCGCTTGCCGTGATTGGCTGGTTGTTGTATGCTGGTTAGAGGGGTAGTCTTATACGGTGAGTATAGCCCAAACTCTATATTTTAAGTGGAAAAGTTGGGGGTCGTCTTATACGCCCAGTCGTCTTATACGCCTGAATATACGGTATTTCTTTCCTCACCACCATGGCCTCGTCAACTCTCTCTAGTAAGGGAAACCGCTGAATTCTTCAAGAGATAGTCAGCTCCATTTCATCATTTCCAGTGAATAAAAACCCTTTTAAATAAATCAGATTAAAAAATGCACACATGTACAAAAACCACAAAAATGCACAATGCGTAAAAAAAATGACCCAACCTATGCAGGGCTGCCATCAGGCAAGTTCCCCCTGGTTAGACACATGGCTCCTCTGAGGCAGGTGTTCCAGGAGCATGACATCCAGGCACCCCAGTAATTGAAGCGCCTAGAGGGGTCACATAACATGAATCACGTGGCCCAGTGGTAGTACAGTCACCGGTGTAAAGGAGCCCCCCCCCCCAATACCAGCATATTGCTGGGCTGGTGCTGTGAGCCACATATCCTCAGGTAAAACACGCTGAGTCTGAGTGTCACGATATGGCGTCATTTCCCAGTGCTCAGATTTGGTGTGTGAGGATCTTGAGGAAGCAGAAGAGCTGGTATCAGCCTACCCCCCACAAACACACCTGAGCCAACAAAGGTAGGTTGTGTGTGTGTGTAATAATGTCACTGTGCTTAAGTATGTTACTGAGGGTATGTAAGCAAGGGTGTACCGAAAGTATTTGGCACCCAAGGTGGATCCTGTGACCCTCCACTTTAAAATTTATAGACACCCACAAAAAATGATGTTGGCAAGAATATGTATTTCACAAATTTATAAACTGTAAGTCAACTGGGAGAAAACTGTAACTCTAAGTATTATTATGGGAGAAAGGTTTAGAAACAGCAGCAACTCGCCACGCAGCGGAAGGCCACATAAAGTCACATAGTGGGGTCTTTGAGTGCTGAGGTACATGGTGTGTAAAAGTCACTGCTCTTCTGATTCCATAGCTGAAGAGCTCCAAACTTCCACTCAGCACCAAAACTCTGTGGCCAGACCTTGGAAGAGTAGCTGCATACAAGCCTTACATTATCAAGTACAATGCAAAGCGTTGTGTACCACTGGACTCTGGAGCATTGGTGACATGTTCTTTGGAGTTACGTGTAACACTTCCCGGTTTGGCAGTCTGATGGGCGAGTCTGGGGTTTGGCAAACGCCAGGAGAATGTTAACTGCCTGGGTGCATTGTGGCAACTGTAAAGTTTGGTGGAGGGATAATGGTATGAGGCTGTTCTTCAGGGGTTGGGCCCCTTACTTCCAGTAACGAAAAATCTTAGGCTTCAGCACACCAAGACATTTTAGACAATGCTATGCACCCATCTTTGTAGGAACAATTTGGGGAAGGCCCTCTTCCATTCCAGCATTGTCCAGTGCACAAAGCAATGCCCATAAAAACATGGTTGCATGACTTTGGTGGGGGAAGTGTGGAGTGCGGTGTATTTGATTAATTTGCCATGGTGGAATCTAGTATATACAAAACCATTAGGACAGGGGCGTCCAACGTGCGGCCCTCCAGCTGCTGCAGGACTACATTTCCCATACTCCTCAGCCTGCCCCTTAGCTGAAAGAGCATTATGGGAGATGTAGTCCTGCAGCAGCTGGAGGGCCGCACGTTGGACGCCCCTGCATTAGGAAATTTCGAAGAACACTGTCTGAACAATAAGGTCCAAGACAGGTTATAACATATCATAATGGAAACACTGTCTTCAGTTTCTGGCATTTGATCAACTAAATAAATCCCTACGCAAAGGGAATTTTAATCGGTATTTAGTCCAACTAGAATCTAAATGGATCTATTATGTGCAAACTCCGGATGGTCTAAAGGAGGGGTTCCATTACTCCTCAGTTACATAGAGGATCATGAAAAAAATTATGACATAGTATATTTTTTATCTTATCCCACTAAATATTCTCTATGCAAATCTATAAATAGCATGTTTATATGTATTATTTACACAATTTCTGTTTTCAATTACATCATATTGTACCTTAATACACTGCAGCAGTGCCATACAATTTGGTTTAGAATTAATTTTGTTTATTCCTGGGTTTATTACAACCACTCTTTTCTACCGGCAAGGACACACCAACCGCCAGCTGTGACAGGAAAGAAATACCACGTTAACGTAAACAGAACATAAGTAAGGGAGGGTGGGGGTGTAAGTGATTGCTGTCCATTTGCCAAAAGGTGACAATTACCAGAACCACGGGAGGGACACCTTTTTATCTCCCCAGGGACTCCCACCAAATTTATACAAGCCAATGGGCTAGCACTCCCCCACACTCATACATGCCCCTGTCCATTTAACTTCGCCAATTCCCAGGGGCCTAGACTTTGCAACTAATTCATTTACTAACGAGGTTCAATTAGAGCTCTGTTCTTATTTATTTGTAAACATTACTCGACAAGCCCAATGTATGATTATTGGTCCAGTCAACTCTGTGATCATCATTCTTGATGAGCCCAATGCATGGTAATTGGTCCACCCATTTCCTGCATCTATACAGCCTGCTAATTTGATTGGTCTGGTTGACCCCCTCCCACTTAGATCAGGACATTTAAAAATCTTTGCCTATACAGCATTTCTTAGCCCCTGACAAAGATGTTCGGGAGAAATGCACATCAAGTGTTCCACTACTCCCCATGTTCCACTCAGGCATATTGACTTATACTTTAGTTTTTTAGTTTACTAGGCAGTGAATTTTGGCTGGTACTTATACAGCTGTTTATAACCCAGAGCTGATGCACGGGTTGACGTTTAGTATTAGATATTATTTTTCTATAGTATACCCTTTAGCTCCACCTATTGGACTCTACAATTCATAGTTTTACGATTTTAGGCCTTCTCTGCTCTGGGAAGCAGGGCTTATTCTTGTGCTTATTCTGTCTTTGAAACACTATGTGACTTATGGCATTTTGTCTCAATTGTCACCTGTGCATACAGCCAAGTGCACCCCTTATGTATTTTTATTTAGTGGAGGGATACTAAACTTAAAATTTTATTCAGTGCCCATTAAAAGTTTATGTTTTAAAGGGGGTTTCTCTTTGGTTGTTGTATTTTTACTCATGATTTAACTACCACTACAGCATGCTTCTACATGAGTATTTTAATATATATGGTGTTTGCATGAGTACATGTGTGTTAGTATGGTGTTAGCATAAGTGTATTGGTGGGTGTCAGTGCATGATGTTATTGTGAGTTTTTGTGTCAAAGTATAGTGTTGGGAGTGCCGGTGGCGAGCCTATGGTTAGTGGAGCGTGGGAGAGGACCAGGGTGTGTCCATTGCACTTATCAGTACCCTTAAAGTACCCCTAAGGCTAGATTTCCACTTGGTTTTTTTTTGCTAAAAACGCCTATAAAAACGCCAATAGCGCCACCTGGCGTTTTTTTGTGAAAAACGCATGCAGCCAGATGTTAGCTGTAATTCAATAGGAAATCGCAAAATGCCATTTCCACTTGGCGTTTTTCTGTCTGGCGTTTTTTCAGTCCTCTTTGGCGTTTTTCTGCTTTTTTGGGCTCTGTGGCAGTTTTTCAAAACTGCAGCATGTTGACACTCTGGCGTTTTTTGCAAGAAATCTTGGCTTTTTTCTCCAATAGAAGTCTATGGGAGAGAAAAAACGCCATGAAAAAGCCATGTGGGTTTATTGCCTTGGCGTTTTTTATGGCGTTTTTTCCACAGTTACAATGCAGAGGATGGACCCAGTATCTGTGTGTCCTACGAGAAATAGGCTGAAAACAAACAGTTTCACACAAAACAAAGTCCTGGACTGGTTCATATTGAATTTTACACCATTTGGAACAAACATGCCATTACAAACAAACATACGCGACCGGATCCTGCGTGCCAAAAGCAACAGCAAACAATTTGCACCATCATTTGGGGCCAATCTTCCCAGAGGAGCAGACATTCGAAATAAAGCATGCCTTACAAACCACAGAAAAGAGACAAAAGGGTCTACCAAGTAAATGACATCAGGAGAGGGCAGATACTTGCCATTTATCCTAATCCCTTTTAGCTGGGTGAAACTTCTAACTTGTAAAGGCTGGAAAAACTGCCTAAGGTCAAAAAAAGCAATTTCCACAGAAAGGCTAAAACGCCAGAAAAAACTGCAGAAAAAACGCCAAAACGCAGCTAAATGCAGTGGCAGTTTTCTTGGCAGTTTTCCTGGCGTTTTTCATCAAGAATAAAACGCCGGACAAAAACCCAAGTGGAAACCTAGCCTTAGGCTTGGTTTCCATTGGGGTTTTTTTTGCTAAAAACGCCTATAAAAACGCCAATAGCGCCACCTGGCGTTTTTTTGTGAAAAACGCATGCAGCCAGATGTTAGCTGTAATTCAATAGGAAATCGCAAAATGCCATTTCCACTTGGCGTTTTTCTGTTTGGCGTTTTTTCAGTCCTCTTTGGCGTTTTTCTGCTTTTTTGGGCTCTGTGGCAGTTTTTCAAAATCGCAGCATGTTGACACTCTGGCGTTTTTTGCAAGAAATCTTGGCTTTTTTTCTCCAATAGAAGTCTATGGGAGAGAAAAAAAGCCATGAAAAAGCCATGTGGGTTTATTGCCTTGGCGTTTTTTATGGCGTTTTTTCCACAGTTACAATGCAGAGGATGGACCCAGTATCTGTGTGTCCTACGAGAAATAGGCTGAAAACAAACAGTTTCACACAAAACAAAGTCCTGGACTGGTTCATATTGAATTTTACACCATTTGGAACAAACATGCCATTACAAACAAACATACGCGACCGGATCCTGCGTGCCAAAAGCAACAGCAAACAATTTGCACCATCATTTGGGGCCAATCTTCCCAGAGGAGCAGACATTCGGAATAAAGCATGCCTTACAAACCACAGAAAAGAGACAAAAGGGTCTACCAAGTAAATGACAGCAGGAGAGGGCAGATACTTGCCATTTATCCTAATCACTTTTAGCTGGGTGAAACTTCTAACTTGTAAAGGCTGGAAAAACTGCCTAAGGTCAAAAAAAGCAATTTCCACAGAAAGGCTAAAACGCCAGAAAAAACTGCAGAAAAAACGCCAAAACGCAGGTAAATGCAGCGGCAGTTTTCTTGGCAGTTTTCCTGGCGTTTTTCATCAAGAAAAAAACGCCGGACAAAAACCCAAGTGGAAACCTAGCCTAAGGGAGACATTCAGATGCATTTAATATAGAGGCCCCAAACAGCTTGAGCTTCAATAAAGAGAACAAAGCCTCTCTCTTGATCTCAACCAAATTGCCGAAAAGAATTAGGTCACATAAAAAGGTTAGCAAAGCCTATCCGCAAGTCATGCCTCTAACCATTCCTCATCAACAAATAATCCATATTTAGGCACAAGGGTTTGTTATTCTACTACCCCCACTGTTCTACCATCTTGAGGCCCTTCCTCCCTCTCTGGTCTCCTTCTTTGTATGGAGCAACTTGTAGAAGTGATGCACCATAGTCCAACCTAGTCTCACTTATCCCCTCTATGAAACATGGAGAGTTCTAAGGTACTGTATAAATATAAGGTGTTCTCGAATGTGAACGCAAAACATACCCTTTTAGCCATCGTTGGATACATTTAATAAGAAAAATGATGTTGGTCTACAAATTTTATAATACAAAATAGCTCGCCAAATTGTTTGTGTTTGGACTCTCCTGAAAATCAACACTATGGTTGCACCAC
Organism: Spea bombifrons; assembly: GCF_027358695.1. NCBI lineage: Eukaryota > Metazoa > Chordata > Amphibia > Anura > Pelobatidae > Spea > Spea bombifrons. The sequence goes on from NC_071088.1 coordinate 45,915,343, forward strand.
ATCCATTAGTGTATTTAGCATCTAAATTATTTAATGGGACAGTAGTTTCAATATATTTTTTTCTTTGAAATTGATGTGTGCATTTTTTTGTGTTTTATTATAATGTAATAAAATTTTAATAACTTAACATACAGTTTGGAATTAGCCAATTTACGGGGAATTGCACTTTCAGCATCTAATGTTCTAACTTGCATGTGAAGCAAAGGATTATATAGTAATTGTTTCATAAAAAAAGAGTAAATAAATGGATGTTTAATGCTTTGGATTAAGAAATGAAATTCCTAAAGCATTGAATGAAAAACAATATTGCTCACTGAATTTGCTGAAACTATTTTTCTCAGGATTTTCCACTCTAGCTCATATAACAGTCATAACAGCCTTAATTTTAAATATTATTTAGCCTGTTGGTGTGTTGTGTTTCAATCAGACCCATTGCCACAGGTGTATAAAATCAAAATCAAACACCTAGCCATGCAGTCTGCATTTACAAACATTTGCGATAAATGGGTCGTTCTGAACCTGTGGACCTGTGATAGTATGCCACCTTTGACATAAGTCAGTTTATAAACTTTCAGCCCTGCTAGATATTTCATGGTCAACTGTAAATGGTATTAATGGAAAGTGGAAGCATTTATGAACAGCAGCCACGAAGCGGAAGACCACCTAAACTCACAGAGTGTGGTCACCGAGTGCTGAGGCACCTGGTGCGTAAAAGTCGCCAAACCGAAGAGTTCCGAACTTCCAATGGCATTAATATCAGCACAAAAATTGTGCAGTGGGAGATCCATGGAATGTGTTTCCATGGATGGGCAGCTGCATGCAAGCCTCATATCACCAAGTACAATGCCAAGCATCAGATTGAGTGGTGCACGCCACCATGGGACTCTGGAGCATTGGAAACGTGTTCTGTGGATCGATGATTCATGCTTCTTTGGTTGGAAATCTGATAAGTCTGGGTTTGGCTAATGCCAGGAGAACGTTACGTGCCTGACTGCATTGTGCCAACTGTAAAGTTTGGTGGAGGTGGGATAATGATATGGGACTGTTTTTCAATGGGCTCCTTACTTCCAGAGAAGAGACATCATAAGCTTCAGCACACTAAGACATTTTAGACAATGCTATGCATCCAACTTTGTAGGAACAATTTTGGGAAGGCCCTTTTCCATCCCAGCATGATTGTGACCCAGTGCACAGAACAAGGTCCATAAAGATATGGTTGGATGAGTTTGGTGCGGAAGAACTTGACTGGCCAGCACAAGGCCCTGATCTTGATCCCATCAAACACCTTTGGTCTGAACTGGAATGGATATTGAGAGCAAAGCCTTTTTCATCCAACATCTGTGCCTCACCTCACAAATGCTCTACTGGATGAAATTAATCTCACAGAAACACTCCAAAATCTTGTGGAAAGCCTAGACGAATTGAAGCTGCTATAGCTGAAAAAGGGGGACCAACTATTAACTACATATTCATTTCTACGTATTTAGAATGCAATGTCATACAAGTTTAATTTCACATTGTACTTTTAGGGGGGAACAAAAATAAATCATGGCTTAGACCTATGTTATCACTTTTATCACGTTATAAATGGGGTGTCTAATTCTTCCATTCTTTTTTTTGTATGTCACACAAAGGGATGTAACCAAGGATATTAAATATTAAAACTCCACAATGCAAACACCTCTGGCTTCCTTGTGTGATTAATCGTCACTCAATATACATATAATATTGAGAATTAAATTTTGTAGTAATGTGTGAATTGTTACAGGATATGGTGTTTTCTGTTGTACTTGATGCTCACAAGTACAAAAACAGAAAATATTTTTGTGCTAGCGCCTCTTTAAATATAATTACATATGTAACTGTAGAGATCAGTGTTGTACGCTACACATTGGGTAGAACCACAATAAAGGACATGTAGCTTCATGTCTGGATATTGTAATGCTGAATAATTGTAAGCCACGTTAGGGCTTCCTAACAAATTATTTAATATAAATCCACTGTTTCATCAGACATGACATGATTTATTTCCTTAACAAGGTAGTCTTTTGAATGTACTTGCTCCAAGTCATGACTCTCACAATCCAAGCCCTTTAATTCAGTGACTGAGGTGCAGCTCTGTCTCTGCCAAGCTACTGACATTATTTTATGAAAATCAGACCACACTTATTAATTGCGCTAATGTGTTTTACAGGCCAAGGAAAAAGAAAGACCAAAGGCAACAAAGCCAAATAATGTACAGAGATGGAGAGCAAACTAGTAGACTGCATGAGAAAGGAAAATAGTCAGTCTTAACAAAAATGTGTTAACATCATGCTGACCAGTGGAGGGCTGGCAACTTCTTGCCTGGGGGATAGGAAAAAAAATAAGGTTTTTATTTTTTTATGTTTTTATTTACTTGTATTTGCCAACCTGCCCCCAAGTTATGCACATCTGCCGCCAGGCTTGCCGCTCTGCCTCCCTGATATGCTACTCTGACCCCAGATATGCCTTATACCCCCTATATGCCACTCTGCCTCCCTGATATGCCTTTTAACCCCCTATATGCCACTCTTCCTACAGAAATGCATTTTAACCCCCTATATGCCACTCTGCCTACAGTAATGCCTTTTAACCCCCTATATGCCACTCTGCTCCCCCCCAGACTTACCAATGCTTTCTCCGACTCGTCCCCCCGTCTGCGCGTAGACAGGCTGTCAGAGAGGTGGATCCAGGTCCCCTGCAGCGTTGCGTGGGATCCGGATCTTAGTCTTGTAGACAGAGCTCTATTTGAGGTCTGATTATTAAACAACCGCGACTATAAGACTAGGGGTATTTTTCAGAGCCTTTGATTAAAAACATACCTCATCTTATTATCGAGCAAATACGGTCACCTGAGAACCAAGTTAGCAATGATTATTCATTATAATAATAAAAACCTATTATTTTCTTCTCCCTCCAACTGCTGGAATGTTGGGGGGCAATCTTATCCATATCTGATGAACTTGTTCCTTAATCAAACCTTATTGGTGAGATATTGTCTCTAAGATCCTGCCAGTCACAGGCCCTCCATCTCATTTGATGTAGCAACTTACTTCCTGCATCACAAGTCCATATACATTTCTTGTAGAAACATTGTACCGATGTCTCCTGAAAATAAAATATTTTTGAGTTGTAAGGAAATGTTGTAAGACAAATATCAACTGCACCTCAGTGACAAGGCCTATGAAGGCTAAAATGTGTGCCTTTAGTGATTGGTTCCCTTGTGCAGAGGAAATTTGCCTCATGTTAGTTGCAATCTGATATGCTGGTGTAGATTTTTCTATTAAATGGCAATGCAAGCTTATATTTGAAACCACTCCCAAGCAGGGACTTACTGTAGCGTAAGCTATCTGACATTGTTGATTGTTTGTTGAGATAGAGATTAGTCTATATATCAGCTTCCTTGTCTTGGTATATTTAAACTGCTACTTATTAATGAGGCTCATCACGGACAAAAGGTAGGTCTATGGTTTTTGGTTCCCATGTGCAGAACAAATTTGCTTTACACTTCCATGCTAGACAAGATTAGTCTGCTAGAAATTCTTCCTCTATATGACACAAGTTACTTACCTCTACCATCAACTAATGAAATGCACCTGTAGTTCATTGGTTGATGGCAGATGAGCCCCCTGCTGGCGACCAATAGAGTTGCTCGTACAGACTATTAAAATCCTGGTGCCGTAACTTGGCTGGGAGAGACCGCTGGTCTCCCGCTCCGTACAAACGACCAATAGAGCCGCTTGTACGGACCTTTAACTCTTGGATTGGTGAGATCATGGTCTCACCAGGCCAAGTTGCGCCCTCAGGAGATAAAAGGGCCGTGCAAGTGAGTCTATTGGTTGCCTGCAGGGGCCTCCTCTGGTATCAGCCAATGCCAATAGGTTGAAGCCAGAGAAGGCACCTGCAGGCGACCAATAGAGTCGCTTGCAGAGCCCTTTAACTCCTGACGGGGGAACTTGGCCTGTCTCCTCGTTCCAAGAGTTAAAGGTCTTTAACTCCTGATGGCAAACCTACGGATTTCCGCTCCCGTTAACCCCTGCGATGCTGCGTAGATAAGGCAGGCTAGATGGGGAAGGGACCAGGGAGATTAGTAAACAAAGACAAACACGAAGATTCTTCGTCTTCGTATACGTTTTGCTGCCGCCATGTTCGTATGTTCAGTATTCAGCCTGAACAACGAAAAAGCACCCTTTGTGTTGGTTTTCATGTTCGCCCGAATACGAATGCACAAGTCTAGTAATTACCGGTATGCTTATAATAAAAACATAATCGCCAACAAGGAAATATATATTTGTTATGTTAGCATAAATGTACAATAAGAGAATTTAGTATTTTATAAGTTATTTTTATGTTGGCATACAAGGACATATCCTGTGTTACAACTTTCTATGGTTTTGTTACTTGCATGCTTTGCATCGATTCATAGTGTAGCGTGATTTTAGGATTACAGGATGAGGATGTAAAAGAAGGCGATGTGGACGTCATTAATGGGAAGAAAAAAGGGGGGGACAAATAGACAGGTTGTGAATAGGTCACTGCAGTCTACCATATGCTGTTTTTTACACGTGTGCACAGCTAGCAAAATCGAATCGGACAAAATTTTTTTTTTGCTGCGCTCGTTTTTGGGCAATAAATTTCCCAGTTGTTCCCATTTGTGTGCGTCAACTGATACCATCTGGACTCACCTTTCAGTACAGAAATGTAAAAAAAAGTTATCCCAGAGTTAGGACGGTCAAAGGGGTGCAGCAGCAATAGTAGAATACTGAGCCTGAGCAGGCATGTACTGGCAGATAATAGAAACATGCAGCCCCTTGGAGTAGTACTGAACTCTTCCAATATTATATATTATACATATTATGTTGTCACCAGAATTTATTGTCACCAATATTTCTGTTAGGGACCAGGAACCAAATGGACACAAAACGTATAGTGCAAAACAACTTTTATTGTAAACACCAAGCAAACCGTGATCCAGAAGCGAACAAAGCCAAACCGTGATCCAGGAGCGTATACCCTTGTGTTGAATAAATGAAAAACATGATCAGCATCTCCTGGAAAGTATTTGAAGTTTAGGGGGTTTTTAGAAATTAATGTTACACTCACCTGTTGTATAGGAAAACTGTGTAAATAAGCCTTTTCCATTTTCAAAGTAGCTTTTTTTAAAGATGTAACTTCTAGTAACTACTTTGATTTTTATATCAAAGTAATTCCGACAAATCCAAAAAGATCTATTGTTTCAGGACTTTCAGAATTTCCTGACTTAAGAAACAATCAGGACAGAAAAGTTAGTTTTTATTTTCATTACTAGAAACTGAAAAATCTATTGTTTAAGCATTTTAAGAATTTCCCGACTTGAGAAACAATCAGTACAGAAATATTAGTTTTTATTTTTCTTTCTTTGAACGTAGTAACCCTTTATTTGCATCATAATTGCATATATTCATTCATTGGTGGGGGACTTAAGCCCAAAACATATTGTTATTTGTAAAAACACTTAGCTTCACTACAGAAAGAAATAGGGGTTCCTTTAATACCAATTGATCCTGGCAATAGAGAAGGTGTGCTACAGTGCAGAAGGAAAGGTATGCTGATATAAAAAGAAAGTAGTTGCCAACATTTGAATAGCATTTCCAGGGACGCTTTGCAGCACAGCTCTTAATTACTTACTTGAAAATGTACTACACGCACGGCTCCAAAGCCCCATCTGCTCTACCCAACCCACATAATTAGCATAATTTACCTCCCTCACTTTGCTCCCTGCCTAGGCTTGACTCCAACCATGGATGCAGGACCCGACACCCGCAACTGCCCGGGGCATGTCCTGGGACATTGAAAGTATGGGGACAATGTTCCAAATCTAGGGACTGTCCTGGGAAAAAATTTGACAGTTGGCAAGTATACTTGCAGGTCTATTAACTAAAGTGCAAGAGCTTACAAGTTGGCTAGAAATAGGAGACTGTAGGAGCAAATTCAAAATAGTAAAAAAAATAAAGTCCAAACAAAAAGAACTTGCATGTCGAATATGTCAGCAGGACTGGACCGGCAATGGTTGGGTGGCCCTGGCACTTGTTTGGAGCTGCCTGATGACATCAGTGCAGCCGGGCATGCACAGACGTGCAGTACTTTTTTCTGCTCCAGATGTGCCTGGTGGTCAGTCCGGGCCTGGATGTGAGTGTATGGGAGCTGAAAAAAAGCAGGTAACTCAGTCAAGTTGGAACCCTTAACTTGACGGGCCACTCAACTTCTTGGATATGGGCCCTGTAGAATCTTACATAAGGACACATTAAGGCTAAAGAATTTAATATAATAAAATGAAAGGTGAGATAACCATAGTCCACCAGTCTTTTCAGCTGCACAACAAGGTAAAATCAAACATTATTTAGCAATTTCTGCAAAGAGTCAGAAGCCACACCCTCTTCCTTGATTGGAGGAACAGGGTAGAAGGTGTGCCGAGAGACTCACCAGGAGGCAAGACGAATGAAGACATATTTGCTCCGAACGAAAAGCTTTTCTGCACCTCTTTCTCCACAAATGTATCTCTATTATACTGAATGAAGGGGAAAAGCAATCGAAATTCAAACAAAAATGCTTTGCTTTGTTTTTACTGTTTCTTTGGGCGTACACATTTTTTCATGGAATTGTACAAATTGATGTTATTTGCAAATTTAAGTTTTTTTAATCGTACTAATCCGAATGCACAAACCTAACCTCTTTCTATGCGCTTACTGATATGCATTTTCTTATTTCAATTAGTGAAAGCATTACACAATATTTATTTATATGCGGTGTACCACAACACAGCTTCAGGCATTGAGAACAAGGGGCAGTGTTTATAATCATAAATACCAGATTCCTTCTGATAGCAATTACATATTTGAAACTAGCGAAAGTGGATTACATTAAAACCAAATACAAATTTGCTTTTCCTAACAGGCAAAAACAGTACAAACACATTCTTGCCATGGCCATCACTTGAGAAAACTGTTTTCAGATGACACAGAGGGAGTTTGTTCCTGCTTACTCTGGCATTCGGTATTGTACTGGCACATCAAAGCTATATGCTACGTGCAACATGAGAGCGCTCCATGGGTTAGGTGGAGTGGAAAATAGGACAAGACGCTTAAGCCATCATACTTCTGCATTTGGGGAAGTAGAGACCAGCATGTGCCTTTTTGTCACTGAACGATACATGCTTATTCTATAACCACTGTACTTGCATTTTACTAATGCAGCTAACAAAACAAACAATGGCATGTCCAGATGCAAATTTAGATTTTCATCCTCCTGAAATGACTTTTTGCTTGCCAAAGTATCCAATCAGCTTAGGTCTTTTAAAAAATGAAGGACAGCTTTCTCTAAAAATAGTACATTTCCACTGCATCACAATTATTACTGTCATTGTTTTCAAGTATTTTTTACAATTTCTCTTCAAAAGCTCTTTAATAGTGCGCCTGTCATGTATGTTTTGACATTCCGCTGCTGACATTTGTCTTCTGACTCTGTGGTGAAAATAGAAAGTAACTTAGCTGTAATAGTAACCAGGTTGACTATTGTCATTGAGTTTAATAGTAGTTGAGCTTAATAGGTTGTGCTAATGTTACCACGCTAGCAGTTCTGGTAGCCAGGTGACGCCGGAATATCAAAAGAAATCTCGTAAAGTATTAGTGCGCATTCAATGAATAAACTAGCTTGTGGTCTGATATTATGTATCATCAGCTGCTGAGTACATACCTTAAATTGCTGTAAGTCACCAATACAAGCTATTGCACTTTACAATGTTGCGCTTGCATCACCACTTAAAACACGCTTAATTTTTGTCAGCAAAGTCATGCATATTAAAATTAACCAACACATTGAATTGAATTCCCATGAGCAGGGCCGGCCTTTGGGGTGTGCGACCTGTGCGACCGCACAGGGCGCCACACTCCAGGGGGCGCCGCCGCACGGTCCGCCGCCGCGGGGTACACTGCCGCCAGTAGCGTACCTAGCGGGGGGGGGCGGTCCACACCGGGTGCCGCTCATCAGGGGGGCACCCGGCACCCCTCCAGAGACGGACAGTAATGTCCGCCGCTGGAGGAGCAGGCTCGCAAGGGAGCGGTGTCGGAGGTCTTTAACAGACCTCCGGCTCCCTTGAGTGATTTTAAGCCGGTTCAAGGATCTCCCTTGAACCCGGCTTAAAATCACTCAAGGGAGCCGGAGGTCTGTTAAAGACCTCCGATACCGCTCCCTTGTGATCCGCGCGGCAACAGCTGCTGTGCGCCGGGGTTTGTTGTCAGATCCCGGCGCGCAACACTGAAGCCGCGCCCACCGCTGTCCGTGCCCTCTGACCCGGAAGAAGACAGAAGAACTGGAGAAGAGGAGCGAAGAGAAGGAAGAGGAGCTGTAAGGAGAAAAGAGGAAAGGTAGGAAAACATTCAGTGAGAGTGGATTGGTATATATGTGTGTGGATTAGTATATATGTGTGGATTGGTATATATGTGTGGATTAGTATATATGTGTGGATTGGTATATATGTGTGAATTGGTATATGTGTGGATTTTGGTATATGTGTGGATTGGTATATGTGTGGATTGGTATATGTGTGGATTGGTATATGTGTGGATTGGTATATGTGTGGATTGGTATGTGTGTGGAATGGTATGTGTGTGGATTGGTAAGTGTGGATTAGTGTATATGTGTGGATTAGTATATATATATATATGTGTGGATTAGTATATATATGTGTGGATTGGTATATATATATATGTGTGGATTAGTATATATATGTGTGGATTAGTATATATATGTGTGGATTGGTATATATGTGTGGATTGGTATATATGTGTGGATTGGTATGTGTGTGGATTGGTATATACGTGTGGATTGGTGTATACGTGTGGATTGGTAAATGTGTGAGAGTGATGGGTGTTATGCTGTACCATTTCCAATGTCTTTTTCATGCTCTAAAAGTACATCATAACTCCCATCACTCTATACTGTTCCATACAGTGGCAGAGCCAGGAGGCAGAGGCCTTGCACCCCCACCGCCGGACTCCTGAAAGGTAAGTAAACTTCAAAGAGGGAAAGGGTAGATAGTTAGGAGGGGGTAGATAGGGAGAAGGGAGTGAGACAGGGGAAAGGGGGTAGATAGGGAGAAGGGAGTGAGAAGGGGTAGATAGGGCAGAAGGGAGTGAGAAGGGGTAGATAGGGCAATCATACTCCTATCATGCAAAGTCTGCGAGTACATCCTGGAATCTGGGTATGCCTGGGCATGATAGGAATGTGATTGCTGTTAATCATATATATATATAATATTGTTATTTATTTGTTTTGTCCTATTTTGGTGTGTTACTTACTTTAAATAAAAGTGTTAGATTTTTTTATGGTGTGTGGGGGGGGTCATATTCGGTTTTGGCCAGGTAAATGCTGCACTTTCGGTTACAGTCCAGAATTCGTTTCGGTGCATCCCTACTACTAAGCCAGACAATGAAGTGGTAGGCCTACACCACATCAATGTTTGGCGTAGTATATAGTGATTGGGGTTTTGTTACAAGTTTTGTTGCAAGTTTTTATTCCTTTCTTTTTTTGGGATGGGGGGGGCGCCAGAGGAGTAGTCCGCACAGGGCGCCAGAACACCTAAGGCCGGCTCTGCCCATGAGGCTCAGCCAGACATACTACTTCCATGATACTGTCTGAGCATCATGGGATGTGTAGTTAACAGTAGATAAACCTGCAGATGTTAGCTGTGAATTACAATTCCCATGATGCTCAGCCAGCCAGGTGTCCACCATGACTAGGCATTGTGGGAGTTGTAATTCACAACAAACACCTGTCCCATCACCTGCTGTTAACTACAGTTCATATGAGGCTCATATACTGCTTCCATGATGCTGGCTGAGCACCATGGGAAGTGCAGTCAACAGTAAAGCTGCAGATGCTAGCTATGAACTACAATTCCCATGATTCTCAGCCAGCCAGGTGTCCACCATAATGCTGGCTGATTATCATTGGAAGAGTAGTCAACAGCAGCAAAGATTTTTTTTTTAATTAAAAAAAGGCTAATGTTAGCCTCCCTCCCAGGACCCTTACACACACCTACCCATAAACACACATATACTGCCCTTAGATACATACAAATATAAACGTGCACTGTCCTTACATGTATACACGGGCACTGTCCTTACAGACACATATACACATACACTGCCCTTACACATATACACGTGCACTGCCCTTACACATACACATATACACATGCACTGTCCTTACACACACCTGTCTTCGCACACACAAATACACTGCCTTTACACACACATATATATACACATACACTGCCCTTACACCCCTGATTAGGGAGCATGAAAGCCGAGTCTCGCGCTCCCTAATGTTGAGCCGACTAGAGGGATATTGTGATCTCCCAACTAGTCCTGCAGGCTGCAGCTACTGATTGGGCGGCTGCGTGCTCCCCCGCAGCTGCAAACGAGGGACTGTCGGAACTGTCCTCCCAAATCGGGACAGTTGGGGCCAATTTAAGTACCTTGACCCTCAACCTCAAATACAATAAAATTGTGAGTCTACCTGCAGACAACCTTGTTAAAGTACCAGAAGCACTGGATTTGTCAGATGGGCCTAGGGCTCCGATTGTTCTGCCTAGCTCTGCCAACCCACCAACAGAATCTCTCCAGTCCTTGCCTTTTTCTGAATATTTTCCTGCTTCCTGCTTGTGGTAACCCTGCAAGCTTATCACCACAAAAGAGTTATGTTAAGGAACAAATAACCATGTCAAATTAATAGTTTTCCTCGCTATGTAACGTTTTAAAGATTAATGTCAAACATGACATCTTATGTATGTAAACACACAAAAAAATCTTATATGCACATACAAACTAGAATATTTGATCAAATTGATGACCTGCACCAACCTCACTTTTACTCACTTCTGCTTTTTAACTTGTTAGAAAGGTTGAGAATTACTGCAGTGTTTTGTTCCTTATGCAAAGCAAGCAGGATTGTAATGTTCTTTAATTGTCTAGTGAACAATGTCCCTTCTATTCAAAACCAGGGCGCCACTGCCAGATACTCCATATCCCAGCAGAAAATGGTCTGATTGCTCATTATCACAACAATTAACAATCTGTTAAAACACTGTGGAAAAAGGTTAAACATATATGTTTTGTTCTTTTTGGAAGCAGACGAGCAGGTTCAATATTTTTTAATATCACAGCAGTCTGCATCTCTGTATCGCTGGAGTTATACAAAACATCTGCTGGACAAAAAGAAGGTTTAAGTATAAACAGCAGTTCTGGTAATAAAATAAAAAGTTCTCAGTAACCTTTGGTTACTATAGTGTTGTTATACCACAAGATATTTAATGAGAATACACACTGACATGGGTCTGAGAATACCATCAAACAAGTAAGCCTGCATGTGACAGTAATACAGTGCCACTTTCCCTTACTGCAGTCCCTGGTAGCCAAGCTAGAGAGAGAGTCATACTGCATATCTGGAGGAGAGAAGGGCTGGATGTCTGAAAGTGCTGTTTCACTTTAAACCATAAAAGCACTCTCTAATATGCGTTAGAAGATTTGTGATTGTGTTCAATTAATGTTATTATATTTACTTTGTCAATAAATATTTAGTCTTTTGAGCTCCCGAGGGATTTGTGGTGACTGCCTAAAGCATATTATTTCACATATTGCCACCAGGATGTCTAGAGGGATATGGACTTTAAGTAGAATTTACTCCTTTGATGGTTCCTTCATGATTTATATGAAGTTCCTCATTGTAGCACAAAGTGATGAGCACAACTGAAATTTTTCAAGACAGCTTTTTAAAACTTGTACACATGTTCTCTTTAAGAGGAAAGTGGAATCACCTTCATTTTCCTATCATTACCCTCCACGCAGGGCAATTGTTTTAATGCTGGACTACAGTGTACAGTTGCCCCTGATTAAAGGGGGATTGTGATCACCATCACCTACTCAACTATATACAGATAATTAAGGATGAGATAAACCATAATATGAAAAAATGTTCTGTGCAGTCAAAGATAATCTTGATAATTTAATAAAAAAGCATTGTCATTCTATAGGCCCCAGAAGTTTTGTTATAAACCCTACACTGTCTGTAAGCAAACAGCTATGTAGATGCCTATATTAACCATTCCTCATTGCAAGATTAAAAGTATATAATTATTCAAAGATAATATTCTGTTGATGTGACTGATGTCTTGAAGCATTATTAAACTCTTATCTGCCAAATAAATCTTCCATACTCAGGGGGGACAAACATCTATAGTATGAAACCTGTACAAACATAAAACTGAAATAGAAAACAATGCATATGTAGCTTCATTAGAAATCATTACAAAATAGTTTGGGAACACACGTGCATTCTGTATATATACACCGGTATATATATTTTTTATTTCACGTTATGATATTAATGTATGCCTGATTTAAGGCAAAGTGTATATCATAGAACAAATGAAAGGAAAACATTTCAATCACCATAGCCCCATACTGTATATGCCAAAGCCAATATTAAAAGTGACAGAAATGTTTCTTTAATGCCTCAAACACCCCATTATGACACCTTTTTGCATTTTTTAGTGGATTTTCTACATACAAAAAAGATAGTAATTTGCCTTCTAGTGCATTCTAACTAGAGGGCCCAGAGACTTTTAGTCTATAACTTATAATGTTATGCAAATGATTTTATTGTTTTATGGGAGATAGGGTTTTGAAAGTTCTTGATATATCACAGTATAGTCTCTGGCTTAAATAGGAAATGAACACTACTTTTCTGCCTTATGTACAGCTGAATACTTGTTGCCATGATAACAAGCTGCTATGTTAGGCTGCCTGCTCCATGGGCCCATCTCTTTACTTTTTTTTGAAAAAAATGTAGGATAAGCTGCATGTGCAGATAAACACACAACTTTCACTGTAAACCAAAAAAGTGCCCGCGCCCCTTATAAAAAGTGAAATAAATAGAATATCTCAAAAGGATACTCCAATAAACAAACAAAAGACAAATACAGTTTAATAACCCAGAACGCCCAATGATGGAATTCAGGAGTTGGACGAGTTGGACAGGGCCTGGTGCAGGGTGACTGCACTCTGCCAGGTGGGAATCTAGGGTTGTGCAGCCACGTACCAGGGCCCTGACATAGCAGCTGATGTTGTCTAGAACAATGTGCAGAAATGTGCAGGATGCTGCAGGTTGGGAGTAGGGAAGCTAAGCAGAGTGACAGCAGAAACATAGCAAGCAAGGGGGACAGAGCAAGGAGCAGGGAGAACGAACAAGAAACATAGCCAGACAAGACATACATGTACAGGACACAACAAGGAAGGGAACAAGGCAAGGAATGGAGTGAGGAGCCGTGAGCCTCAGACGCTTCTCCTTTAAGCAAGGATAGGATATCTTAACTGGGAAATGGGGAGAGGAGAGAGGAACTGAGATCCTCAGATGATTCAGGGAAAAGAGGGCAAAGGCACATAAGAGACAAACAAACCCTGCCTACTGAATTACTAATAAACAAACTTAACATTGAATCTAAACACAGATCAGAGAAAGACATACCTGCAGTCTGAAACAAACATAACTGTTGGGGCACACCTTACAAAGGGAACAGAAGCTGAAGCTAAGGGCAGGACTGGAATCTAAGAATCAGAAGTTCAGGACAGAGCATAAGGAAATCCAGGAATGGATTGTAGCAAGACAAGGGAACTGTAGCAAAACAGGGTAGACGTCTACACGATCCGCGTAGACAACTTCCGCTGCAGCTGGAAGGAGGTGCGGTTAGCAGCGGGGGTTGTCTGCGTCCATCGCGCAGACCTTCCCCGGCTGTCAGTGAGGAGAGTTCCCCGCACCGGCTGTCAGTGTGGAGAGTTCCCTGCACCGGTGCAGGAAATTCTCTCTGATAGTCGGGGAAGGTCTGCGCGATGGACGCAGACAACCCCTGCTGCTAACCGCACCTCCTTCCAGCTGCAGCGGAAGTTGCCTATGCGAATCGCGTAGACGTCTACACACTGCCCCGGCTACACACCGAAGGCAAAAGTCAGAAGCACCGGTAAGTTTGGGGGGGGCATAAGACAGGAGGATTCCTGGTCCCCTACAGCGATGCGGGGGATCTGGATCTTAGTCTCATAGTCAGACCTATTTGAGGTCTGATTATAAGACGACTCCGATTTTAAGAGGAGGGGTCTTTTTCAGAGCATTTGCTCTGAAAAAAACCTTGTCTTATAATCGAGCAAATATGGTACCAATGGACATGATAGAAGTGTCATTTCTGCTAGCTTTTGCTACTGTGGCTACTTGTGCATAATAGGAGTGCCATTGCTATATTAAATATATATAATTACTAACAGCAATCACACTCCTATCATGCCCATATATTTAACATAGCAATGAGACTCCTATCATGCACAAGCAGCCAATACATGCACATAACCTACAGCCTCCCTGTGCTCTGCCCCCCTACTTTCACATCCATGCTATCACATGCATATTCATTCATAACAAACATTTATTCCCTCATTCACGTATACTCATTCATACACCCTGAACTGCAGATCTTCCGGTGCCGCTCGCAGACTTATGCAGGGGTGCTTTCTCCATCTGCGCTGCGCGCAGTCTGTTTGAACTTCTCTTGTCCTGCCCAGGGGAACAGGAAGGGAGTGGAGTCCAGTGAGGTGACGCGCATTCACGTGACTCCGCTGGGTTCCTGCGTCCCCTCGAGCAAGAGACACTGCTGAGCAACACAGAGGGAAGAGGCAGGGCCCCTGCGGATGATTATTTTCGGTGTTTTTTTTTGTTTCGGCATCTCGCCAAATTAACCCTGTATTAATATGCATTATAAGGCGAAAAGGCCATATTTTCTCTCAGTGAAAAATGTGTGCGGCCCACGGACACATGCATTTCTGATGAAGTGGCCCACTGCAGAAAAAACTTGGACACCCCTGATATAGGGCATTAAAAGGCATATCAGGGAGGCAGAGTGGCATATAGGGGGTATAAGGCATATCTGGGAGGGGAGTGCCAAGTAGGGGGTTAAAAGTCATATCAGGGAGGCAGGGTAGCATATAGGGGATATAAGGCATATCTGGGGGTGGCAAATAGGGGGTTAAAAGGCATATCAGGGAGGCAGAGTGGCATATAGGGGTGTATAAGGTATATCTGTGGGGGGGGGTGGCAAATAGAGGGTTAAAGTGCATGTCAGGGAGGCAGAGTGGCATATAGGTGTATAAGGCATATCTGGGAGGCAGAGTGGCAAATAGAGGGTTAATGACATATCTGGGGCAGAGTGGCTTATTAGGGAGGCAGAGTGGCATATAGTGGGTATAAGGTATTTCTGGGGGGCAGAGTGGTATATAAGGGGGTATAAGGCATATCTGGGGGGCAGATGTGCATATCTTTCTCACAGTTTTTATTAAATATGAAAAAAACAGTTTACATGTGAATTAATTCTTGTAGGGTAGTCTTATATTCAGGCTTTTTCTTTTTTCCTAAATTAATATTAAAATTTTGGGGGGTTGTCTTATAATCAGGGTCGTCTTAAACTCAAGCAAATATGGTGTGTATATATATATATATATATATATATATATATATATTATAGCAGAGATGCAAACCGTGGAATTCAGGAATCAAAAAGTGATATACATGCACCAATATATGTTTTGTATTTCCTAGAAGAGTTCAGGCTATGAATCCTAGGACTTGTGCAGACTAAGGTCTCCATACATAAGTTTCAGCAGTAATTCTAATGTGTCAATAGCTAAATCTGATTTAGATCTTAAAAGTGTACTTTGCTCAGAATGAAGGGTGTTTGGTGTTTTTTTAAATGGTTGCTAATAGCGACCCTGGCACTTGCCCCAGAAATTGCCACAACACAGGTGATAGTACTTGGCTAACAATAGCATGGTTTGGCACAGAAAGCTATGAACTTCCTCCAAGCCTTTTTTTTTTTTAACCCTTTCACAGTAAAAGCGATTTTCAATCTGTTTCTTTACAAATACAGCACTTTTACGTAAGTGGGAATTGAACTGGTATAATTAGATGCCAGTTATATAACCACATTCTTTAATTTCAACAGATTGGGTATCTGGTAGCAATGCTCCCATCAGTTCCTGTTACTGCCCCTGCCCCCCAGGGCCGGCCGAAGACTTAACGCCGCCTGGGGGGCATTTTAAACTTCACCGACGCCATAATCTACGACCCCCCCGGTACTTACCTTTAAACAGTCCTGCGGCGAGTCTCCCTGCTCTGCCACGGTGCATTACAAGCCGGCACCGGGACCGAACAGGGAGACTCACCGCAGAGGAGAGAGAGGGGCGCCGAGCGGGTAAGCGAAAACCACTCGGTGCCCCTCTCTCTCTCTCCTCCGCTTCAAAAAAAAAAAAAAAAAAAGCGCTTGGGGCGGCAAAGTGCCGCCCCTTCAAAGTGCCGCCTGGGGCAATTGCCCCAGTCTGCCCCATTATAGGGCCGGCCCTGCTGCCCCCTATCGTGTTGACTCTTTTTAGAGAAACAGTAAAACAATTGTATCAGAGAACACTGCATTGTTGTAGATTTCAATATTTCCATTTGAGGGTGTCCCTGTGCCATCTAAAATACTTTTCTTCAGGAGTGATGTCATAAATTAATTACAATTTTGTTATTAAAATCCTAATCCGCTTTTCAGTGTCTCTTACTGGATCATGATATAGAATGCTCTGCCTAATGAATGCCCTATCACATGTGCACCAAATGTAGATTGGCCTTCTTTACCCACTTCATATCCCATTTTTATTCCATCGTTGCCATGGTTTATAAATAGGTTGAAATTAAAGGATTCTCTGTGTCAGTAAACTGTTTGCCTTACAGAGTAACTAACTAGAGGTGTATTTTATTATGATGTCAATGCATTAAACACATTATATAGTGAAATAGTGGGTTTAAATACATTTACACCATACTAAAATTAAGTGTGCACAGACATTAACAGGGTGTCATTGTAAGATTTACAGCAAATCTATGCACTTCTTTCAGAAGGGAAAAGGTCATAGATCTTTGTTCCCTCCACTGCACCATCACAGATTTGTGGCCTTTTTATAGTAAACATGATCAGGGTGTTCTGTCAAAGTCTGTTTGCTGGATGGTTAAAAAAAGAGCTGTTTAAAAAAAACGACACTTAATTGCACTCTCTAGCATGTTAAGCAAATACCGGTATACCTTGGCATTTTTGTTTCTTGTGCCTGAATATTTGATCAGATAGAAACCATAAAAAACGCTAATCAAAACCCATATCACCCTATAAACCTTTTAACCAGTTGCATCACCCTTGGTAGCAATAACTGCAATGCATGTATGTTTGTATGTATGTGGGCATTAATGTGTATGTGAATGGTTGTGTATAAGTATTTGTGACCATGAATGTCTATGTATAAGTGTATGTGAGCACAATGTCTATATGTAAGTGTCTATGAGTATGTTTGTGTGTTAGCACAGATGTGTGTGAACATGAATGTGTTAGTGAGTATGAGTAAGTCTATGTGTAAATATTTGTATATGTGTTAGCATATGTAAATTTGTGTAAGTGTGTGTGCCAGACTGTATGTTGCAAGGGGCAAACAAGGTGCAGACAAGCTGTCTGGAGGCAATGATGGCACAAACAAACTGTTTAGGTCAGTGATGACGCAAATAAGCTGTTTGAGGGCAGTGAAGACAAACAGTTTGGGGCAAATATGACACAAGCAGAGTATTTGAGGGTTAGGATGGCACTGACAAGGCGCTTAAGGACAAAGGTGGCACATGTTGCTTGGTGAGATTTCAGTTGGGGGCAATTTTGGCACTGGGGCCCTGTGGTTTCTAGTTATGCCCCTGCCTTTTAGCTTTCTTTGCAACACAGGTTCTATGTAATTATTTAGATTCAATAGGTCTGACAATAATCATGCCTGGTTGTGTCTAGTAAAATTGAACCCTTTTATCAATTAGATATGGTTAATTGGTTGGTTTAGTTACTAAGTGGCAAATACTCTTTACAATACTGTAAGCGTCCGTTTAAGTTTCTATGGTAACCTTGTAAGCTTGCCAGCAGGGCCCTCTTCCTAATGTTTCGGTTTGTCTTAGTCTATCAATTCTAGTCTTGTCATACCCATTGAAAATTGTTGGGGCTATACAAAATAAAGATGATAATAATAATAATAATAATATAACATAAGCTTAACCAGTCTATCAGTGCCTGCTTGTGACAATAAGACTTCATTTTAACTCAGACATGTGCTTTATACTTTTTACTACTCACAGCAGCGAAAGGGTTAACAAACAGGTTAGGTAGAGAAGAAAACATGACAACCAAACATGACAGGTACAATATGCTGAGAACCAATAATATGAATAGATAAGTATAAGACAGATGTAATCAATTATATAATATATTTTATTTAAATTGCATACTTAATTCATGGTTTTTCCCCCTTATTCAGTTTATACACATTTTACACTGTTTTCAGGAGGTAACTTGTTATTCACACCATACTGCTTACACACTTTGCAGCCGCTTATTCCCTCTCCAGCGGTTTTCAAACCACTCCTTTTTTTTACTCCCTCTCCGTTCTGATCCTGCATTGTTTTATCACAGCGGTTAGACCACCATCTATTCTACCTTGTTCTGCATTCATATCTCCTGGTCTTTCTCCTCCTT
The DNA here is from genome assembly GCF_027358695.1 of Spea bombifrons. Lineage (NCBI taxonomy): Eukaryota > Metazoa > Chordata > Amphibia > Anura > Pelobatidae > Spea > Spea bombifrons. The sequence goes on from NC_071088.1 coordinate 45,934,028, forward strand.
GCATCGGCCATTTTCACACCGTTTTTCCTTCTCCTTCCTAGGCGTATGAGCCCCCCCACACGATTACCTCAGTTGGTGCCCAGCTGACTCGCATTCCCGCCCACTCCCTCAGAGCTGCAAAGTTCTTTAGCTGAGTAACATACATTGTTGCAGTTTGCTCAATCCTGTGACACAATTTACATACAGTGTTTATTTACCTTAAATATTATCTAAACTAATTAATTTACCATGGCTAGCAAGGAGCTGTCTAAGAAATCTGTTTTTGAGGCTGTTAAACATACCACAGGTACTGTTATTTCTGAAGGCCCTTTCTCTAATATGGCTGACCAATCTCTGAATACTACTGTGTCCAATGCCATTATTATGGCTATTACTTCAATGCAAGAAGTCTTTTCTAAGCCCATGGAGTCAGCCCTCTCCATAGCCAGACCATAAAAAGTCACACTTTAAACCCTCTGCCTGTGAAGACAAACGGGATAAAAAAAGCATACAGGCATAAACCTGACTCTTACACTACCTCCTTCAATGATTCCTCAGACTCGGATGCAAAGTCATATGAGACTTTAGATGAGGTATATTCAGACTCATTATCTGGAGGAGGCTGCAACAACTGGAGGAGGCTGCAACAACTGAAAATTCTGAAAATGTTGCATGTGATGCCAAAGGCAAGCCCTACTTTGAGCCAGGGCACATTAAACATCCCCGCTCATCGGATGGACACCTTCCTCCCATTTGGCTCACTACATGGAGACATGGCTCAGAAAATCAATGGACAAATCAACCAGAAACAAGCTTCGCGCAGAGTGCCCCAGACCCACACTTTCCAACACTGACACTTGAAAATAGATCTGACTATCTTATCTCATTAAATCAGGGAAAAAAACCTAAGAAGGTCTGGATAGGTCTATGAGGTCCTGCCAGGATAAATTCCTAGATATCATTGCTAAGATCTGTGAATTGGCAGAGGAATCGGCAAACACAGGAATCCCGATCGACACCGAAATCCTAAGAGGCTGGGCACAGAGAGCAATCTGTTTCTTCTGAAACGTCAATACTGCTATGGCCAGTGAATGGAGGATCTCTATACTCCTAAAGATGGACCCACCGCTAATGAACATTGCCCATAAGGAACCAGGTCCTTCAGCCGACGGCTGTTTATTTGGTGAGGCGTTCATTAACGAAATTAGTAAATATGTCGGCATCTTTTCTAAATTGGACAACGCTAAATTGTCCTTCAACAAATCCGTCTCCCAAAAGGATTTGGGAAGGCAGGGGCCGCTTTCCCAGCCACAGCTCTCACTCCAGACAACATTTCAAAGGACCTACCTACTTGAGAGAAGGGCTAGGGTATTCAGATAAAATCCCTCTCAACTCAGATGTCAGAGAAGAACTTCTTTGGTGGCTTCATCAAGTACAATCCTGGAACGGGAGAGCGATTTTCGGATCCTTTCCCGACATCGTTATAGAATCAGACGCCAGTCTCCTTGGCTGGGGCGCACATTGTGGAACTTCTTCAACCGGAGGGAAATGGTCCTCTATGGAGTCCCACATGCATATCAACTATCTGGAATTGTTGGCAGGCTCCTTCGCTATGAAGAGTTTCGTCAAACACAAGACCAACTGCTGTGTCCTACTCAGGATGGACAATGTGACTGTGAGATACGAAGTACGTCTTACCGGAAGGATTCCAACATGCAGGAATGGAACGCGCTTGCTCAATACGGAACATGCACAAGGGGGCCTGGAAAGAATAACAGGGCGCTTGGCGGTGTAACCGTAAGCACGGACGGTCAAGACAGAGCCGGGGTCAGGATACTAGAAGTCACAGAGCCGTTTAGCAAGCCAGGGTCAGGATACCAGAAGTCACATGAGCCATTTAGTAAGCCAGGGTCAGGATACCAGAAATCACAGGAGAAAATCAGGAACACGGATAGGCTCGACGAAATACAGGAAGCACCAGTATAACTGAGCACCGGCATTAGTGGGAGGGAGCTTTAAATAGCACGGGGGGCATTCCTGGACATCTGGGACGTAACCGCGTCCTCCATAGTCACGCAGCAGAATCTAACAGGCGGTCCGCCTCATAAATATTCATGAAGCGACCGCGTGTGCGAGCGGCTGCTTCGTGCAGAGGTGAACGGTGCCAGCGTCTCTGCTGGGGAGAAGAGGAGGATGTCTGGTGTCTCTCTAAGGTAGGTGTCTTACAGTGACAGCAGTTTAATACATCAACAAATTGGGAGGCACGAGATCGAAACCTTTAGCAGATTTAGCTAAACAATTTTGGCATTTCTGTCTAGACAATATTTCTCTGAATCAGAATACCTCCCTGGCTTATCCAATACTATTGCAGACTGGAATTCCCGATTCCTTGTCTTTTACAGCGATTGGCAACTCCATCATCCAACATTCCAACAGATTATCTCCCTATGGGGTCCCCTTCACATGGACCTCTTTGCTTCACACCTCAACCGCCAACTGAAACACTTCTTCAGTTGGCGTCCAGACCCGGAGGCTCTAGGAACAGATGCTTTCCTCTAGACATGGCCCCAGGGACCAATTATGCGTTCCCTCCATTCGTGATGATATCCCGGTTCTCCTCCAAGTCGCAGTTCAGAAACATCCCGTAGTTCTGATAACACCTTGGTGGCCAGCCCAACCATGGTTTCCACAACTCCTGAGCATGATTGTAGTCTTCCCGAGGATCCTCCATAACTTTCAATTGATCCTTTCTAACCCGTTAGGGAACCCGCACCCTCTCATACTATCCAACCAACTGACCCTTGTCACCTGGTTGATTTCAGGACATTTGGATCTAATCCAGAATTTTTGATCTCAACTCAAAGATTACTATCCAAGGCATGGGCTCCAGGTACCAGATCTAATAACAGATCAACCTGGAAACTTTGGATTAACTTTGGATCCCGTTCAAGCATCTCTCTCCCACATAGTAAATTTCCTCTCCTTCCAATTCGATGCAGGTAAAGCTTACCGTACCATCAACCTTTATCGTTCAGCTATCTCAAGCTCCCATTGACTACCTCCAAATAGGCAAACATCCTCTCATATGCAAATTACTCAGGGGTATCATACTTACCAGACCCCCTCTACCTAAATACACTGACAATTGGGATGTAAATTTGGTTTTTCAACTATTATCCAATTGGGATGATAACCCTGACTTATCCCTGAAAATGCTGTCTTGTAAACTAACTATGTTACTGTGTCTCATATCTTTTAAAAGAGTATCTGGTGTTAAATCTCTAGACTTATCATTTAGATCTTTTTCTCCAGATGGAGTTTCATTTAACATTGTTAAACGTACCAAGACTAGCCTTAGAACTATTTTCTATCCAAATTTCCCAGACCGTCCTAAATTACGCGTAGTTCTTTCCTTACAAACTTACGAACATAAGACGCTTCCATTTAGATCTCCTACATCCACTCAATTACTTATTTAATACTGTAAACCACACCTTCCAGTATCCTCCGCCACTTTAGCCAGGTGGGTACGGTATGTCATGTCCTCTGCGGGCATTGACATCTCCATATTTGGTGCACACTCTTCTAGAGGCGCTATGTCTACCAAGACTTTCTAAGCAGGAGACTCTCTATTAGACATTCTTAAAGCCGCTGACTGGTCATCGGAATCTACTTTTAAATCCTTTTGTTTTAGACTCACTTCTCATGTTTCTAGGACCCTGTTATGATTAGTACTTATACTTTAAACTAGCATAATAGGAGACTCTTGTCTGAGATAAAATTACAGATTTTTCTAGCCTAGGCATCAGGAAATATAGATTTTATTAACGACAGGAGGCGACTATTATACCTCCCTTAACCCACCCTTTCATCGTTCCTCTTCAAGAATTCATAGTTCCAGTTCTTCGTTTCAGAATTCCTATGGTTATTTCATCGTTCCAAGTTCTTATACACTGTCACAGCACGAAAGAGGAGGGACTCATTGATTACACCTGTCTTATACCTATCTATTGATATTATTGGTTCTCAGCATGTTGTACCTGTCATGTTTGGTTGTCATTTTTTCTTCTCTACCTAACCTGTTTGTTAACCCTTTTGCTGCTGTGAGTAGTAAAGAAAGTATAAAGCATAATAGTCGCCTCCTGTCTTTAATAAAATCTATATTTCCTGACGCCTAGGTTAGGAAATCTGTAATTTTACTTGATTAAAGAGATATATTTTGGGGAGAAGTTTGGGCCTGCAACAGCACTAGGAATTTTGGCTCTAATGTTGGTATTAACATACTTGGTAGCATCCCAGGGTGGGCCATCTGGAGCTCTCCCTCTTTTACAAAAGTGGCTTCAGTTTGGGGCTGGGCTAGCCATATGCAGAGCAAATTCTTAGGCTGAAATAAGTTGCAACTAAGTTAACAATAGTAAATAAGCTTCTTAGAACCTTTGATATGAAAAAAAAGGTTATTTAAACAATTCTTAACATTTTACTTATGATTCTTCCTTTTTTCGTGTACAAGCTTTAACACTACACTTTCCCTAGAAAACCAGTTCTTGGTTTCATATCTTGCATAAAGGGAACATGAATCATCAAAAGTATCACATATTTATTGTTACTTATATGAGCACAACAAAATGAAATCATAAAAAAGGGCACTATATTTTATCCGAATTAAATGCTGTTGAGACCAAACTCGTAAAGCCTACCTTAAAAAGCTCTCAGTTCTCATACATGAAACTTGTGTTTTGGCCAAATACGTTCCCCCTATATGGCCTTGTAATCTAGCATCCTCCAGCCGATTCTTATAGGAAAGTCTTTATGTTGTGGTAGGGGTTTAAAAACACCAATCCTCTTTGTAAGAAAGTGGGTGCAGGTCCTATGCTGTATGCTCGTGCAGGTTTTTGTCAAAGCTAACCTACAACACTATATTTGAAATCTACTGGTTGAGAGATGAATAAAGAGCTTGCCGTCCAAGACATTCTGCCATGGGATAACTAAACTTCCATGTGACACATGTAACCAGACTACGATGCCAATAAAACTTTGCCTTAGGCTTCTGGGAATTAATGTTCACTTTCAACTAGACTGATTGTAACGTAGACCTGCCCATAGGGGTGAAAAATCAATAGAGGTCTGTGTTGTCTGTCCTGGGAGCAGGGATCTATTTATACAACCAAGCATTCTGCTAGCATTTCCTGCTGTTATATTGCATTGCCTACCTTCCTTTAAATCCCTTTCCAAACACGTTGAGGTTAGGACAGTATCAAATATTCTATACTCTGTGCTTGGGTTTTTATGCCCTAGATGCATTACTTTGGATTTATCCACATTAAATGCCAGTTGCCACAGCTCTGACCATTTTTCCAGTTTACCTAGATCATTTGCCATTTGGCTTATCCCTCCAGGAACATCAACCCTGTTGCAAATGTTTGTGTCGTCAGCAAAAAGACATACCTTTTCATCAAGACCTCCTGCAATATCACTAATAAAAATATTAAAGAGAATGGGTACAAGTACAGAACCCTGAGTGACCTTAAGAGAGCTGTGCATAAACAAATACCCACAAACATGAATTAACTAAAGCAACGTTGTAAAGAAGAATGTGCCAAAAAAAGTCATACAGTTATTGCTGCTAAAAGTGGTTCTACAAGCTATTGAATTATAAGGTGCACTTAGTTTTTCTCACATGGCTTCTACATTTTGGCTTTATTTTTGTTGAATAAAATCATGACACAGTGTAATATGTCATGTATGTTCGTCTGAGGTTGCATTGATGATTGTTATTATGTCCTGATGTGTTAAAAGAAGTGGTAGTTTCTTTTTTACACACACACACACATATATATATATATATATATTTATATATATATATATACACATATACATATATATATATATATATACATATATATATATATATATACATATACATCAACATTTTTTGTTTGAAGTAGCTATATCTGATCATTTATACTATTGTGCAATTGACACAGGGCCCTGTGGATAATTTTCCAGAGGGAAAAAATCCCTTCAATTGTGTTCTATCCATGTGCATCCATCCTCCTTCCTGGCTGCTCTCTACAACCCTTTCACTTTCCTAGAACATAATACTCAGTTCTTCAATTAGTTCTTCATACTGGATTGGGCACACTTGGTTGGTAGACTTTCAGCCTCACCAGTTATTTACCCCTCCCTCTAGCAATTTACTTATTACCTATTAGCCCCCAAACCAGATTTTGATCCCCTCGGGTAATTTGCACCTAGTTATTTCTATCATGATGCCCTTTATTAGACTCCTATGCCTCGTTAACTTTTTCCCAGCCTTTTTTTATCGTTGAGTGGGAAATCAACTGATGCCTTGGGATCATCCTTGACCCAAACCTCTCCTTCATCCCTCAAATTCAGTCACTCGCCAGATCCTGCCGCTGGCACCTAAAAAACATCTCTCGAATCCACCCATTTCTCACCCAAGAACCTGCAAAAACTCTGGTTCATTCACTTATCATTTCCCGTCATGACTACTGTAACACTCTTCTGGTTGACATTCCACTGTCTCGACTCTCTTCTACAGTCTGTCCTAAATGCTACTGCTAGGCTTATCTTCCTTACATGCCGCTCCTCTTCTGCTTCCCAATTCTGTGAAATCCTCCACTGGCTCCCTATTACATTTAGAATTAAATTTAAAATCCTTGTGCTAACATATAAGGCACTCCATAACGCTGCTCCTTCATACATTTCTCCTCATAAGCAATTACACCCCTACTCGATCCTTATGTTCTTCCCATAGGCTAAGACTCTCCTCCTCACTTATAACCTCTTACTTTTCCCATCTACAAGATTTCACTCGGACTGCCCCATCTCTGGAATCTAATTCCACCGAACCTTCAGCATTCACCCTCCTTCCCAACATTAAAGAAACATCTTTAAACCCACTTCTTCAGAGAAGCATATCATCTTAGCTGCTAGAACTTTCCTGTCACAGATACAGCCCCACACTTCCTCTCACCCTTTCTCTGTGCCTTATGTTTGTCCTCACCCAATTCCCTCAAGATTTTAAGCTTGCGAGCAGGGTTCTCTCCACCTAATGTATCGGGTTTTTCTTAGTCTGTCAATTCTAGTCTTGCAATACCCCTTGCATATATGTATTGCATGAAGCGCTGTGTACATTTTTAATTTTATCTATAAAGAAAAAATAATCATAACAATAAACAGAGTCTGAGGGTGGAGGGCTGCTTCCTGGGTTAGTATCCTTAGTCTCCAGGAAACACTGCTTCGCAGAATTTCTGGGTCACCTTTCCATTTCTCTGGTCAGAGGAGATGTGTTTGACAACACCCACTACGAGCCCACTTTCCCTCATATTAGTAATAAATGCAATGGCATCTGGACTTGCTATCCCCACTCCTGTTCACTCTCCTCCCCTAAAGTAGTCTAACTGGGGCTAGACACACCCATACGTGTAGCACCGGTGTAGTTTATATAATGAACAAGAAATCACATGGGAGCAGAAGAAGTGAAAATGGGTGGTTCCTTTTAATTCTTCCAGTGGTGGGCCATAACCTGTCTATTGTCTGTTCTAGAAACTTGATGTTATGTGACCACATGATAAAAGCGAGGCTGCTTACAAAGTGCGAGAGCAGCTAGAGAAAAAGGGATGATGTGGGGTATATACTGTATGTATGAATGTATGCCAAGCCTGGTCTTGAACTGGGTTCACTCTGGACTGTGTGGCCTCCCTGACTGTCTGCCACCAGTGCTTCACATGCGGGAGCTTTCTTTCAGCAGTAATATATATCCAAACTGCTCTTTTTGTCTGCTGCATTTGTAATACTCAACTTCTGATAATTTCATCATCACCAACACCTGCAACCTCCTTACTCAGTATATACGGCTGCCTGAACCAAGTCTCTATGTTCTGTTGTTTCTGATGCTCATATACTGCAGTCTAGGGCCTATTGTACTTTATTGATTTATCTGTTTACTGACATCGGCCTGATACCTGGTTTCCTTCTGCCTGTCTGTGACTCTTAGACTGTTTATTGATCTTGTATTTTGGATTATCCCTTTGTTCCTAAATGTGGAATATCATCTTTTCTTTGTGTTGAATCCCAGTTCTCTGCAACAAAATATGTGTGAGTATGTATGTGTAAATGTGTGTTAGCATGAATGTGTAAGTCTCTGGGAGAGGCAGCATATGTTAGCATGAGTAAGTGTGTTAGTGTGAGTGTGTAAATATTATCTTTTTTCTGTGTATCCGTCTTCATTGTTTTTGCTTCTCATAGTACTTCTGCAAGAGTACAGAGAGACAGGGACAGCATCTCCCCGTTCTTCCAGTTGGGGAGAGGGTTGTATGCGGAGGCTTTGCCCTTTTATATAAGTGCTCCAGAGGCCTGTTTGAAGCTATAGAAAACGAGATGGGGATGTCACAACTAGCTATCAGATACCGGACACATAGGGTGCAGGTGCGCAAAGGGTTAACCATACCAGCCCTTTGGTCACTCACTTAACCCTTAAAGCCACACCAGACTGGTAATACGCTGCCACCACTAAGTTATATTTTAAGATAACTACATCTGGTTGATGCCAGATGAGCCCCCTGCTGGCGACCAATATAGTCGCTCGTACAGGCTTTTAAAATCCTGGTGCAGCAACTTGGCCGGCAGAGACCACTGGTCTCCCTGCTCCAAAAGTCTGTATAAACGACCAATAAAGTCGCTTGTACGGACTTTTGGAGCAGGGAGACCAGTGGTCTCTGCCGGCCAAGTTGCACCGTAAGGAGTTAAAGGGCCATGAGATTGAGCCTATTGGTTGCCTGCAGGGGCGTCCTCTGGCATCAACCAATCTGCATATCATGGGGCAGAGTGGCATATGGGGGGTTAAAAGGCATGTCTGGAGGCATATTTATATATATATATATGATTGCTAACAGCAATCACACTCCTATCATGCCCAGGCATGCTGGAACCTGGGCATGATAGGAGTGTGATTACAGCCTCCCTATGCCATGATACCGCCCCCCTTACACATCCATGCTATCACACACACACTCATTCACAAACATTCATATACTCCCTTAATCACACATACTTGCTCATACACCCTCCCCAACCCCCTTACCTGAACTGCAGATCTCTCACTCGCAGACTTCTGCGGTGGCCCTGCCACTTCCTCTTGAACAACTTCTCTGACCACGGCCCCAGTGGAAGAAGGAGGGGAGCAGAGTCATGTGACGTGCATTCACGGGACTCTGCTGGCTTCCTGTTCTCCTGGCTAGTACAAAAGTCGCTGCTCACACACTGTACAACCAAAGCACCGGTAAGCAACCTGGCCCCAGTGGACAATTTTTTTTTGGCCGATAATGCCCTTTTCGTCCTATATATTTCGGCCACCGATATATCGGTGCATCCCTAGATCATCTTAGTCTTGTAGTCAGACCTATTGGAGGTCTGATGAGAAGATGAGCTCGATTATAAGACAAGGGGTATTTTTCAGAGCATTTATTATTTTATTTATTTATTACTATTTTTAAGTAATAAAGTAACATACATGACAACAGAATTAACTTTCTTTTACAGCCAGAAGAATACATATTTTATTTTCATAAAGCCTGATTTTAAACAAAAATATACAATGACATTTTACATCTTTCGTGTTCTTCAGTTGTCTATTCCAGTATGTTTTGTGAGCATCACAGAAATCGGCAAGGAGCTCCTGACTATAACAATAGCACTAATTTTTGTCTACAAACCAAAAAAGTCTTCAATTATGTTTATTGCACACACCTTGAACAATATAGACAGGATTAAACTAATGCACTCTAATCCTATTTGGTGATTTTAACTATTTTAACATTTCATTACAAGACCTTAAATAAAAAAAAAAACATGCCTATCCGAGGAATATCACAAATCCGGCACTTAAGTTTGGCAAACAGGGAAGAGAAAAAATGTCGGTGCGCTAAGCTAGTCACAGGCTCAAATAATACAAATGTATAATATGAGGCCTACCAAACAGGTGTAAGCATGCTGCAAAAACAGTGTATTGCCTGTACAATGTATACAAAAAACAAAAAACAAAGCGCAGACAGTTTTTGTTTTTTGTATACTTAAGTTTGGCAGCCTACATGAAAAATATTCTCAAACTGACCTATGGCGTATTTTTCACCCTAAGGAAAAAACATTTTGCTTGCTTTTTTGAAAGCCTACTGTTCATATTCCCGAATAAATGAATGTTGGGTGACTCAGCTTTGCCCACCAAACAAAAAAATATTTATTACTGACATTGTTTGGTTGGACCACAATGCAGTAATTCTACATATTAAATAAGAATATGAACATCTTAAACCAGATTGGAAGCTAATTATCTACTCCTTAACAAAACCGATAGAGATTATATACTGTCCATTACTGTGCTATAGTTTCAAGAGAATAGGGAAAATTAAGATAATCTGGTGGCTTGGTACACATATAAAAGTACAGTGCGAGGACAATTTACATGATACAATTAGGGACCATAGCAATATAATCATGAGTGATTTAAAGAAACAGAATAAACTCATTCACCAGACATAACTTTTAAACTATCAGCCACAGAAAAAGCTATTAGAGAACATCTAATTAATAAGGCGAACAATAAGGCTGACAAAGCTGACAAAGATAAATTAAGGTTACTTGACAAAATCAAAGAGGTTAATAACGGAAATCATGGATAACTAAGAATTGGTTACAACCCCTAAAAAAAATCAGACAAGCATTTTACAATATGTACAGTATCTCAGAAATGTGAGTACACCCTTCACATTTTTGTAAATATTTTATTATATCTTTTCATGCGACAACACTGAAGAAATGGCACTCTGCTACAATGTAAAGTAGTGAGTGTACCGCCTGTATAACAGTGTAAATTTACTGCCCCCTCAAAATAACTCAACACACAGCCACATATAAACCTTGGCAACAAAAGTGAATGCACCCCTAAGTGGAAATGTCCAAATTGGGCCCAAAGTATTTTGTGTGGCCACCATTATTTTCCAGCACTGCCTTAACCCTCTTGGGCATGGAGTTCTCCAGAGCTTCACAGGCTGCCACAGGAGTCCTCTTCCACTCCTCCGTGATGACATCACAAAGCTGGTGGATGTTAGAGACAATCATATATGTTGACAAAGAGGACATATATATTTAGGTTGAATAAATAGGTATACCCCAGAAAATTGGATGAGAATTGTGCAAACTGCTCTTTCCAAATATACTGCATATGGCAAGATATGAAACCATGCATAAATAAAACATCTCAGTCATTCAAAGCTAATGAAGAGTATTGGGTCTCCCGGGTTTTGCAAGAATATAATGGTGTCAACATGTTAGCAAACGCTCTGATTACACAATATAAAAGCAAGGTCTGAGAGCTAGTACTTTATTGAAAATTATATATCCAGCCACGACAACCTACAGGCTGTAAAGAAAACATCTGAATAACATTTTGACTTTTTGGTATTTTATTAAGAAAAAAATAAAGCTACATAATCAAATTTTAAGAGCCTTACAATTCCAATTCCTGGTGACATTATTTTAGAGGATTTTTGTTTGTTTTTCCAAGAAGACTGTACTTCTCCTGTAAACTTTTAATATTGTACTCCACCCACGTCCCCGTCTTCATAACTAAATGTATGTTTATATGCATAATAAATTAATTTTGTTTCTTAAATTACAACACAATGAACTTTGTTGTATAGCAAAAAGAATACATGTTTTATTTTGATAAAGCCTGATTTTAAACAAAAATATACAATGACATTTTACGTCTTTCCTGTTCTTCGGTTGTCTATTCCAGTATGTTTCGTGAGCATCACAGAAATAGGCATAGAGCTCCTGAACATAACAATAGCAGGCACATCAAACACAGTTAGATACACACCGATATTCCATGGCTTTGAAAACTAATATGTAACAACATATTCATATTCTGTTTTGTGAAAGTATATTGAGTAATTACCGTATTTGCTCGATTATAAGACGACCCCGATTATAAGACGACCCCTCAAATTTTGGATCTTATTGGGGAAAAAAAGAAAAGGCCTGAATATAAGACGACCCTAATGGGAAAAAAATCAAAACCACTGTTTTTGTCATAAAAATAGTTTAATCATTAACATATAACAACCAGATTATCTGTAAAATAAACACACTTAAAATCTGACACTCACTCATATGCACTTTTAAAATCTAACACTCACTCATATGCACTTTTAAAATCTGACACTCACTCATATGCACTTTTAAAATCTGACACTCACTCATACGCACTTTTACACGATGACACAGGGGAATGGTGGTAGTAATGTGGTGGTTTCTTATTGCATGTGTATAGTGTTTTTTTTTTTCTTTCTTACCTGTCAGTGGGTATACGTCCCATCAACTTGTCCCATCAACATGTCCCATGCTCCTCAGTCACGCTTAAAGGGGTCTGGGAATCATGGGAAATGTAGTTCACTAGGTTGTGCCCCAAATTGAACCAGCTATGCAAATCATTCCTACCTGACAGTCTATGCTCCTCTTCACAAATTGTGAACAGGAGCACAGACTGTCAGGTAGGACTGATTTGCATAGAATCAAAGGCAAAAAACGTAAAAAACGAAGCTGGGTCATGTGAGAACAACGCGACCCACGTGACCCGCGCATCTATTATCTGTTATTCGGCCGCATCGGAGGATGCTGCTGCCGCAGATCACGGAGGCGGCGGCTGCTGCCGCGGATCACGGAGGCGGAGGCGGCGGCTGCCGTGTATACGGAGGCGGCGGCTGCCGCGGATACGGAGGCGGCGGCTGCCGCGGATACAGAAGCGGCGGCTGCCGCGGATACAGAAGCGGCGGCTGCCGCGAAAACAGAAGCGGCGGCTGCCGCGAAAACAGAAGCGGCGGCTGCCGCGAATACAGGCGGCGGTGGCTGCAGCTGATATGGCGGCGGCTGCCGATGGAATTGTAAGGTATCGTGGGGGATGATCTGAGGTCTGATTACAAGACGACCTCGATTATAAGACGAGGTCGGTTTTTCAGAAGTTTTTTTCTGGAAAAAACCTCGTCTTATAATCGAGCAAATACGGTATTACTGTATTTTTTAAGAGACCCCATGACAATTATATTACATTTTTACTTAATGTTTTGCATAAACATTTAAACCACTACAACCTGAACATTAACAAACCTGTCCACATTTCAAGTGTCAAAATCAGGGTGTCTGTCTTGGGGGTCTGTGAATAGAGGGGGGTAGGGGCAGGTTGGTTGTGGGCATCAGAGGGTAAAACCACCGACTCCCCTTACCTATAGAGTCTGGGGCGTTGCTAGGTCTGCAAAAGATCCGGGGCTAGAGGACATGGCAGATTAGATAATAATGGGGTCTGCTTTGGGAATCGGTGCTGAGCATACTGCACATATATATTAATAATTGGTTATTGTTTTATATAGTTCCATTATATCATGTAGTGCTGTACAATGGGTAGACAGGACATAACAAGTAGTATATCATATAATTATTTGACTTACAGAAACAACATATGAGGAGGACTCTGTTTAAACAAGCTTACATACACTCACACAAAGATTTGCAAAACATTTATAAATTAGAAAAATTCTGATTTCTCTGTAAAATATGCAACCAAGTCTATCTGCATTAGACATCCCATCTTGACTATATAATATGTGATTGCACCCACAAGACTTACCTTGCACCAGAATTTACCCACAGTGAGTTTCCAGTCCCCTTCAGGGATCCTCCCAGTCTGGCTCAGGCATACCCTTTATTCATTCTATACCCTTTAAGTCCAAAACAGTAATGGATAGACTGTCAAAACACACACACATATATTTTACTGTTTTAGATTACCTCACCTCATAATTTCTCCTGTCTCGTGATTCTTCATTACTGCCCATCTCTCGTTACCACCCTTAATCTATCCCCTTTCTATTTATCTCTCCCCTTCTCTTTGATCCTCCGTTTTCTCGTTATCTCTTCCATTTTATTTTATCTCAGCTCTTTGTTTTCTCCTTAGCTCTCTTTCTATTTCTTCCCTTTCAATTAATCTTTTTGTTCTCTCCATAACTCTCTCATTTCTCCTCATTACTCATTATCTTTCTTCTCCTCTTTATCTCAATCTTTCTTCATATCTCCCCTTTGTCCACAAACATACACATGCCCACAAACACTTTTCCACTTTTCCTTCTTCTCCCCTTACCCTCTCTCTCCTTGCCTCACTCACCCTCTTAGCTTAGTTGCAGATTTTATTAACTGAGCGAGCAGCCACACGTTTAACCATGGGGTCATATGACCTAGTGTTATGCGACCCTGCTCTGTTTCTGCCTCCTTGGGTCAGTCCGAAATTGAAACCCCCAGGTACACCACTGGTGCTGATTCATCTCCTGTCACTCGGCATTAATAGCGGTGCACTTCAAGAGGGAGCAGGGAGAGAGTCAGTATAAACAGACAGAAAAATTATATCAACGGAACATAACTACGATATCAGCAACACGGAACTATTAGCCAATAGAGTGTTGCCTCTTGGAGGTTCTGGGTTGCCTGTTACTGTTTACACTGTCCACAAGGACCTTACCAACCTAGAAAATGCTAAATGTCTTAACCACAGACAAACCAGGTGGGCATTGGTTTTTACCAGATTCAATTTTCACCTAGGGACAAAGAATGTAAAAGCTGATGCTCTCTCCCATCAATTTGCAAAATACAGATACAGTAATTCACAATGAGCCTAACTTCTCTTTCCTAACGAACTATCATATTTCTCAAGGAGATTTTCTGTCTCCATGGCGTTCCTCAACAAGTAGTTTCAGATCGAGGCTCTAAAATTGTGTTCCGTATTTGAAGGATCATTGGCATCAATCTTCACCTTTTTTTGGGTTAGTATCATCAGGCAAACAGAAATACCAATATCTCCACAATGAAGACAAATCCGATTAGACAGGTTTACTACATCTGACTGTTCTTTTCATAAATTACTGAAAAGATCCTCTGATTTGGCCGGTTGGTACCCTCTGACTTACCTGTAGCTGAAATACAGACTATCCACGAAATATGACATAATATGCTGACCAGCATTGGCTTTCCACCAAGAATCTACATCACGCTTCTACAACCTTGGCACCAAGACATATCGGTCCATACAAGATCAAGCATATCATTAATGCCATGTCATATAAGCGTGATCATCTCACCTCCGTGAAAATCTCTGACTCCTTCCATATTTCCCAGTTAAAACCTATGATAACTAATCGATTTTCTTATCCTGTACATCAGGTGGAATATGTTGTGTGGTGATTACACATTTAAGCTAGGTCAACTACAATATTTAAAATTGTTTAGAAATGCTATGGTCTGGAAGAAAAATCCAGGGGAACCTGGCTCTAACATACATGCTCCTGCCGGAATTCGTGAATTCCACCTTTGTTGTCTTGATAAACCTGCTCCTGGGGGCTAGGTGGGTGGCCTTGTAGGGGGGATGGTGTCACTCATGACTCGCCTTTATAGATGATGCATCTTCCTCCTATATTGAGGCTGCTGGAGGGACTCCGTGTGGTACCTCCTAGTGGGAGATATGCAGTTGCTCTGTGATTTGAATGGTTTATTCTGTGTATTTCTGTGCTTTGACAATTCTGCCTGCTCCTGACCTTGACCATGGCTTGATTTTGGACTCCGTTTTTTCTGTAACTTCGTGTAAGATGCTGGCATGTTTGAGTACACTGTATTCAGTATATTTGTTTCAGGGGTCATACGTTTCTGAGACCCTGCACTGTGGATCCTCCACAGAGGTTACACAGGCTAGATTGGCTCAATCCTGAATAATTGTGGCAAAAAATAATGGTTCCAGGGCATATACCCATACAATAAGAACTCAAGATATAGGGACACCAGAATGCTACTGTATAATTATACCAAGGAATGTTGTATGTGAAGTGCTGCATCCTTTGGTCTATCTGCTCTTTCTCTGGGTTGTGGGATTAAGCCATGCCCATTCCTCACCCAATTCCACTAACATACAATCCTATGTTATCTGGGGCCAGCCCCGTCACTGTTGGTGACAAACCCTGCCCCTATCTAAGGCACTCCTAGAAGACAGAGTGCTCCAGGTAGCCTAGGTTCACAGTTAAGTGTTTATTAATTTATTTTTACTCCTTTATTTGTATTCTTTTGGTGGTATACTCTCTTGAGTGACTGGACGTGAATAGCAGACATATTGAGACTAACTAAAACCAAATATATTTCGATACAATACAGCATATTGAAATAGACCTGGTGGAAACAAGAGGTCATATGCTGGTCGGCTAAAAAAAAAAAACATAAATAAAAAAACCTTGGAATTTCTTGTCCTTGTGTCCTCTGCTCCTTTTTTAAAAAAGTCATAGGATTGCTTTAATGATTGTCAGCATGTTTACAAAGTAGATTTATAGTGATTTTCAAGTTTTTGTGACAGCTATTAAATCTGTGAAGTGGACTTTAGGCTGCCCAGTGACGCAACAGTAGTTTTCCAACAGCTAACAATTAGGAGAGAATGCTTTTCTGGCCCTGCACTCAGCCAGCAGTGGTGTTCTCTCATATGTGACTAGAGGGCCGTTCACAAAACACGCAAATTCAGCAAAATGGACACAGCTCATTACTCCATGTGCTGAGGGTGTTAAAATGTTGGGTGTGAGGCAATCAGCACAAACATTCCATTTCATGCGACCAAGGGGACATGCTTTCAATCAGAGATACCATGATCTTTGATGATGCATAGTGGGTGATTTAATAAGGTGTTACAGAAGTGGTAGAACTATACAAAGCTGCCTTAATGTCTAAATGCCTCTTCCCCATCCAGAGAGAAGCAGCACTTCCCCTGGAATCTCTGGACAAAATCAGGAGAGTTCCCAGAAATTAACGCATCTTTCAATAAATAAAAAAAAAATGGAAAAATTTATAATTGGGCCATAAATTTGGTAAATCTCACATATAACGTATATATGCTCTAGACAGTGTGTATTACACTCACTGACCACTTTATTAGGTACACCTTGCTAGAACCGGGTTGGACCCCCTATTGCCTTCAGGAGTGCCTTCATTCTTCATGGCATACTTTCTACAAGGTGCTGGAAACATTCCTCAGAGATTTTGGTCTATATGGACATGATGACATCACACAGTTGCTGCAGATTTGTTGGCTGCACATCCATGATGCGAATCTCCCATTCCACCACATCCTAAAGGTGCTCTATTGGATTGAGATCTGGTGACTGTGGAGGTCATTGGGGTACAGTGAACTCATTGTCATGTTCAAGAAACCAGTTTAAGATGACGTGAGCTTTGTGTCATGGTGCATTATCATGCTGGAAGTAGCCATCAGAAGATGGGTACATTGTGGTCATAAAGGGATGGACATGGTCAGCAACAATACTCTGCCGTAACACATACCCTGTGCAAAACAATCTAAGCAACACATAAGTGAAAAAAAGCGCAGGAAATATTTTCTACGGCAACCTTTGACAGTGATTGGTGGCCAAATAGCTGCATGAAGAGTGCCCAAATACCCTTCATAGGATAGTCTGGGTTGTCTGCTTTACAGAAATATTTACTTTCATGCGGTTTGGCGAAAGGCACTTTCACGCACATATGGTGGGAATGTACACTGATTCAGCACGTTTGGCTAGAGCTATTTAAAATTATCTCTGATCGCTTAAAAAGTAACATAACTCACTCATTACATAGGGCTCTTCTACATTTTGATTTGAATAGCATTTGCTTTAATCATAGGGCTTTGATTGTTCAATGTCTACTGGCAATGAAGATTGTGATCGCTAGGCAATGGCTACAAACACGTCCAGTAAATCTAGAACATGTTATTAATCAAGTTAGATATCAGTGTCTAATGGAACATGGTTTCTACCAATCATCTCAGAGACTCCGTAAATTCTACAATATTTGGAGTCCCTGGATGGATCAGTATCCCAAATCAGTGGGATATTCTTAGATGCTAAACCTATATTACATATATTCTTAATATAGGCCCGTCCGTATGATGGTTAGTATGAATGATATGAATGATGGTTGGATTTTATTTTCTCTTTCTTCTTTTTTTCTTATTCTCTGGGGAATTAGACCAGGCGATGTGTAATAGGCCCGATCTATTCAGATGGTAAGCAATTTGTTTGTAAATGGTCGCATCATGAATTGTATTAGAATTGTATACATCCATTGCGTGGATTTTTTTTGATTATTGTATGCTTCATATCTTATTTATATTTTGTACGGTTCTAATGTGATGTTCTATTTTTTGGAGAAAAAAAAATAAGAAAGATATACTTTTGTGGGTATTTTCGGTTTCTTTGTTTAAAATTAGAGTTGCAATCCCATCATACCTAATGTAAAAATTCTCTGGCTTTGCAAAAAATAATGTATGCCTTATAGTACCGTGTTTCCCCGAAAGTAAGACAGTGTCTTACTTTCTTTTTATCCCTAAAAGCCCCACTATGTCTTACTTTCGGGGTATGTCTTATATTGGGAAAAAATTGAGAGTGATGGGAGTTATGATGTACTTTTAGAGCATAATTAGATCATGAAAAAGACATTGGAAATGGTACAGCATAACACCCATCACTCTCACACACTTACCAATCAACACACCTACCAATCCACACGTATACCAATCCACACACATATACACAAATCCACACACGTATACACAAATCCACACACATATACACTAATCCACACACATATACCAATCCACACACATATACACCAATCCACACACATATACACCAATCCACACACACATACACCAATCCACACACATATACACCAATCCACTCTCACTTAATTCTTTCCTACCTTTCCTTTCTTCTTTCAGCTTCTTTTCCTCCTCTTCGCTCCTCTTCTTCAGTTCTGTCTTCTTCCTGGTTCAGAGGGCACGGACAGCGGTGGGCGCGGCTTCAGTGTTGTGCGCCGGGATCTGACAAGAAACCCCGGCGCACAACAGCTGTTGCCGCGCAGATCACAAGGGAGCGGTATCGGAGGTCATTAACAGACCTCCGGCTCCCTTGAGTGATTTTAAGCCGGGTTGAACCCGGCTTAAAATCACTCAAGGGAGCCGGAGGTCTGTTAAAGACCTCCGATACCGCTCCCTTGCGAGCCTGCTCCTCCAGCGGCGGACATTACTGTCCGTCTCTGGAGGGGTGCCGGGTGCCGCAGGTTGGCACCCCCTGGAGTGTGGCGCCCTGTGCGGTCGCACACCCCAAAGGTCGGCCCTGCTCTAAGGGGCCGGCCTTAGGGGTCTGCGGCCGCACAGGGTTTAAATAAAAACATCGGGGTTTTTTTTCAACTTTATTTAACATCCTCCATGTTAAATAAAGTTAAAAAAACTTTATTTAACATGGAGGATGTTAAATAAAGTTAAAAAAAAACCCCGATGTTTTAATTTAAATCCTGTGCGGCCGCAGACACGTAAGGCCGGCCTTGGTGGGGACTTCCCGGCCCCTTAGAGTGGCGGACCCGGCAAATCCCCCGTGTTTCCCCGAAAGTAAGACATATGTCTTACTTTCGGGGTACGGCTTATATTAGCCGACCCCTCTGAAACCCCCGATACGTCTTACTATCGGGGGTGTCTTACTATCGGGGAAACACGGTATGTTCCTTATAAGGTATTTCTGAAATCAGGAACCCTGAATTAATACATTTGGAAGAGATTTTCTGTCACTTTACCTAATTTTGTGAGGATTTAGAGGGGAAACTATATTTAAAAAAAATTATTTTTTTTTCTAATTTTCGCTAGTTTTTACTTAATTTCTCATCCGAATTATCTAACTATGGTATCAAAAGAAAGGCATCTTTCTCCTTGAAAAAAACAATACATAGCTTACATGGGTACAGTATTCGAAGGAAAGGGGATTAATCGCTGAACCGACATACCACAAAAATGGCAAAATTGCTCCAGGACTTGAGGTACCAAAAACCCCTGGGACCGAAGGGGTTAATCTTCTACTAAGATAACTAACATATAAATAAATGCAGAATTGTTTCATTTTTAATGAAGTTTTGATTGAAATGAAAGCTACATTCTGACATCTCTTCACGCCTTCCAAAAATAGTGTGGAGCATCAAACACTTTCATGAAAACTCAACATCGGGGTTTATTTACTATAGCAGAAGTTAGTAGATGCAGGATGTCATGTCACTGACATCACTATGCATAAATCTCCAATGAGTCTCTCTTGCAGGATAAACTTGGTTAATCTTGTATACTGAAATTAATCATGATCTCACAAATTAAGTTATATGTTAGACAGGGCCAGCTCAGCATTTGATGCAGATAATTTTGCCAGGGTACCCTCTAGTAAAGGTTGTCAGTTGAATCACCCAACTCTCTGGCCAATTTCTAATAAACCCTTAGAAACGACTTAAATAGCTATCATGGCCACTCAGTACCATACAGTGTAAATTGGCTGCTTACAAGGGAGATCTGTGATATCCTCAATAGGTCATTTGTGCTAATTGTCTAAGAGCAACCTGCCCTTGTTATATAAAGCTGGACAGGTTTTAGGCCTATTTAGTGAGTCACTGTGTTTTAGGACCATCTTTAACAGAGCATGGCTCTGGGCAAGTTTCAAAACCATAAGACTATATCACAGAAAGCAATGTTTTGAAGATTGTTTCCTTACTACTTGTAGGTGACACATGGCAAGAGGTGTATGTGTAGGTAACTGAGGATTATGGAGCTTGGGCAGCTATCGTGAAAATGACAACCCCCAATTAAATTTTAATTAAAAATTGCCAACATACTCCCCAATGCTGTACATAGGTATAACAGTGCCACATATACAAAATACAATTGGACAGCATCAAGATACATTAACTACCTATATGATTCCAATTTGTTATATGCTATATTGTAGGAGGGAATGCGTTTGTTGTCCATGCCATATAGCAATGTCTCTTTAATTTGTGTATGTTATCAGGTCCCTCAATCTGAAATTGTCTATGTCCTGTTCGTCGATAACTCACTGCTCTCATGCTGATCATATGAAAAAGGGGAAATTCATAAGTATGCCAAACACTGTGGGATGTTAACAAGCTTTACAATGGCAGGTGGAACTTCACATAACAGAATGATTTGGCACCAGCTTACATTTAGTTTGGCAGTTCTTTCTGTTGATGCGAATTACTATTTCCCAAAACCAAAGGACCACTCCTGTCTTAAAATGTTCTTTTTAAATGCATATTGAAGTCTATTTTGTGCCAATGCATTTTACTGTCTGATTTAACTCCTGCCCTAGCTCTCCCATTCTAGTCAAGGGGAATTGAGAACCTATTGAAATCAATGGAAGTAGCAGCAGTCAATGACTTGTATTTAAGCTAAACACTGACAAACTAGCATACACGTGATTGGCTGCTGCAGTTCTCATTTTTTTGGGGAGCTATGCGCACACAGGACTAATTATGCATTAAAATAACTCAAGAACTTCCTTTAATGAAAGACCATTGCATCCTATGAGGAAGAAATAATCATATATACCCCTTAATTATCATTATTATTATTTTATTTATATAGTGCCAGCAATTCACACAGCCCTTCATACAATAGATACATTGAGATGGTATTACAAAACTAGAAATGACAAAGACAAACCAATACATTAGGTAAAGAGGGCCATGCTTACAATATAGAGGGACTAAAGTGAAATGTTACCTTAGGAACATATACCCATTCCTGTCTTCTGTAAGGAGAAAGAGAGGCAAAGCTCCAAGGGTAGCCTGAGGAAGCTTCATGGTATGTACATCATGCTCTCAGAGTTTGAGTGAACGTGGTACCTCATCCATTTTGTTTTAAAGAATCTAAGTAGTCTTTGGTTGACTTAGTTAAATACTATACCAATAAATTGTTTAATGATGCAATGATTATCATTAGTATTTCAAATGTAAACACATATAGATGAAGGTCCTGGGAACAGACACATTAATACAAAACATAGATCCTAATCAAATTTACATTTTGTGTTACATATACCAATATTTTGTGATATTAATTTAGTTAGGGGCATTTTAGCAAAACATTTCCAAAGTAATCCACAGGACCAAAACTCTGTGTACATTACTATGAATAATCACGTAATACACATTTCAAGGTCAGTTTCAACAGCAGCCCTTAGGAAAAAGTTCTGATTTCCCAGGTCTCCAGCTCACTCTCCCCATTCTCCAGGGCAGTGTACTACATCTATACAGCGAATGATATTTGAGGCTACTTCACCACTTTGTCCCCAGCTAGCCCCATCTATACAATGGCTAGTTACATCACTCAAGCAGCTGAGTCCACCCATTGTGTGTGTGTGTGGCTGGTCCCACTCCCTCATGAAGCCACTTTCTCAGATGAATGACAGGTTTGGGTAGCCTATTCTCCAAAAGTCCTGTGCATGGTAGTTAAGACTTATAAGCAATGTTCCATCTAATTTTTCTTAGTTGGCGTGCACAGAAAATTTCTCTTGTGCAAAAATTTTCACAGAGCAAAAATTTTGTGCGCACAATATCCGCGCCGCATAAAGTTTCAAAACAATTATTATTTTTTTCTTTTTTTGGGAAAAACTGTTGTGCGCACAATTTTTGGACGTGTGCGCTCTCTAAAAAAGCTATGTGCGCGCACAAGCGCACAGCTTAGAGGGAACACTGCTTATAAGTCCCTACTACCACTATGTTTCCAGGGACTCATGGCACCATCCACTTCTGCACCCTTTGCAATGCATACTTTGCCTATATTATGGGGACAGCCCTGGTTAGTCTGATAAAAGAGGCACTGTTAACTATTTGAGTGCTGGTGTGTGTTATGTGGCAACTTTGCCAACCACATATCAAGTTTATGATTTGCAGTACAAAGTTAAATACCAGTATTTAAAGTATTTTTTATGATTTCTAAATATCTACATGAATGTTAAACATACTGTATTAAATATATTCATTAGGTTAATGTTTGTAATTATCACACCACTCTAAATATTACTATGTCTGTTAACACACAAATAAAATAGATCTGGTAAAATGTTAATTGTTTAAAAAAAAACAATCGCATTTATGGTCTAACCTGAGAAGTGTGAGCAAAGTTAGCTCAACATATCAGTTACTTGCAATGACCTTATCTACCTGTGCCATTGCGTTTTATTACGCACTAGGGAAAAAGAATGTAATAAAAAAAATTTGAACTTACCCATATATTTCTATGTTTATACTTCGGCACTATGAGCACATCACAACTAACTTACTTATTTAAACAGAGCCTATGCTACTTTTTATTTATTATTCTTTATATTAGTGAAGATTACCGTATTTACCGTAAATGCTCTGAAAAATACCCCTCGTCTTATAATCGGGGTCATCTTATAATCAGACCTCAAATAGAGACCTGACTATGAGACTAAGATCCAGATCCCCCGCAGCTCTGCAGGGGACCTGGATCCTCCTGTCTGGTACCCCCCCAAACTTACTAGTGCTTCTGACTCCCTGGGTAGACGCCTACACGATTCGCGCAGGCAACTTCCGTTGCAGACGGAAGGAGGTGCGGTTAGCAGCGGGGGTTGTCTGCGTCCATCGCGCAGACCTTCCCCGGCTTTCAGACAGGAGTGTTCCCCGCACCGCTGCGTGGAATTCTCTCTGACGGCCGGAGATGTATGCACGATGGACGCAGACAACCCCCGCTGCTAACCGCACCTCCTTCCAGCTGCAGCGGAAGTTGCCTGCGCGAATCGCGTAGACGTCTGCCTGCTGCCTGGACAACACACCAGGGAGTCAGAAGCACCGGTAAGTGTGTGTGGCCACTCTGCCCCAGAAATGCCTTATACCCCCTAAATGCCACTCTGCCTCCTGAAATGTGTTATACCTCCCTATATGCCACTCTCCCTAATATGCCTTTTAACCCCCTAAATGCCAGAGTGGCATATAGGGGTATAAGGCATTTCTGGAGGCAGAGTAGCACATAGGGGGTCAAAAGGCATATCATGGGGCACAGTGGCATATAGAGGGTTAAAAAGCATATCATGGATCACAGTGGCATACAGGGGTATAAGGCATTTCTGGAGCAGAGTGGAAAGCCTGGGGGCAGCTGTGCATAACTGGGGGGCAGGCTGGAAAATAAAAGGAAATAAAAACAAAAATATATATTTTTCTCAATCATAACTTTTATTTTTTTAAAAAAAGTTTACATGAATTAACATTTACTAGTAAAACTTTTTTCCTATAGGGTCATCTTATATTCAGGCTTTTTCTTTTTTTCCTAAATTAATATTCAGATTTTGGGGGGTCGTCTTATAATCGAGCAAATACGTTATTAACTACATGATACTATACGTCATTATGATCTTATGCTAAGTAACCACAAGGACGTAATAGTACTCTGGTTTTTGCGCAGACAGAAACCTACTGGTATCCCTGTTTGCTGATCACATTTTTTTTTAGTTTTTGAACTTTTTTAAACTGGAGATGCCTTAAAGGGCTTTTAGAAAATCATGGATCTCTCTTTGAACCAGACGGAACCCCTTCATGTAGAATACATTTTTCACAGATATGTATTCTTTCTTAACATATAACTCGATGTAAATAACAGCCTATACTTATAAAAATTATTATTACCTAAACAAGCTTTGGTAACTAGAGTTAACTCAAGGCGTTAAGTAGTTAAGCAGGCTCATGCTGTTCAAAATTCCTCATAATATATCTTTCAAACATCTACCAGCAAATAATAGAGTCTAAATGTTTTAACCTTTAAATTTTCTCAAGCAGCCTACAATATGTTATCGAGATACCACAAATGTGGATATCCAGTTATCTATGCACAGGTCCAATGTTCCCTCCCTCCTGCATTAATTAGTTGTACAGGAGATAGTGGACCTTTGCTTTGTAATTTAGCATTACCAAGAGAGGAAGGGCGTTGTTAAAGGATAAAGAAACAGTCATCTCTTTATGTATCTATATTAAAGACCCCTTTAGCATCCCATGCTTTGCACCAGTAGATTCTGTGAATCAGATGCTCACATTCCAGCTATTTAACACTTCTGACCTGTACAGAAGCCTTCTTGGCAATGCCAAAAGGAAGCTCCCCTGCTATATTGGAAAGAATAAGGATATATGTGGAAAACACATACATCCAGGGAGACAATCACTCTGCTGACAGCTAAGCAGCACCTGTATGGTCAACAATAAAGACTGGAGAATCTGCAACAGGTTCTGCAGCCACCTCAGTGATGTCTTTGTTGTTCTCCAACAGTGGGGACACCATCCCGCAATGTTGGAGGTCTCCCACACCAACCCTCCTGCCACAGTTCTCCAAGGTAGCGCATGCTCCACAGCGAACCTGCTACTTCCTCTGTTTAAGTGCTTTTTTGCAGTGTTGAGCGACAAGGTGACATCGTATCTAGTTGCTCAGCTTCAATAGGCGCTGCACAGCTTGAGAAAGCAGAGGTCTGTATGGTCTAAGAGTCCAAGCAACGAGGATAAGGTCATCACAATTTACTGTAATGGTAGACTAAGCATTATTGTCTCTAAAACATGCACATAATGACCATAGACTTTTGTTGAAAAGGTTGTGAGATTGTAGGTCCCTATGACTGTGGTCTTGCCCCGACTATAAACCCTCTTGATTATTATTCATATTCCATTTAACCCCTTCAAGACCGGGATGTACCTGGTACTTCCGGGTCAAAGGTCACCAGCAGACCGGGGCGTACCAGGTACGTCATTGATGATGCGCGATCCAGCGTCGCTATGAACGCTGGGATCGCAAGGGGCGGCTGCTACCGACCGCTGGGTATCCCCAGCGATCGGTGGCAGCCAGTCCCCCTCAATTCCGTGCAGGTGATCACTTTGCAGCGAATCACGAGCACGGAATTTAAATATTTTTTTTAAAAAACTGCGGTCTTCAAGGGAAGACGCAGTTTGCCAACGCCAGTCCTGAAGGGGTTAAGAGAGTTTCTGTAGATTTACGGCTTTAAATAAAGAATAGGTAAATTACGAAGCAATGTCTTTGCATTATGAAAATCTGTGTATGCATTATTGGTACTATTAGTGACTAATTATTTTTCTGACCTTAGTGTGATTATTACAGTAGGCCTAAGTGCATTTTCCAGTGAGTACAAACTTCATAGCCATTTATCTCACAGTTATGCACTTACAAATAACATCATATATCTAAGTAGCTTCTAAGGCAGGGGTGTGCAAGTTTTTTCTGCAGTGGGCCACTTTATCAGAAATGTATGTGCGCATGGGCCGCACTAATTTTTCACTGAGAGAAAATATTTCCTTTTAGCTTTTTAATGGATATTAATACAGGGATAATTTGGCGATAATGAAAAAAGCAGTGGACAAACAGTTTTTTTATTAACCTTTATATATTCCATCAATATTAAATTACTTAAATAGTTAAACAAAGTCAGTCCACAAACCATTTAAAACAAGTTTAGCCAAATAAAACTGCACAAGGCTAGAGCACACTGTGGGTACAAGCTGGATTTAGGATGGCGCACACTGGAGGCATGCCTGGATTAAGATACCCAAACACACACACACACCAGGGCAGGCTCTGCCACACCGACACCCAAACACATGTAACCCTGGTATCTATATACCAGCACTGGGCATGACTTTGGGCCAGTTATAACTCTAGAAACAATATATAGGGGGGGCACACGATACCACAGTCAAACTGGGGGGGGCATTAATAATTTCCCTCACCGGCACCGCGACGGAGGTAGAGGCCTCATGGAGGAGACTGAGGGGGGCCGAGCGGTCGCTAGACGCCCCTCTCTCTCCTCCACGTCCAAAAAAAAAGCGTTTGCGCCTGTCCGGGACTTAAAGTCCCATTGCGGGCAATCCGTTGGGTGGTTCCAAATTCGGTGGGGGGGGCAACAGGGGGGGTAAGGAATAACCTGGGGGGGGCAATTGCAATTCATCTTCAAACCTGCAAGTCATAAAGACAAACTCCTTGAACAGGAACTGAGCTAGGTGAATGATCATACTCTTACATAAAAAAGAACAAATATAATTATTATTATTTAGGACAATTTGATAAAACCTAATAGCATTAATAGACCTAATTATCAATAACTATTCTTGTTTTAATTTGGTACTAATGGAGGACCAACCTGGATAGATTTTCTTTATTTGAAAGGTTAAGTTAGTTTACCATAATGTATAGTTAATGCTATGAGTTGAAGTTTTTCTTCTCACTGACACTAACCTTACCTAGAACTCACATCAGAAGAAATGGGTATGTTTCAGTATGAAAAAGACAATACAATATTGGTTACTCAAACGTATTAAGAGGGCCACTACAAACCATCCCATGAAATCCAGAAAGATAGCTGAACAGATGTCTGACAAGCTTGAAAGATTTTTATCAAGGAAATTTGTCTGTGTAGGACTGAGCTGTCAATCTGAACTATCGATTGTCTTTATGGAAACCCTTTATTTGGTGAAAACATGGTGCCCTAACATCTCCCTACTTATCCTTCAATTAAAACAAAAACACAGTAAATAGAAAAAAAATGGAGAGAATGCTTTCTAATGTAAAAAACAAAACAAAAAACAAAACATGCAAACAAAAGATTAGCAATCAATTAGGAGGTCCTGCTATCATATAGAGCTGATCTACAAGGACATTACAATACAGGATTAGGAAAAAAGTGCTTTTTAAACTATATGAGAAGAAGGTGTGTATATTATTAGTGAGGAAAATAGTTTGAAATCCTGATCTGCTTCAGCAGATGGGCGCACAAAGATTAGCGTCATCCTCACTGTTGTCAGTTGACCCAATGGAAAGAATTGAAACAAAGCAATATGGAAATATGTGGAAAACCACAAAAGCATGGGTGTGTAAGGCACAAAGAGGAAAAGGGTAGAACCACGGAGGGGAGACAACTAAAAGCCACAATGGAAGAGACAATAAGTGCTAAAATGAAACAGCAAATACATAAGAAGCATATTTGTTATTACTGATTATTTATTTAACAAACAAATAGATTGGTTAAAAAATGACTGGTTCCTAGTGAGGTAACAGTGAGGTGGGAAACAATTCCTATGAGGAAATGGCTTTTGCTATCTGTGAGTGGATAGACTGAACAGGTTGCCGTTTAATGTGTGGTTGTTTCTTTGTCGAGCTTATACATGCCAGAAAAGTAACAGAAGCTAAATAAGAGCGGTAAGAGCTAAAAATGTGATTGATGTAATGTAAGCGATATAATTGACTCTTGTAAAGCTATAAAATAAATTATGAAAATGAAATTCAACTGCTATCTTATTAAGGAAATAACTGTCATGAAATACAGAATCACAGAAGTCAATGGAGTGGATTAACATAGATCCAAGCCACGTAAAAAACAAATAAAGTTTTTTTTCCAACTTAATTGACTAACTTTTGTTATTTTGTTCTTACTTCATGAAAAAAGCTTAGTCTTGATTTTTATTTAATATGGTACTTAGAGTAATTATGCTCCAACAGTAACATATAATTTCACTATACTACTGCCTACTATATTCTTATGAAGATGATATAAAATGGAGGCTCTGAATTCAGACTTTCAGAACATTACTTATCTTTGAAGGCTTCTGAATATGTTTCCTTTGTTAAATCCTTTCTTAGGAGGATATAGCAAAGTTATTGGCAAGAGAAAACAAACAAAAGATAAAAAAAACACATTTAAGTATGTTAAACATTAAAGGATACAAGATTAGCGCATGCAAAGATTTTATATATTATGCGCTAGACGTGCATATGGACCAAAAGGAATTCGGACAAATCCCTCATTCCTACAATCCAGGGAGATCAAGGTGTGCCCGGAAGCTTCTCCATTTTGAGGAAATTCACCAGGAGGCCAGAATAATTAAGACAGATTTGTTAAAAAAAGGAGGAGCAGCAACTATAGAAAGAAGAACAAGAAGATGCAAGAGATAAAGTAAAGCTGTGGGCAAGGAGACAGGGACACCGAAGCACTCCGCTGAGAAGGTAGGGAGGCATTCAAAGATGGTGTGAGAGAGAATGAATAAGAGTGTCAAAGAGAGTGGGTAAGGGAGCATGAGTGAAATTCAAAAGAAAATTCTGAGCTCTTTACTTCAGTTTCGTTTGTCTTGTTCCCTCCTCGCTTTAAGAGATTTGTACAAATTGACAAAATTGGTAAAGTTTGCTAACCTCTTAAGGACCAGGCTGTTTTTTTTACCCATTGTGTCTAAGACTGTTTTAACATTTTTGCAGTGCTTGTGTCTAGTTGTAAATTTGTACCCACACAAGTTTTGGGAAAAGAAGGGCTTTCTTTAGATATCATTTTTTGACTATATCATCTAATTTCCTATATAAAAAAAATATGGTGAAATTTTTTTAAAAAAAGGACTTTTTCAGCCTTTTATTTGAAATACTTTTGCAAATGATAGGGCAAAGTAGTGTTTTGCTATTTCAAAACCGTTTACCATTTTTTTCAAATCTGGTAACCCTGTCCCCGTGTCCTCTTTAGGACATCTTTGCAGCCAGTCAATTCAATTATCTCCATCAAACCATATATTTTTGACACCCGAGAAAATATGAATTGCTGTTTTTTGTAAAGCTTTTTGTGTACTAATTCTACTAGCCTTTTTCACACACATTGTAATTCAAGTAAAAATTCATATGCTCCTGGCATATGTCACTGTTAAACAACACCCCAGTGTATGTTCAGCAACATATCCTGAATACAGCATTGCCACCCATGCATCAGTTTGTCGGGTTGTTTGGGGACTAAAAGGCCACATTTGGAGGATGCGCATTTTTTAACTTCATTTTGACATCTGGTCAGTCGGTGCCCACCCCCTATTTAGCACATTTAGCACATCATTC
The DNA here is from genome assembly GCF_027358695.1 of Spea bombifrons. Classification (NCBI taxonomy): domain Eukaryota; kingdom Metazoa; phylum Chordata; class Amphibia; order Anura; family Pelobatidae; genus Spea; species Spea bombifrons. The sequence goes on from NC_071088.1 coordinate 45,963,864, forward strand.
AATTTACTCAAACCATTTTTGGGAAGATTCTACACTAGCACTTGCTCATAAAAAATAAACCTTTTCTTTCCTTCTTTTAATATTTTTGTACTTTTTTCTTTACATTGGATGGTTCCCTGATTGTGACATCACCAGCATCCCAGGCAAGTCGTTGGTCGTTAAGGGGTTAAACTTAATTTAACGTACAAGTTTACTATCTGCTGGCCAGATCATGATAATAACAAATGTCTGGCATATATAAAACATATGTAACTTAATGGTTACCTTACTACTCATTTTCTTAAATATTTTCTTCTGGTATTAACCACTTCAGGAGAGGGCTTTTTTACGCTATAGGATCAGAGCAATTTTAGTGTTTTTCTTTTCTTTCTCATGTAGTGTACCCACACAAATACAATGATATTTTTAAGTTTTTAAGGACATTTAAAACAACAACAACAAAAAAAAACATTCTTTTAAAAACCTGTACTGCAGCATGGAAATGCTTTTATTAATAATCCCCAAGAATGAAATGTTTCTTTACATAAAATGGAGTCGTGAAGGAATTCTTTTAAATTATTATTGTAAACATGCGTAACAATTATGACTTTTATAAGTTATTTCAAATTACATATTTTCAGGTAAATACACAGAACTGGGTCACGTCTAGGAAAAGGTAAATTGGCCAAAGTGCAGCATACTAAGAGGTATAAACACTGATTGAAGAAGGTTGTAATCTATAACATCTGACACAGAACAAGAAAAGGTTCATATACCTTAAGGCCTTAATTAAAAAAAAACACTGACCAAGCCCCATTGCAATGACCAATTAGCCCAGAAGAGTAGAATATTTTTCTACCACCAGATACCACTTATCCACAAAATCTTATAGAGAACAGCCACCAGGGTCACACCGGGGTGACGAAATTCATAAAATGATCATAAAGTCAAAAAATATGCTTATGATTTCATACTAGACATGAATATGTGTTCTATGATCTGACAGGGTGTTCTCGTTAATATTAATACATTTGATGGGAACTTGTTAGAGAGTGCCTGAGAAATAAACAAGGAAAGGTTATTTAGTATCTTAGTAAAGCTGGTAACAACTTGAGGGATCTAGTGAAACCAAACTTATTAACGTAAGAGGCACTGTAACAGTTCCATAGGAAATATTATCTGATGAGCCAAGGTTTGGTAATACAGTTTACAAACTGAATCATTAATATTATCATAAACAATCTGAGCTCTGCACTCTCCTCCCACATTACAACAAATGGGCAGCCACCTAAAGACAACTTTTTTCTATAAAAGTCGTGAGGGAAAGTTCTCTGAGGAAACTTTGAATTTCTTTAATTCAATTTGGACAAGGCCTTTAACATCTGGAAATTCCTGCAGACTTCCATTAGACTAACTGGTAATTGAATAGGCTTCTGTGTTTACTCCATGCTTATTTTTGAATTGGCTCCTACTTGTTCATTTGTATGTCTTCATTTTTAGCATCTTTGAAAAAGCATTGTGACTATTTTTAATCAGGGTAAACATAAAATCAGTTCTTTGTACTGTAAATTGAAATGTTAACATGTTTCTATTGTTTTCCTGGAACAATTGTTATATACTGGTTTGATTAAATAGTATAGTTACCAAAGCCTCCTTAGATATGTTTTAATATAAATATGTGATGGCATTGAGTTCATTTGGGGTTTTAGGTAGGGTGAGCACATCAGCTATGCTTTCCAGGACACATTTAATTTTTATATATTGTTGACCAGCACATGTAATCTACTGCCCTGCTGTATATGGGATGGATAACTAATCAATTACCCAGTTATACATCTCCAATACTGCAGTATTTTAACTCTTCTGGTAAGCAATACGTGAAAATTAAGTGTCCTGAAAAACAATGCCAGTGTGGTCACCTGAGCGGGATGGTGAACTGTTTGTAAAAATGTGTCCTGCAAGGAGAGTGTGACTGGTTAACAAGAGGACTAGTTAGTGTTAACACCATCATCTTCCCATGTCTGGCTGGTCTTTCACAGACCTGGTCTGAGCAGTTCAATGACAAGGTGCACCCTACACTTAAGCAGGGTTTTCTGAAGAAACATACAAGATTTTTCATGTGATCCTAGTGGCGTAGTGATCTGTTTTACACCACTAAGTCATATTGAAACTGCATGGTTTATTCACTAAAGAATGAGTTGCAATTTCAATTTATAGACTTCACTATCCACTTTTAACATCTATCCCGATTTTCCCAGCAAATACCCTTGCATTATGCATAGTTCACTCGATGATTAATATTTTGAATGCTCAGGCCATTTAACAAGACCAACCAAGCTCTTCTTGTAAGAGAAGTTCATTATGGTTAGCCATTTATAAAGTGTAGTACTACGAGACAGTTCAAATGTTCATCTCTCCTGCAAACCCCTGTTCTGATATTTAAGTCCCTGTGTGAGTATCTTCTCTTGCTCCTTTGGACTGCAGTAAAACTATAGTGTTTCAATGTATATACATGTCTATACGCCCAATCAATAGGAGCACTTGATGGCTCTGACTGGTGCTTATGCACCGGAGCTAACTGGTAGTGAGTACACCACATGTTTGCAGGCTGCGGGACACGTGTTCGGCCATGTATGCATTATGTGGCATTCTGTAGAATTCTTTAATGCATCGTCAAGGACACATAACAATTAACAAGGACCATTAATCTATTACATGAATTAAAGTGCATATGATGGCTGGTATTAAAGTATTCTGCAATTTCAGATTTTACCTCAAAGCTTTTAATACCATAAAACACATTTACTACAGCCAATGGAATTTAAAAAATGTATTTTATTGAGCATCACCCTTAGATAGAGGGTCGGTTCTAAACTGTAAGATTTATAGTGCCTATCTAGATTAAAAGAATACGAATAATACTTTTATATAATTAAGTGGCACAATACTTAATCACTGAGTTATTTTTTTAAACATAGGATGTAGATATAGCAATTAATTTTGAGGTGACTGCTACATTATTCCTGTAAAAGGGGCTAATTGGTGCCCTAAGCACATACTTAGACCAATTTCCCTTGTTCTTAGGCATTTTATTATGATTTTGATAATACAATGTGACGCATTTATACCCAGCAAACACTGTGAGCTTCTTCACACGGACATTTGGCAGGAATAACCATAGCCATAATAATCTTTTTAACACTTATATGCATTCTTATTGAACATTTATTTCGGTTTCTGAAAAACCAAAAACCGTAAGAATTGGCAGCGCCCTCATAACTCGCCACACATACCGCTCTAAATTATTAACAAGAGGTTCTGAGTTATGTATCCCAGATGGAAGGACTGCGCATGCCCGGTGAGTATAAAATAGCCTGTGACGTGAATAAGTCACGTTCAGAGGGGCCAGCTGTAGTCTGTATCTCCGCCTCCTGTGGGCGAGGCTGGCCGGTGATACGTTGTAACCAGAGGTGGGTTGGAGTGGAGTCATTGTGGTTTTTCAGCCCGGGGGCTGAGCGGAACTGGTGGTATCGCGGCCGGTTGCTAAGGGTTCGTCTGTGAAGCTTTCTTTGGTAAGAGGTTTTCGCTATCTTTGTTTGAGGAGATTAGAGCGGATCTGGTAATGCGCGGCATATGTTGGGATCCACCGTTCTTGGAGGACATGTAGGGGTTGCTGAGCGCCACGTGTGAGACGAGCCCACGTTTTTGCTTGAGAATGTGATGTAATTTATTCACCATAGGAAGCCGGGGCTTTAATTCGCTCTCCCCCGCTCTTTAAATCGTGTGGGTGAATGGGTGCCGTTTACGCTGTGTAAGCGGCTCTTTTAACCCTGTAAGCTTTGTTACAGGAGTTGCGTACTTCAGAGATCTATCCTGATTACCTGGCGTGTATCACGTGTGTAGCGAGTACCTTAATGCAACATGGATGGGTACTAGTGATGGTTCACTGTATTTCACCATTCAGTATGTGTTTTTAGGTCTGCCCGGCTCCCATAAGGCGCATTTGCAACAGTGGAGTAGGAAGTATGTCACATCTATCAGTACATTTTGGGCTGATCAGTGCTGAAGCTCTTAAACATGCATCTCGTGTGATTTTTTTTTTTTTTTATATAGCGCCATCATATTCCGCAGCGCTGTACAATTTTTTTTTTTTTTTTTTGGGGAGGGGGCGTCCTGTAATCTCTAATGGCTGATCTAGAATAGTTTGCCTTGATTTGTAGCCCTTACCTTATCCCCCCCCGTGGTAGAGCAGATGTCCATAGTAAGCGTATTCAGTGATATAACAGCCTGTGTAAATGCCCCACATGTTTCCATTTACTCCTTAGTTTCCAACTTCTGGCTCTGAAGGAGTTGTTTTGATGGGCTCTATCTATTCATTATATATAGTGTTCAGACATTACTTCAGTTTTAAAAGGTCTGTCTGATATGGGCAATAAACAAAGTCTTCAAGGGGATGTATTATGTTGCTGGTTTGGACTTCTCTTTGATTAAACTGTTAATGAGCGCAGCCTAATACAGTGTTAAAATGGGCTCACTTGACCTTGAAATCCGTCTTGATCTAATATCGTAGAAATTTAGATTTATATATAGATCTCTGAATGTAGTGTTCCAATGGCTAAATGGTTTTGGAATTTGTTGATAAGCTTCAGAAACTTAACATGTTACAATCGCGAGCATCTTTATCTCGGAAGGTCATCAACCTATGCTGAGCGTTCATAGAAATATCAGTCTGGCAATTACCCACGTGCCTGTTTTTTTTTTTTCTCCCCCTCCCGTTACACTGTAAAGTTCTAAGTGCATCTGTGAAACATCACTAAAAAAAAATTACACATACAGCTTTTCCTGGGCTGATTGGTTTAGTCTGACGCTTTGGTGCTTCTGTTCTGTAATGGAAACCAGCATGCCTGTACTGCTGGGTACTGAGAAATCCTTAAACTGTCCCTCCAGAGCATAAAAGAAACTTGTTGGTTATCAGGCAAACGTAAGATTTACCCCCCCCCCCACCACGAGCATTTCATTGAATTGGTGTGTACGTGTTACTGCATCACTGCATTATGGAACAGCATCCAGGTAACATGGCAACACTGTCTATGGTGTGTGACACAGTGTCTGATAAACCTGTTTTATCCGGCCACTTCTTTCCATTACTATTTAAGAAGTAAACTGTAAGGATGTGTGACTCACACTCTTTCTATGCCGAATACATGTGTTGCGTCATGTTTCTCATGCAGGAGGCAGCAATTTTTTTTTATCTGATCCGTGGCCCAAGTTTGCAAAATGTACGTAACACCCCGCATCTTCTGAAGCGGAAAGGGTTATTATTTGGGTTCCCCTTGTTCCTGTGATGTACAGTTGGTGCTTCCTGTAATATGTCTGAGCTGTAACGTTAATAAACATTTAAAAAGCACCAGCATGCATACTATTAACACTACTTTTAAAGTAGGTTCCTATTCATTTGCTAAATTGGCAGCCGAATTGCAAACTACCCGTGCTACGCTATTATATGTTTAGGGGTAACCTTGACAGTGGCCTCCTGCTGTTTAGGACAGAGTCTCGAGTCACCTTGTTGATTGACTATATTGTCCTAGATTCCTGAAATGCTTTCCATTTGTATCACATGCAAGACCTGATTTCGTGAGTCCATTATAATGCATACTGCTAACTGCTTTAGCAACAGTTAATTCTATTGTAGCCGCCCTTTCAATAATTGTTAAGCAGACCAGAAATGTGACCAGCCAGTGGAGACTTCTTCGCCCCAAGCTTTCAAATCATCTGGAGACTGCAATTTTTCCAAAGTCATGCTGATGGTATAGAGGGGAGGGAACGTACCATCATGATGAATATTTTTTTTTTTTTTTTTTCTTGGAATCCTGAAGCGTCTTCAGTGTTATTGCCAGCAGACTGGAAGGGTGTCCTTTCATTTCCTTTTACCTCAGAATTGCTTTTGTACTGCATGTAAAGTGGCCATTTTAACATGTGGAGCTCCTCTAAGGAGTCTAAGGTAGATAAGTCTGCTTTGAAACTGATGTCTGCATCAAGCTGCATGACCAGATAGGGTAACTGCAGTAAAGGCCCTGTCAATGGCTTTCAGAAGGCAAGAGTGCTTGGCTTAATTAGCCAACTCTTATTTGGGCCTTCTTCAAAAAGGACAATACCAATATTAACGCTCATGTTGGGTTGACCAATAGTCTAGCAATAATGAATCCAGCTGTATCATTATTAACTCTGACTTCTGGAAACCTTTGTGGGTTATACCTCTTGGCTTAAAGGGAAAGATGTTTTTACGTCACAAGTCGCTATGAAGTGCCAGTGCTGGTTTCTCCATCAATATAAGAAGGCAATTTTTTTTTTTTTTGTGTCCCCCCCCCTTCACCTTGTTGGAACTGTTAACCTGAGTCTGAGTACATTCCAAAATACTATAGCAAAGCTGTATTTATTTACTTAGAATTGCTTGACAGGTGAAGAGTGTTAAATCGGAAAGTAATCTCAATAAAATTAGTTTTGGTTTGCTTTGTATATCTTGTGTCTATACACATGCAGTGTATAGTTTATCAGTGGCTAGAAAAAAAGTACCTTGGTGACGTTGTCCGTTGGTGTAATGTTTCTAAAAGATAAGACATGTTTTACATTTAAACAAGGGGCTGTTTAGTGATCCTCTGGAAACAATCTTTGTAACAGTCTAACAGTACAGCTGCAGTTACTATCGTTGCTGGTTAACATAAGTGTGTGTGTGACACTACATGGAGAAAAGTATTGGGACACCTGACCGTTACTCCAACAGGGACTTTTGTGACACGACATTCTAAATATATACATTAATATGTAGTTGGTCCTCACTTCCCTGTTCTGGGAAGGCTTTCCACAAGATCTTGGAGTGTTTCTGTGGCAATTTTTGCCTTCTAGATTGCAAGGCTATTGGAGCAGCACCCTGCTCGCTTGTTCTGTAAGTCAAAGTGTTATACTACTTCTCATCTTATGTCTACCCGTTGGACACTGCTATGGAATATGATGGCGCTATATAAAACAAATTATAATTCATCCAGCAGGGCATTTGTGAGGTCAGGCACTGATGTTGGACGAGAAGGCCTGGCTCGCGATAGCTGTTCTAGTTCATCCCAAAGGTGTTTCAATGGGGTTGAGGTCAGGGCTCTGCTGGTCAGTCAAGTTCTTCCACACCAAACTCATCCAATTGTTTCTTTATGGAACTTGTTTTGTGCACTGGGGCATAGTCATTCTGGAATATAATATTATAAGGGCCTCCTCAAACTGTTTCCAAAAAGTATAGCATTGTCCAAATGTCTCAGTATGCTTCCAACTTTTTTTTCCCCAAGTGTCACAATACTTGTGTGTGTGTGTTTTATGCTTGGGTTTAGGGAGGACAGATCTGTTTTTGTTTGTTTAAAATGCCTATTGACCCTTAGGGTCTTCAGGCATACTTATAAGTAAAATGAGTGGTCTTTTCTCACAATGTACTTTAAAAATGTGTGACCTCTTAACTCTGCCTGTTATTCTTTGTCCTTCCTTTCCATTTGCTGACTTGCAGCGGTTCTGTGAAATAAGCTGAGCATGCAGCTCCAACTGCACTTTTGTCCTACCTTAAATATCCCATCCCTTTATTAGCTACTTTATACATAACTAGCATTTATGTTTGGCTATTGACAAACCTGTCCGTGTCACAAGACTTGCTGTTGACTTGAACAAGTACACAGATTGTTTCCCCCTCTACTCTGCTCTTTTGGGTGCCAGCCAAAACCTGTTTCAGCCAGAAGAAATGCAGGAGCTATCCAGCCTTTTTTTTTAAAAAAAATTTGTATTAAATCCATTGGCTATATTGTACTATTTTGTAATAGTATTTACATATACATTTTTGTTTTTTTCCCCACTTATTCTTGATTGTGGAGCTCTTTAAAATAAAATGTTTTGGATTACCTTACTCTCTAAAATATTAAGTTGTTTGTCATACATCCTTTTATTAATCAGAAAAGTCCCCCCCATTGACTACCCTTGCTTAAACTCTATTTTAGGTCTAAATTTGCCGGCTCAATGGCTTTTCTGGTTTGGTAACTGGACGTACCGTTCTTTATTGCTAACCAAGGTTCCCGTACTCTGCAAATTCCCTGCAGGTTCATGAAACAGTTAGTTACTAATTGTGTGGGGTTTTTTTGTTTTTTTTTTGCTAACTGTTTAGTTTTGTTGCTGACTGTTAAGAGCACTGATTAACACCCATAGTTGGCAAACCTATTTTTTTTTTTAAGTGTACTCTTTTAAAACATCGGTAAGCCCATCTTGCCAAAGGGACCTATGTATATGGCATGCCTGCCATCCATACTGGTACAGTTTGAACACTAGTTGTAAAGGTCAAGCAGGAATCCAGTTGTGGGACAGAAACATGGTGACCACTCTTGGCAGCTGCCTGCAGTAGTTCTGCCAGGTATCATGTCCAGGCCAGTAGTGTTGGGTCGGATGCCGGGAACACAGTCCAACATAGTAGATGGCAGCAGGCAATCTGCCACATCAAGGCACACTTTCAATAGGGTGAAGAACCTACTCTCACCTCCTACATAGTGGGCACACAAAGCGGTTTATACTGCTACCAAAACCTTATTAATGTATTGGGAGGTGCAATTAAACCTCCTCCCTATTAACCCCTGGACAGCAAGCTGCAACCAGACTGATGAGGAGCCAACAACCTCAAATATGTGCAAACGGCGAGAAGAAAAAATGTTGGTGCGTTAAGCTAGCCACAGGCTCAAATAATACAAATGTATAATACGAGGCCTACCAGACAGTGCGAGCATGCTGCAAATACAGTGTCTTGGCTGTACAATGTATACAAAAAACAAAATACTGTCTGCGCTTCTCACCCTAATAAAGTTGGCAAGAAATATATAAACATAATTGAGAGGTTTTGGTTATATGAATTGGCCAAAGCATAATTAGGCTCACCCGCCACATCAAGGAACACTCTCAATTGGGCTTTGTGTGCCCACTCTGTAGGAGGGGGAGAGTAGGTTCTCGCCCTATTGAGTGTGCCTTGACGTGGCGGGTGAGCTTTAATTACGCTTTGGCCAATTCATATAACCAAAACCTCTCATTTATATTATGTTTATATAATACAGCCAATCCTGCTGGAGTATTTCACTGTGTAGAGGCATCTGCATTTTGAGCTTTGCCATAACATATATAGAAGTCTTGAACATTGTGCTTTGCATGGGACAACCCACATTCACAAATTTAGCCACATCATATGAACCCGCTAACATGCTAGTTGAAAGTTGGCTAATAATTTGCTACCCTTTTAGAGTCTATTACGTCTATAACTGGCAGTTACAAGTTAATTACAGCAAACTTGAATAGCAACGATACACATCAAATCATTGGCTCGTCTTGGGCATTCTGCCTAGTGTCTGAATACTTGCTGTGGCTCATACTCGGTCTGTTGCTGACTGTCGTGTATGTGAATGCAGCTTTCTCTGTTTAGGAAGTTGTGGCTTCAACTGCCAGCTTTTTACTCCCCGTGCACGTCCGGCACGTACCACTGCAACAGTGGTGTCATTTAACAGCGCCAAAAAGCTACTTCTCTCTGTCCTAAGTAAATGGTTCAAGACCTCACTCGTTGTAGACTCTGAAATGCTTTTCGACTAAACTCCTTGTGCTATTTCTATTTTAAGCGTACCTGTCATTTGTGAAGTTACCATGTGTTTTCCTTTTAAGTATTCATTGTATCTATTCCCCAGGGTGTTGTTTAAAGCTAGTTATGCACTTTGTACTAGAACAATGTTCGACTGGACAAACATGGCCCTCTGTGTTTGTGGGTTTTTCTTTCTTTTTTCCTCTGTCTGCTAGTGTCTTTATTATATAGTCAAGTGTTCTACTCCCTAAATGCTTGCCAAATACACGGTCAGGACTTTTTTTTGTTTCTTTTTAGAATGTAGAGCAATTATGTAATGGCAGCTTGCTTTTTAACCTGTTAGTATATGACCTCCTGAATATCATCAGGACGCCTATAATACCAATGACATAACTGCTGCCTCATTTAGAGCACATGACAACGTAATGTGATCTTCGGAAACATGGTTGAGACACCGTGCCATCCAGCCATTTTTTTTTTCCAGTATTCTAAATTGGGTTTCCCTGAAGTGACCTTGAACTTGTGCTTCAGAAGTGGCGGCCTATGTGGTGACAGTACTTTGTTCTAATTCTGTTAAGCAACTATGGTCCTATTAATTCATACTTGCACTGAACGTAGAAGATAGATCAACGAATGCATATACCGTATTTGCTCGATTATAAGATGACCCCCCCCAAAAGAAAATACATTTGAATATTAATTTGGGGGAAAAGCCTTAATATAAGACTACCCTATAGGAAAAAAGTTTCACCAGTAAATATTCACTTGTAAACTTTTATATTTAATAATTATGATTGAGATTTGCTATGAAATGCATTTTGTCCTTGACTCAATCTGGTGGAAGATTTATGCTACAAGTTTGTTTTACAGTGTCTAAACTTAAAACACACCAGAAAACTAACCTTTATCTTATTTTTTTCCTCCTCCCAGAAAAGGAGTCTTCAAGAACTCAAGAAAATGCCACCTGCAATTGGAGGTCCAGTGGGTTACACCCCACCCGAAGGCGGCTGGGGTTGGGTGGTAGTTGTAGGAGCATTTGTGTCCATTGGCTTCTCCTATGCATTCCCCAAATCAATCACAGTATTCTTCAAAGATATTGAAGTGATCTTTGGAGCGACAAGTAGTGAAGTGTCCTGGATATCTTCCATTATGCTGGCTGTGATGTATGCAGGAGGTAAGCCTTGTTGCTAGTATACCATTTTAATATTAAAAGCTTATGACTTAATCTGGTTTTCAAGATCAGCCTGCATATGCCAGGTTTATGTAGAATTTTATTAAATGGCTTGTAAAAGTAAATTTAAGGGATACCCGAACACTCGATTTTCGGAAGATGACAATTTAAAGATTGTAACCCAAGCAAGAGTACATGGAAATTAGTTTCATTCTCGCCAAATTATTCTAGGACAGTAGTTTTGTCATTTTATTAACTTTGCATAATTCCTTTGACACTTGATGGAGTGTCTTCTGGCACACACTGGAGAGATTCTAAAGCCCTCTCATCTTGCCTACATTGCCCCATAGCTTGTGTAACAAACTTCCATGCTAGCAGCATGGGCTGTTATTCTGATCTTTGTTCCACCCAACATCATGGGTAATGCCCTGGTAACTCGTTTGCCGTGGCCTGACTGTCCATCCCTGTACAGTGATGTCAGATGGCAACATGAGATAAAGGTAAGAGCAGTATTACTTTGTGCAGGCAACGTTAGTGTAACAAATGGCTTGCTGTACTGATCTTTTCAGCAAAGTGAATGGCTGGCCCTTTTTAAATTAATGTCTTGCAGCCACTATTTCAGGATTTTTTTTTTTGTGCAATGCAGGAATCTGTGATGCACACCAGTTGCCTGTTTATCATGTGAATATAGCCTTATTTATAGGACTCTGTCGCCCTTCTTCAGGATCACTAAGTTTTACTATGCTTGCAGCTGAGCACTTTAATGTGAAACAATGCTGTGGAGTAGGAAGACTCGAGCCATAAAGAACATGGTGGGTTCTCTAGCCTTCTGTAGGGTGGTGTTTGTAGATGTAAACTGGTTTTGGCGGTGCTACAATTCCATCCTTGCTAAATGTTTCAAAAGTAAATCATTGCACACTTTTTTTTACTGGTAAATTTATAATCTACAAAGTTGTTGTCCACACCAGACCATCAAGTTCTCTGCTTGGCAAGATTTTTAGTTGTCTCCCATTGATGGATATCCCCTGGTCAGTAAGTTAAAATAACTTTCTCACCTTCTTCCAGCAATTGACCTTGGCACGTACCTTTTCATAAGTGCTTAATTTGAAAGCAAAGTGAGTTTATTGGCCATGGCTAAGAGAAGTGTGTATTGACAAAGTGTTGCTATTCATATTATACCTGTAAAGAAGTGGTCAGTGAAGCCTGGTATTATTTCGCCTTTTATTAATCATATCGTACTAGGAAAATAAGCATCAGTTGTTGATCCCTTTCCTTTGTTAGGCAAGTTCATGCTGCTTTAGTGGTATTGGTCCCAGTCCATGACTAGCTGTGTAGACACGGGCTTTCCCGCCCCGTGGACAAAACTGCACAGTTCAGCTCCTGTCAGATGGAAAGCTATTGGGTTGAAATCAGACCTCAAACTCTGATTATCTGTCTGACCTGAGTTGCCACTGATTATGCTGAGCTGTTTTGTTAACTGTGCATGATTAACAGACTGTTGCTTTTACTGCTGTGGGAGATCTTTAGAAGGCTGCTTTAAAGATAACAAAGCTCTATGTTCTCCATACTAATGAATAGTAGAGTGTCACAGCAGCTGTGAAACACAACCTTTGACAATTGCCTTAAAAGGGAATACAAAGAGTTCTTCAGGTATGAGTCCTATCCATTGAATGCAATCCAAAGCCCCACACAAAACTCAGACTAAAGTACTATTTCTTGCATAGGAAATCGGCATCTTGGCCTACAAGACAAACGGCTTTTCTAAAGATATTTTTATATATTATAATATCTCTATCTGAGGCTCACAAAGTCTCACACAGAACAATCTCTCTCTGTAAAATGCTCAGATGCAGCCAAACAGCGTCACGGTGAAATGAACTGATGCACTGCCGGTTGTGCTCCTATGTAGGCTCTCTTCTTAGTGTAGTTAAAATGTCAGCAGCAGCGATGGAATGACTGAACAAAAACTTTCCTTTTTGTTTCTTTGGCCTGATGTTGCACTTATTTGGACAAAACGGTAAAATGCATTCGTACGGAAACAAATGCACTTTAGAAGGCACCATGCAAAAGAGTCTATAAATGAGTTAATATTTGTCTAAGAATCATAGTGGTGCTCCATGAACATCAGGCAACGGTGTTTATTTGAACCTGTTTGCAGACTTGGTGTAAAGCGTTAAGTCTCCCTGTGAAAAATGTGCATTTCCATCTGTAATTGAAGAAAAACAACAAGCTTATGTGTGATCTAAAAAAATGTTTGGTTCACTTGTATACTTCCGGTGTATATTAGAAACGGCATGGTGTGAATTTTGATGTTGGCAGTCGCTTAAAAGCCCTGTTCTTGATAATATGGAAGATATTTGAAGATGACTCTTTGTACTTTAACACTCAATATATGAAAAAAGTTTCTTACACTTACACTCGCCAAATAGATGACTGTATTTGTAAGTCCACCAACACTACAGTCTCAAATTCTTTTCTTTCTCCCTAGGTCCTATAAGCAGTGTCTTGGTCAACAAGTATGGAAGTCGACCTATCATGATAGGTGGTGGCTGTCTTGCTGGAACTGGATTAATTGCAGCCTCCTTCTGTAACACTGTGACAGAGTTGTACTTCTGCATCGGTGTCATTGGAGGTAAGTTAATTTAATTTCCTAGTAAGTCATGTTATGGTTACATAAAACCTCTTCACATGACTCGCTGATATCTTGGTTTCATCATTTTATAGGATGCAATTGGCTGAAAGGAACAATATAATGTCCCTGACAATTCCACCATAGAAGAATGCATATTAAAGCACTCTGTTCTTTAATATCTGTTCTTCTTAAATCAAGGGGGGGGGGAACGCAGAAGAAGCTGCCTTGTTGCTGCAACAGCAGCTCTCTATGATCTGTTTGCTTTTGCCACTGATTGGCTGCTTCAAGCAGCAAAAGTGTTCCCATTAAAATTGCAGAACTTTCCACACATGTGCACTTTGGTCTCAGCAGGCTTTACAGAGCCAGTTCTGGAGCTGACTGGAGGCAAGTGTACAATGTGCAGGAAGATCTGTTCTGATAATCGCATCTCATGCATGCCATATACATAGAGTACATAGAACGCATTTGACCCTTTCCCTGAGAGCTTGCCGTTAGTTTCCAGAAAGAGTTTAGAAATACTTTACCTGCATTTATGATTTTTAAAAAGATGAAGAAAAGGCTCCAATTTAAAACATGTCCATTCATGACTTATGAAACCCTTTTAAATGCATACATGTAATTTTTTCTTTTCTTAAAATAGGGTTTGGACTTGCCTTCAACTTAAACCCAGCCTTGACAATGATTGGCAAATATTTCTTTAAAAAAAGACCGATTGCAAATGGACTGGCTATGGCAGGTAGCCCTGTATTTCTGTCCACATTGGCTCCCCTGAATCAGTACTTCTATAGCATATTTGGCTGGAGAGGAAGCTTTTTGATCCTTGGGGGACTCTTGCTAAATTGCTGTGTTGCTGGGTCCTTGATGCGCCCTATAGGGCCAAAACCTGATCCAAAAAAGAAAGTGACCAAAGAGGTTTTGGAAGAAGCTGGAAAATGTACCTCTAAAGAAGATGGGGATGCAAACAAAGACCTTATTCAAGGCAAGGCAAAAACAAAGCCAACATTCTTCCAGACGATCAACAGATTCTTAGATTTAACTCTTTTCCTTCATCGAGGCTTCTTAATATACTTATCTGGGCACATGATTATGTTCTTTGGACTTTTTGCCCCTTTAGTCTTCCTTAGTAATTATGCAAAGAGCAAGGGCATTTCCAATGAGTCGGCAGCCTTCTTGCTTTCCATCCTTGCCTTTGTTGATATGGTTGCAAGGCCGTCCATGGGCATGGTTGCAAACACCAAATGGGTAAGGCCAAAAATTCAGTATTTCTTCGCAGTATCGGTGCTGTACAATGGAGTTTGCCATCTATTGGCTCCTCTGTCAACCTCATATGTTGGCTTTTGCATTTATGCTGGGTTCTTTGGCTTTGCCTTTGGCTGGCTCAGCTCTGTTCTCTTTGAAACCTTGATGGATCTGGTCGGAGCCCAGAGATTCTCCAGTGCTGTTGGATTGGTGACCATTGTCGAATGCTGCCCTGTGCTGCTGGGTCCACCGCTGCTAGGTAATGTAACCTTGTCTGTTTTTGTTTTGTTTTTTGTGTAATTTTATTATTTTACACATACACACAGGTATGAATGGCTCAATATAAACTTGATAACACTAGTGTTTAGCTTAGAACTACTAGGTTACTAACTGACTAGGTCACATAGACAATCATTTTGTCATATAGTGCATAACATAATTTTACATACAGACCTAAAAATAGACCAAGATTGTAGTGGGTATTTCCTTCTCTGGCCTAATAGAATTTCAAATGATCTATCGGTTAGTGTGCTTTGATTTATCTTAAATGATTATCTTAGAGATTGATGAGCAGCAAGGGCAAGAAAAACTCTAGTATATGGATTGTCGAGTTCAGGTACATCTCTGAAAAAGGCTGTAGTTGAATAACTTAAATGTTTTATCAATTATAAATTGAATTAATCCACCCATTCCTATAATTCCTGCTGTGAGATTTTAAAAATTCCACAAATGTATACGAGTTGAAAGACTGAATTTTTTTTCTTTTTAATGCAATTGTAGGTAAATTAAATGACATGTATGGCGACTACAAGTATACGTATCAAGCTTGTGGGATTGTACTGATCGTCGCTTCAGTCTACCTCTTCATCGGGATGACAATTCACTACAGACTTGTGGCGAAAGAGCAGAAAGCAGAAGACAAGAAAAAAAGCCAGGAAGCTAATGCCGATTCTGAGCACAAATCAAATAACGAACTTTCTGTCCTTCCTCAAAATTCTGATGAGGTCTTGAAAGAAGATGAGAGTCACATATGAGACTTTCTTCTTGGGTTTTTAACTTGGACTGTGTGGGTTACTTCAGCAAATGACACTATCATGTTAGTCCCTCGTTTAGCATGTTTTTATTTGGTCCCCCCCCCATTGTTGACACTTTAGATAGCCGTTAAACATTTCATTAGATAGAAACTGTACTTTGCATTTTTTTTTTTTTTTTTTTTTTTTTGTGTCCCTTTTTAATAGCTCATAATATAAACGAGGTGCCTTAATGCTGTGTTTCTGTTTTTTATCTGCTTTTATTTAAATTCACTTTTTTCCTTCAGTGACTGGAAGACTTTATAGTGTGTGTCTCCTCTATCTTCCTAAGGAACAAGTGTGAAACTTAATTAACCCTTATAGGCAATGCTTGGATTAGGTCTTCCAATAACTTTAACCAGATGAAAATCAGTGCTGCTACAGTATATCAAGTCTGGACTCAATAACAACCTGATGTAGTCTGCTTTATTCACACACCCAAAGCTTTGCAAAAAGTCATCTTGGGATCTATGCCTTGTGATTTTAAATAATGAATAGCTGCATATATGCGATTTATTTTGAATGGTCCAAATGTGGTTTGTAAGTATACATTTCCAAGGATCATGTCTGCCACTACCACGATAGTATGTAACACTTAAATGCTTTGTATGGTGTGGAGAAGATGCAAGTTTTTCTGATCATGTGTGTAATTTGTTTTTTGTTTTGCTGCCTATTTTTTAAGTAGAAAGTATTTTTATTAGTAGAAGGCGGGTTTCACATAAATATATTTTTGGGATCATTCAATTTTGCACAGACAAGTCTCAGTCAACGCAGTAATGTCATAGTTCCATAAACGCTGCTATTTTTGCTACTAGCCATGTTACATGCTTCCACCACCCATTCCTTGCAAACGATGCAGTTGCGTGGCAACTATAATATGTTCCCCCTGACTAGTTAATAGTTATACTTGGCACCACAACTGACCTTTTTATATGCAATACCTACGCCCTTCTCTTTAATCTCCTTGGCATCTTATTGACCAATGCCTACAATCCTCTGTTAATTGTATTATGTGGTAATACAGAGCATCTTAGATGTGATTCTCCCACACCTATGGAGGATTTTTATATTTTTAAAACACTTTGACATGGTCTCGTGAGGCTTATAATGGCTTCTGTCATAAGATTCTGTACAAGAACTCTCCCACACTGCCATATATTGACCTGTTATCTGGATATTATCCAGAACGCTTGAGTTACACTTGAAAGTAAGTAACTCTATCTGTAAGGTAGTTTTTACAGTCCTCCTCCATTCTTAATGTTCCATATGTACCTACATACAGGTTTAAGATGAACAGTAACCTGTTTTTATTTATGCGTACCTGCTTGTGCCTCTGTTTTGGTTTTATGGAATTATGAACATTTGCTTTTGTGCATTATGTTCCATAGGGGAATAGACTAGGCATATTTTTTTTGCACCAGATCAAAGAGCTGATCTCTCCTTTCCTTCACCTGCTCTGTACATACAGTTTGCTTGCCACTTAACTGCTCTGTTTTGAAATGTGTAAGGTGTATGTCATGAGCAGCTTGTTTGTATTGGCTCTCCTTGAAGGTTTAACCTACTGAGTGATTAAGCGCTGCGTGATGCCCATCCCCCTCTAGCATTCAGATTTGTTAGTGTCCACAGTTCTGTATTGTGGAATTGGTGAACTAGACATCCTAATTCAGGGGTTAATGTGTTTAGACCCTGAAATAGCTTGTCTCTCTGAGACTTGCAATTTGTTTCAGGTTGATTGGTAGTAATTTGGGTCTAAATATTTATCATGAGCCATTGGAAAAAGATGTACTGTATGTAACATTTTCAAATAAAAACAAACTTATTTTATTTTTGTTACTTGTTGTGATGCTGAAGGATACAAATACACTGATTTTACTTGAATGCACAAGTATGACTCTTTCTCATGGAATTTTCCTTCAATAAAAATATTTCAAGATGGGGGGGGGGATCTGAAGGGATAATACAATTGCACTACACTATGGCATTGCCAAACATTGGGGCCCCTTGCGTTGTAAACAACTATAGTACAATACAGTGTGTATAATAAAATGGAATTCATTGTTTTATATTACAGATGCACAAGAAAGCCATACTGCCGACTAGAGTTGGGCTGACGGCTCTCCTTATCTAAATGATGTAGCAAAGTTGTTTTGATGAAATGTGATGTTACTGTGTGTGAACCTAGAAATTATACTCCATAAATTGTAAGTCATTGACAAGGTGCAATGAATGTAGATGCCCTACTGGGTGAGAAGCCGGTGTAAGCAACAGCGATCTTTGACACACTGAGCGACGCATGCCTTCTTGCTGATGCAGGTGGGGAGTTACCCCAAGGCTCATGCCTTGTGTTGGAAATAGTTGTGGGTATCAGATGCCATGGCCACCAGCCTTCCTTGATGGCTTATTCCTGATGCAAGCAGCTGCTGAGTGATTTGCCCAAAAAGAGGCAGGAGAGGGCCAATGGTACAGGTACACAAACTACAAAGTTCTTTCAAGAGAAAATTCTGTTTCAGTTGTGTTAATACTCCTTGTTCTGTTTATATTGCACAATATTAAGGCATACACTGAATGTTAATAGAAATAAGTATACAATCATTGAAGCCTCGAAGGTGACCTCAGCCCATTGTAACACTCAAGCTTCTTAAAACCAACTTCAGTTGGCTAAGATTTAAACTATAGTCATCATATTGCTTATCTTTTATGCCTGGTGCATGACGGCTTTGTGGGGGAGTATCCTTAATTGAATCATGCTGTTTAGCAAGAACAAGCTTCCAACTTGTCTCCTTTCCTCGAGTGCTCATTAAAAAAATCCTCATGTTTTGTACTCCAAGTTCCACATAACCAAGCATGCACAGCTAGGAACAATATGCATGTTTTGCAAACCGTAAGATTGGCCGCACAAGCGGCACAGCCTCTTTAAAAGTACTGTTCAACTTAATAAAAATGCTTATATAAGATGAATATATTAATGTTTTTGTAAATTGAATTTAAGTGGAACAGCACCTTTTATGAAGGGGTAGTGCTGCTAACTCGTATTAGCCAACCCCCTCTATTCCCGAATTAAAATGATGAAAATGATTTTAATTTGTGAAGCCTTGCTAGTTAAGGGAGGTGCTCCATACATTTTATATGTGCTTAAATGCATTCAAAGCTACATGGTCTCATGTGCGTTTTCCCCTCGGTCTGTCCCCAGCTATTTTCCCTGCAGGTAATTTCTTCCACTGAATACATGACGCACACTGCCGGGCTGCTCCGGTGTAAACTCTGCGAATGCTGTGGCTGTGCGTATGCCCTGAAAGTGCTCCCATTGATTCTCTTGTTTGCTTGACACCTACCAGACTTGGCAGTGGATTATAGTCTACTATAAAAACAGGATAATTCTTGTTTCATGCCCTGCATTTGTGACTTTGGTCTTGAGTTCCCAGTATGACTTGGTGCAGGAGCCTACATAGTTAAGTCTTCTGTTTCTTGCGCTGCCTGTTCTCCTTAACAAAAGGCATGTAGGATGTCTATTTCCACACGCAAAATGACCTTCATAGAGAGCAGTGTACTTCTACACCACTGGCTGTCCTGACTTCTGTTTTAGACCTAAGGTTTCAAGGCCAAGCTTGATGCCAAATGCAATAGTGTAGAACACTTACTTTCGGGTGGGTCTGTGCCACTGAGTGCCCAGTTCTGCTGGTTTTTTTTTTCTTTTTTCGTTCAATAATCCGAACACGGTATTTTAAAAGGACCTTTAGCATCAATTAAACTCATGCATTTATATGAACTATTTTAGCAAAAAATGCAAGAGCTTAATAAAGTGCTTGTAAACTGGCATACGGTTCCAAAACTTTATAAATGGCTAGATGCTTAACATTCTAAAAATGTCCATGCTTTATAAGGATTCCGCATAAAACGCTTTGCAGAGCTGTTTCCTCTTCCCCTTTTGATTTATAATACACCGGTCTGCTCAGCTGGCTAGCGTTCTATTGCAATGGACGGTTCCATCATGAGAACATAGGCATAGGGAGCGCAAGCTTGAGTGTGCACATGCACAAGAACCAGCAGTGATGGCTGCTTGTCAAGAGTTGGTAATGCAAATGACCTGCGCACGCGGGTCATTTACCTAAATAAAAAATGGCATGAGTTTGCTTCCCTGATGCTCAAGGGCAAAGGGAGGGTTATTGCTACGCATGCATAGCTTCGGGGAACGAGGGAAAATAAACATCCCAAGCTCATAAAGGGATTCGGCCGTACAGGAAGTAAACAGACTTCAATGGATAGAGTACTTGGATAATATTTGATAATCCAAAGCTTATGTGCAAATTTGGAAATAGGTAGACAGGCAATCAATGGGCAAATGTCTTTTAGATTTTAAGAACTGCTGTTACAGTGTGAAGACATTCCCCTAGAATTCATGTCCAGAATGCTGTTTCAGCAATAATCATTGAGTAACGTGCAATAGTCTCTATTATAGTCTGTGCATTAAGTCTAAGTAGAGAGAGTGAATACCTATCGGCAATTGTAACTGTGGTGTGCACATAGCACCAATAGCATGACTCAGAATCACTATTTAGTAAAGGGGTTGTGCAGTGTAGAAATAAAGGTAACTTTGTAATAGTCGTTCAAAGTCTGTATTCCTAAACACAAAATACAAGGAGCTGTGTAGCACACAATGTTTTTTTCAGAGAAACATTTGCTTACTATATACTACAATTGGGTTTGGTTACATAATAGACTGATAGCCTTGTTATCATGGCACCTGTCAGTGGGATATATTAGCCAACAAGCGAGCATTTCGTCCTCAAGGTGGATGTGTTAGAAGCAGTAAAAAAATGGGCAAGCGTAAGGATCTGAGCGACTTTAAGCTACTCATTCACATATACTCATTCACAAATACTCATCCATTTACTCATTCACAGATGAGTCGTCCCACTTGTCTTTTACTCCCCAGGGGAAACTGGAACGCAGAAGGGTCACTTGGCGTAACATAACATAACATGACATGACTCCGCTGAGGTCCTGCATCCCCTGAGCAGAGTGGGAGCAACGCAGAGATAAGCAGTAGACCTATGCATTCCTATAGAAGCGGACCTCAGTTTCGGCGGGCTTAAGGGACAGCTGCTATGGGCCCCCAGGAATGACCGAGCCCGTGGCAGCTGATCTTTTTGCCCCACGTTAAAGATGGCCCTGGGAAATTGAGAACATATTGCTGGTTCTACCACATTCACATATCTCAGCATTCATTAGGTGAACTTTTAACTCTGGCAAGGTTCTGCCTAAACTTGCAAACTAAAAATTTAGGTCTCTCAGCACGTGTGTATCTGTTGATTTCAGTTGGCACTGCTTTGTGAGATAACCTAAAAACCTGAACTTCAATAGGCGTAGTTATCTGCTTGAATGTGGTACACTATTTGGAATGAAGTCCATCGAAGAAATCTGTGAAAAGTCAGAAGGGCTCTTCCTAAACTCTTTTTAACCGGCACGAGGAGACAGAAGTGTATCGGGGTCACATTTTGTGAGCAGCTGGAGAGGAAGGCGCAGGAGCGGTGAGAGGTAAGCGGGGGCGGGTGGGATGTATATGCGTGCATGTATGTATGTGAGCACGGATGTGTACTTGTGTGTATAAGCATGAAATTCTACTTCTGTGTGTGAGCAAGGAAGTGTACGTGTGTGTTTGTGGGCATCCATGTGTTCTTGTATGTGTAGGTGTTTGTGAGCATGTATTTGTAAGTGGGATGAGATGGAGTGTGTGTTTACTGAGTATGAGTAAGTGTGTGTAAAGTTTAAATTTCTTGTATGTTGGATGGGTCAAAGAAGGCACAGCCAAGTTGTTTGGGGGCAATGATGGCACAGACAAGCTGTTGAAGTTGGGGGGCCCCAGGGCAATTTTTGCCCCAGGGCTCCGTGGTTTCTAGTTATGTCCCAGCAGTGTGCTATTTGTATAGAAGAAGTTGTACTTACTTGTATGTTGCTACTTCCTAAGGTTTTTCAATATAGCTGTCCAAGTGCTGTGTATTCTATTACTTAGCAGAAAGGATTAAAAGTGTGCATGCCAGATTAGTGCAGTCATAGAGATAATACGAAGGTGTGGGGGTTTTAAAATGTCTAATATTCTCACTAGTACAATGTGTAGGTGAAAAGGTGCCCTCTACAAAGTGACACCTTGTTATTTGATCAATGACAGGTACACTTTCTGATAAATGTTTTCATGAACAGGATAATCATTATTTTTGATTTCATGTAGCATTCTCTATACGTACATTCTTGTAGCGCAATAGAATCTGCTGTTGCTTATAAATTATATATGACATTAGTAAATAATACTATCCAGGCCCTTTAAAATGTCACAGTAGACACATTTTTACATCTGAATCCATAGATACAGAAATACTGTATAAATATGTTAGATTATGGATCTTCAATGGCAAATGATATGTAGATGGTACAATATACACTCACTTGCCACTTTATTAGGTACACCTTGCGAGTACCTGGTTAGACCCCCTTCTGCTTTCAGAACTGCCTTCATTCTTCATTGCATACTTCCCACAATCTGCTGGAAACATTCCTCAGAGATTTTGGTCCATATGGAAGTCATGGCATCAAGTCCAGTTGCTGCAGATTTGTCAGCTGCACATCCACAATGTGAATCTCTTGTTCCACCACACCCCAAAGGCATGGGGGGGACGGGGGGACAGCTCCCCCCCAGTAACTCATGCGGAGGGGGACCGCCAATTAAGAAATCCCCCCAGGACCGTAGGAACCCCCCAATAGAAACGCCACAGGAGGAGAGAGAGGGGTGCCGAGCGGCCGTTTTCAGCAACCGCTCTGCGTCCTTCTGTCTCCTCTGCTCCCTACCGCCACCCGCCTCATCGCTGCCCCGACTGCAGCAGTGGGAGCGCGAGGCGCCAGTCTCGGTGCCGGCACTTCACGCTGAGCGCCGGCATATGACGTAGATAGTGTGAGAAGGGGGGAGAGGGGGTAGATAGTGTGAGAAGGGGGTAGATAGCGTGAGCTGTTCTTAGCGGACAGGAGTGGCACCCAGTGTGGTCTTCTGCTCGTTCTCCTCTGACATTAACAAGGCATTGTCATCCACACAACTGCCGCTCACTGGATATTTTCTCTTTTTCAGGCCGTTCTCTGTTAACCCTAGAGAGTTGTGAGTGAAAATCCCAGCAGATCAGCAGTTTCTGAAATACCAACAACCATGCCACGTTCAAAGCCACTTAAACCCCCTTTCTTCCCCATTTTGATGCTTGGTTTGAACTTCAGCAAGTTGTCTTGACTATGTCTACATGCCTAAATGCATTGAGTTGCTGCCATGTGATTGGATGATCATTGATTAGCTATTTGTGTTAACAAGCAATTTAACAGTAGTGCCTAATAAAGTGGCCAGTGAGTGTGTGTATATATATATATATATATATATATATATATATATATATATATACACACACATATATATACACATACATATATATACATACACACACACAGATAGATACACACTAATTCACAAATGCACACATACAGATAAATTAACATTTATTTTTTTATATATATATTAACTTCTATTAGCAGGTATGAGCAGATTCAGAGAATGAACTCCTCCATTACACACAGTCATACAAACAAACACAGTGTCATGGACTGGGTCCATACAGACGACTGTAATGACCTAGAGCGCCTAAAGATTGTGTTCAGGAGTTATTGTAAAGTAGCGGAGTCGGACAGGGAACAAGGCAAGGGACACAGGGGATTGAGTGAGGAGCCGAGATCCTCAGACACTTCTCCTTTGAGCAAGGATAGGGCATCTTAACTGGGACATGGGGAGAGGAGAGAGGTACCGAAATCCCCAGATGATTCAGGGAATAGAGGGCAAAGGCACATAAGAGACAAACAAACTTGAATACAGGAACTAGCCTATGACTATATGATAACAATTGGAGATTCCATCACATCATATGGCCATAGTATGCTTAGCCCACCACTACGCCAAAGTACTCCAATATACTGAATTACTAATAAACTGAAACTAAACAGAACCAAGACATACCTTTAGACTGCAGACTGAGACAAACATAACAAACGGGTGGGGCACACCTTATGAAGCAAACAGGAGCTGAAACCAAGAGCAGAACTGGAATCAAGGAATCAGAAGCACAGAGCAGAGCATATGGAAATCCAGGAATGGATTACAGCAAAGGGGAAACTGTAGCGAGACAGGGAAGATTAGAGAAATGCAGCTCCGCAGCCTGGATGGACCCTGACACACAGAGTAACACAAACAGACAAATACAGTCACATACACACAGTCATACCTGATGCTGGCTGCAGCTTACACTGACCTTGGTGTGAAGGAGGGCCTCATTTCTACTGATTGCCTGAGAGTTCAAAAGTCTCTCCTGATTGGCTGAGACCACCTTCACTCAGACTTCTATTTCTGGGAAAATCCATTGAGGCTGCCCTGGACTTAAAGTCCCATTGCAGGACTGTCACCCTATTTCACCACGAGTGCTGCTTGCCTGACTCTCTTCATGCTGGTTGAAATAATTGATTAGAAAGGGCCCTTCCAATTGGTGCAGATCAGAAGGGCCTTTTCAGAACAATTTTGAAGCAGTACGAAGAGAGACAGTAACAAGTAGTTGCAGAGCTTACCTGGGCTCCCTAGAGATGCAGTTGCAACTGCTGCAACCCCTGTAGTTATGCCATTGGATGAGAGACAGGCACAGACAAGACAGACACAGACAGGACAGAGACAGTCAGGACAAACATCATCAGGTAAGGTTACACAAAACCTTCAATAACCCTCCTCCAAAAACTCCTCCCACAAATCCCACAACTGCCCTAGCCTAGCCCTGCTCAGCACTCTTTCAGGGTCCACTATAGCCCATTATGGTACCTGTGGGCTTCATGAGAGTTGTGACAGTTAGCTTGGCAAAGACTGAAATGAATGCTCCGTGCTCATTTGAAATACCTTGGGGTGTCTAGTTTTGAAAAATATATGGTTTCATGGTGGTAAATTGAACTGACTGACATCAAAGCAGTCTCATATAGCACATGGGGGCAGGATTACCAGATATGAAAAAATGGTTTTAAAATACCAAAATGCTACTTGATTTATTGCCCTATAACTTGCAAAAAAAACATTGGCTATTCCTAAGCTCGGAGAAATCATAGAATCTACTTAGCAGGTTTTTTCGTTAGCTTTTATAGATGAGTAAAAGATTTTTCAAATAAAACAGAGAAAATTTGCTTTTTCATTATAGAAAATTATATGATACAATCAAAATAATGGTATCTAAAGAAATCCCTTTTCGTTTAAAAAAAAAAAACCCCTGATATATATTATTATTATGTTTTATTTTATTTATATAGAGCTAACAATTTACTCTATATAACAATTTATCACTAAATGGGAGAGAAGAAAATTACAGCTAAACGTGAGCACTGCAAAAATGTTAAAACAGCCTTGATCCAGAAGGGTACAAAAAGAAAACACAGCCTGGTCCTTAAAGGACTAAATAAAGTACGGTAACTTAATTTGTATTTTTGTTTCTATTGCTCATTATTCTAATAGCAAGGACTAGGTGGGGTTTCAGCAAGAGGTGGGGATTCAGCAAACATTCAGTGAAAGGGACTAGATTTCTTTTAATCTTATTCTTCTGTTTACTGATAGAGGAAGAGTGGCATTTACTGTGAAAATATAACGACAGTGATGAGAGTTGTTTTATTTTTGCTTTAAAATAATCTCATAGCAACTAAACTATAACTGCACTGTATCAAGGCAGTGGGTCTGCATTCTGCGTGTCAGACTAATTAATTTTTCAACTGTGACTATGGTTTGTTCATGAGACAGTAGGACCAGCTAAGACTGGTTCTTGCAGCAAGAAGGCTTTTCTGGGTTACTTCCAGCTGAATGTTCATGGGACCCACACATGATTTTCCTACTAAGTGAGCCAGGCTGCAGGGGTTCTCCCCAAAATACTGATCAAAGCATCTGTCTGGTAAAACTAATTAAGCAACGTGTAACACCAAAACAGCACAATGAGGTTTCTTTAAACCTTAAGTGAATACATGTGTACAAAGAAAAATATGTATCTAGTTTGCTTTGTAATTACTGATTGATTGTATTATTTAAATATGTTCATACCTGAGATCTTTCAGGTTATTACGTAATAGATTGTAAACGCACAAGAGCAGTTTCCTCTTTTGTGTGTCTCTTAGTGTTTATTAATATTATTGTCAATTGTATATATTTTCGGTTTTAATGTTGTTAATTTTGGCCATCCTGACCCTAACACAAGAACAAGGACTGATAGGTCAAACGGCTCCTATCAGCAATGAATTTCTATGTTTCTATGCTATTTCCCTATAAGCTACAACTTTAGATACTCCGAAGTGGACTGTCCATTCTTGGTGAGCCTCTCAAACTTCTTTTATATGGTATTTCTTCCTTTAGGGACCTCTTGGGGCCCACCCCAAGTGAAAAGGTGAGTCTCTTTGCTCCCTTGTGCCTAGAGGGATACCAACCAGACTCCACTAATGTGGCCCATGATTGCTGAAACATACATCTGGGGTTGTTTGTTCCCTTGTATGGTGGAAAGTTGACTCACATTCCAGTTCTGAACTGCCTTTCTGAATAAATATCTGTGAATGAGTGGGTATGTGTATAACATCATGGATGTGCAAGTGGGGGCAAAGATGGCACAGACGGGCTGTTTTGGGGCAAAAATGGCATGGTGAGGGTGTTTGGAGCAAATATGGCACAGACATGCTCTTTGGGGACAAAGATGGCAAGTTCTATGTGTCAAATCGGTGTGCTAGGCAGGTCAGGTCTTATGTGTGCAATCTAGGTGCCAGGGCTGGCCTTTGGGGTTTGTGACCTGTCATCTATGTCTGCAATTTATGGTTTCCATGCATTATTTATTTGATCTATACCTTCAATGTTGAGTTTTCTTGCTATTTTTCAGTTGATCTATACATGCAAGGCTGGGGTTGTGTGCTATTTAGTTGCTCCGTACCTGCAATGCTGTGTTTCCAAGTGTTAATTATTATTACCTGCAAATACAGAGTTGGTATGTCTTATTCAGTTGATATATACCTGTGATTCTATGTGTTTATTTGATCTATACCTAAACTGCATGAAGGAGAGAAAGAAAGGTGTGGTACAGTGAAGGAGGGCACAAAAGGACTCTGGGGGTGATTGCAGGGTAGGGGACACCATGGGCCAACCCTGATCATGCAGTCCGTTTCAGGTCGCCCGCACCATTTATTTGCTATGCGATCTGCATTGTATTGTGCTCATCCCCTGCCCTGCACGTGTGGCGTGAGAAAATCTCATGCAGAGTCACATGATTGTATGCCAGGGAGTGTGGGGTGTAGGGACCTAGTAAGTGCTTTCCCACGGTCCAGTTAATATTAAAAGCGGCCATGTAGCTCAACAAGAAGTATGGTGCTTATTGATTAGTTTTTGGATTTAATCAGACAGTGGGCTGTCCCTTTAAATTGTTTATGAAAGCATGTCTGTGAATCTGTATGGGCCAGGAAGGCTATAATTTTAAATTTGTATAAAACTACATACTGCAGGAAGACATAACACTAACTTGAACTAACTTTTAGAATTTTCGTGAATGTGGCTTAATACTCACCTGACATTTAATCTATCAATCGGTTCAATTATATCCCAATTATACAGTAAGCTAGGAGCTGTATATAAAAAAAGTATAAGTATATGTTTCTTCATGTAAACACCACCTCAGAAGAAAAACAAAATCAAAGAACGAAGAGTTAATAAGTGCAGTATTTTATGTTAGAGTCCTTTCCTAATATAGAGTTATACCTAGTAAGAACAGACTATATTTAAGGGGAAATATGTGGATCCTTACCACCAGTGAAATTCTGCCCCACATGAATACACATTTGTCTTGGCCCAAGAGCGTCCAGACTTCAGAATGTAAAGTATTGCCTTTAACCCCCAGAACTTTCTATCAACATAGACACTTAATGATAGTAATCAAGTATCACTGTGTGGGAAATGTTTATTACCAATATAACAAATATAAGTACATATGACAAAAATAATACACATTGAAAAATGCTGATTGATGTTATAGCTGTAATTTGAAAAGCCATTATATTTTGAAAGCACCAAATTTTAAACTTTGTTAAACTACTTCTTAGAATAGGTGTGAATCAACCATTTAAAAGAACAATGATGTCGGTTGTTTTGGACACCACTTTCTTATTTTTTGAACATCACTCATTTTAAAAACAAAAATGAGCTCCATTTGCATCCCTGAGCAGTTTAATATGAGGGCAGCTAGACCCTTCACTTTTCTAGGGCATTTAGGGTTGAATCATAAACCTAGCTACTCGAATAAACATACTCCCCCCCCCTATCGCGTGAACAGAAATCCAGAACTGTTGACTGACCAAACTGACCAGATTTCATTAAACATGGACCTGCCCCTTTAAAACTGGAAAGTGGGAACTGGTTACCTATGAAATTAGCATGCTGCAGAAGTGTCTTTGACCAATGCAGCCAACTGTTTGTGAATGTGATACAGTGAAAGAAAATGAATGAACTCCATTGTACAATGAGATTTACACACTGCTGATCAAAGATTGCCTTAAAACATATACCGTAGATATTCTTGCTATCCATATTTAAATTGCTGATCTGACAACCCATTTGTGAGATATTGTGCAAAACCAAATAGTATGTTTTAACCCAATTACTTCTGTAGTTCTTTTGTATTAAACTACACTACTGTAGCACTGAGAATAGCTCTGAAAGAACTGTGAAGAACATTTTTTTCTTCTTTTCACACTGGAGAGAACAGAGTCTCTGTGCTTATAGACCTAAGTAGCAATGGGTGGGAGCCAAGCATGAATCAGTATTACAGCCCGTTCCCTAGAATAAAGCCGAACAACTTAGTGTTGCAAGACTTCACTCAGACCATAAACACTTTCGTTGCCATATAGCATAAATGATAAAAAGGCTTGTACACCTTTAGTGAGCAGACACTCAATGATAATGCTTAAATTACCGTATTTGCTCGATAAATTACCGTATTTGATCGACAGAGCAAATGCTTATATTCGAGGTTGTCTTATAATCAGACCACAAATAGAGATCTGACTACAAGACTAAGATCCATATCCCGCGCAGCGCTGCAGGAGACCTGGATCCTCCTCTCTGGCAGCCGGTGGACGTCTGCGCGATGTGGGAATAAGGCATTTCAGGGAGGCAGCATGGCAATTAAGGGGTATAAGGCAAATCTGGGGGCAGAGTGGCATATAGGGGGTATAAGGCATTTTGGGGGGCAGAGTGGCATATAGGGGGCAAAGTGACATAGCATGGAGGCAGAGTAAAAAGCCATGGGGGAGGTTGGCAAATAAAAGGAAATAAAAACAAAAATTCATTTTTCTCAAGCATAGTTTTTATTAAATATGAAAAATTGTTTACATGAATTATTATTTACTAATAAAACTTTTTTCTTATATGGTAGTCTTATAGTAAAGCTTTCTTTTTTTCTGAATTAATATTCAAATTTTGGGGGTCGTCTTATAATCGAGCAAATACAGACCTACAGAAATGATTGCCAACTCCAGGCCTCAAGGGTACGAAACAGGCCACGATGTTTAAATATTCCTTTTGAGCATACGCTGATGTCTCTTTTTTATATTATTACGTCCTACTAAGTTAAATAAATGGATGTTAATAGGTCACAATTTCACAATGTTTTCTGTAAAGCAAAAATATTCCCTTTGGTCTCTTGTATTGCTGGGAGGTATTATTGTACAATCAAGTCGTTAAAGAAACAGAAATCACAATAATTAAACATTATATTGTAATTAGAGGTAATATTAGAAAATATTAACAAACAGACCAATCTATATGTGTAATTTCTCAGTTCAGTTCTCTTCTAACACTAAGAATTTTTTTTTTAATTCAGGATGTCCATACAATGTTCTAGATTAGGAAGTCACCAAAGAGTTACAATCCAGAGAGCTGGTAAATTGTTACAATTTCTACAAAATGTTTTACAATGCCAGCTAAAACATCTAGACAGAAAATCCATTCTGTTTGGAAAATAAGCTATTCCTATAACAGTATCACAGTTTTGCTTTAACCTTATAAATGCGTAATAATTAAGACACTTAAATCCTTGGTTACTGTCTACCGCCATTCCTGCTCTTTAAGTAATAAATGTACCTAAAATATAAATGCACAAGTAACATCTTGTTTAAAAAGATAAAAATACAATAGGATTACTGTTTATTGGTAAATCATTTTCAGTGTGTTTTCTTGCCATTTATTTCTGTTAAAATTTGAAACCATTAGTGGCCTTTGCAGCAACAAAAGGGAGAGATGGAAGGAAAATGTTAGTGGCTAATTAAGGATGGAATGCGCAGGCTGCTTTAATCGGGCTCTATGGCTGGATCGGAAATATTCAAGCAGACAAATCTGATTTGGTGCTTCTTGTTCTGGTAATCGTATTACTGTGAAAGAGGTGTGGATTTATTATAGGCTTGCCCTACATTGGTCAGAAGAGCCTGTGTCTGAAGTTTTCCAGTTTAACATTGTGCTACCTAGGCGGGTATTTATTTTTATACAGAAATGAATATAGCTGTATCAGCTGGAAAAAATGGGGTCTTTAGTCAAGGCATTTATTTTTGGACACAGAAAAAAAAGTAAAGCCTCTTCTTCAGATGGAATGGAAAAGGGACATTTGAGGTCCAGAAAGTTTATGTATATTTTCCTGGCATATAGTGGCAGTACAGAGGGGTGTTGTTCTTCCTAGGGACAAGGACCTAAAATAGAAAGGTTAACCCCCCCCTTCCAACTCCTCCTCCTTACCACATAAGAGACCACCTGTCCACATACCTGTTAGAACACACGGGTTGTGTCCAGGGGGACCCCTCCTCTGATTGCTCCCTGGGTGGTGAGCAGAGCGAGGTATTAACATCCGCATCGGCGGACGTTACAGAACTTTAGAGCCGCTTCATTTTTATGCC
Organism: Spea bombifrons; assembly: GCF_027358695.1. Lineage (NCBI taxonomy): Eukaryota > Metazoa > Chordata > Amphibia > Anura > Pelobatidae > Spea > Spea bombifrons. The sequence continues at coordinate 45,994,592 of NC_071088.1, forward strand.
GGCAGAGCAAAAGGGCGTACTTCTCTCCTGAATCTGAGTTTTCCTCTGGAGAGGTTTCTGGTTCTACTAATTCAGTTTCCTCTAGTAATGATTCAGAGGATGATACCATCTCTACTCCACAGGAACTTCGTAAATTTTCCAAAGAGGTCTCTTACAGGACGCAGACCTGGAAAAACGCCCTAAAGGGTTTCTTTTGTTGGCTAAGCTCCAGGATCTCATGTATGGAGAATGGCACAATCCGGACAAGAGAACATTTATTTCAAAGCAACTTAAGCAGCTTTTTAGGCTTCAGGATGAAGAGAAATAGGAAGATATCCCCAAAGTAGATGTACAGATCGGCCAGCTCGCTAAGAGAACTTCTATTCCCATTGGTGAAGTGTCGGGTCTCAAAGACCTTATGGATAAGAGGGCAGAGACTTCCAATCGTCTGGATTCCAGTGAAAGGTAGCGCTATCTAGCTCTTCAGTGGCAAAAGCACAGAGCATCTGGTTACAGGCCTTAGAGGACAACGTGTCTGACAATACTGATGCTGATTTATCTAAATTGTTTAAGAATCTGAGGCTTGCCAACAGCTTTCTAGTAGAAGCTACCGAGGAAATATCTCTGCCCAAAATGTGGGTGTATATGTCGGCGTTATGTGATTTGCCCTTTGAAAGGAACAAGCTGTTTGGTTCCCCATTAGAGGAACTTATCAAGCATAGGTCAGGTACTAAATACCATCCTTTAAGGCGCAGATTTTTTTGTAGACAGGTCCAAGACAGGAAATTTCAGGAACGTCCTAAGAAACCAAAGCCTAGGAAATTCTGAGGGTGTTGGAGGTCGGCTGCAATGGTTCCTACCAAAATGGAAACAGACTACAAGCAACACCTGGATCCTGAAGATCATTGCAGATGGATACAGGATCAACTTCCTCAGCTTTCCAAGTCCTCAGTTTCTGATTTCATCTTACCCTTCACCCATAAAACACTCAGCTCTGTTATCAGAATGCCTCACTCTTCTCAAAAAAGGTGTCATAGAACCAATACCAACACATCAAGAATTTCAGGGTGTCAACTCCCGGCTGTCTCAAAACCAGATGGGTCCTTCCGTCCAGTTTCAGATTTAAAAAGAGTCAATGCCTGTATTCCATACCGACACTTCAGAATATAATCTATCCTCACAGTCACCCACTTGCTAAGAAAAGGATATTACATGGTGACCATAGACCTGAAGGATGCCATTTTCCTATTGCAATGACATCCAGAATATTCCTCAGGTTCGCTATAAGGAACGGGACAAAAATTTGTCACTTCCAGTTCACGTCTCTCCCTTTTGGCCTTTCGTCAGCTCCGAGAATTTTCACAAAGATCTTAACTCCTATAGCCGCAGAACAGAGTCACGGCCGTTCCAATCTTCTCTCACACCTCCGTTTTATGATCTGATTCTTGGAAGAACACGGCTGGATCATAAACCAAAAGAAATCCAATTTTATTCCAACCACAAAGATCCAGTTTTGGGACTGATATTGGACTCCAACTCTTTACGTCTCTATCGCCCACGTTCAAAGATCAAAAGTGTAAGAAAACAAGTTTCCACTTTGCAAAAAGACCCCACCTGTTCTTTCAAATAGGCTATAAGCGTCTTGGGCACTCTGACAGCTTGTATCCCAGCAGTAAGTTGGTCCAGGGCACATTTAAGACGGTGGGACGTCCTTCAGAATTGGTCTAGGAAAGAGGAAGATCTGGATGTCAACTTCACAGTGTCTGAGCATGTCTTAACTCAGCTGAATTGGAGGAATGCAGGTCAACTCACCAGGGGTTGTTGTTTTCTACAACATCAGTGGATCACTCTTACCACGGATGCCTCAAAAATAGGCTGGGGAGCTCATTTAGGTTGCCTCTTCTGACAGGGCAAGTGGTCGTTAATCGATCAGACCCAATCCTCAAATTTTCTGGAACTAAAAGCGGTGTTGCTAGCTCTAAAAGAATTTGGTCCGTGGTTAAAGGGAAAGGCAGTAAGAATTCAATCCGACAATGCCACCACGATCTCATCCATCAACAGACAGGGCAGTACCCGGATTCCAAGCCCTTTCAGAAAAAATCATGTCATGGGCTCAAAGGAACCTGGAAGATTTAGCGGCTATGCATATCAGAGGAGAGGACAACGGTATTGCAGACGACCTCAGCAGGTCCCGTTGGTCCCAAGCAAATTGGTCTCTAGACGAGAAAATCTTCTCTATCCTAGTGCTGAAATTCGGCCTTCCAGAGATCAACCTTATGGCTACCAGACGAAACAGCAAACCTCCAGTTTTCTTATCTCTGTACAAGCAGGACAGTCCTCTTTCAGAGGCTATTCGCCTGGCTTACTCTTTCAGCGGTCAGGTTCTCACGTCCCTTGTTACGGCTCACTAGAGCCATGGCAACATCCTGGGCTGAAAGGTCTTCCGCATCCCCTGAAGAGATATGTAAAGCTGCCACTTGGTCCTCATTCAACACATTTGTCCGACATTACTGGCTGGACATCTTCTCCTCCTCTGATGCAGATTTCGGGCATAAGGTGCTCCAGTCACTGGCCTCTTAATACTGTTCCCCACCCAAGGGACATCTTGCTACATCCCCTCTGTACTGCCACTATATGCCTGGAAAAACTTAAATTTTACTCACCGTAAATTCTTTCTTCCTTATTATAGTAGCAGTACGAATTCCCCTCCCTTGTGTTGTTTATATTAAATAGTTTTGCAATCAATCTTGTGTTCTTGGTACTTAATGGAGGTATGTGGACAGGCGGTCTCTTATGTGGTAAGGAGGAGGAGTTGGAAAGGGGGGGGCTAACCCTTTCTATTGCAGGTCCTTGTCCCTAGGAAGACCAACACCCTTCTGTACTGCCACTATATTAAGGAAAAAATAATTTACGGTGAGTAAAATTTCCGTTTTTATCAATCAACTCCAGCTACAAAGTTAATTTTATAGAGTAAAACTGAAGGTTACACATCCTTAATATATATTATTTTATACAACTCAAGTATAGTATAACTGCACTTTACAGATTAGTGAACTTCTGTGATATTCTGTGCCTAAGTATCAGACGCGGTAAAACATGGCTCTTGAACAATATGTAGGAATCTGTTGGAAAAGGCAACAAAGCAGAAATTGCACTGATTATACTGAACACATTAAACATACCGTGATCAGATTATTTTACCCTAAGGCATAAGATATAATGTGTGGAGTTATAGTCCCCCAACCTAATTCAACTTCTAAAAACTTAAAAATAAAAACTCCAAAAGAATTAAGGAGAAAAAAAGGGGTTGCTCCAAGTGCCCACTCAAGATCCAAGCAAGGCTATACATATACAAGAAATACCGTATTAGCTCGGATATAGGCTGCCCCCGTATATAGGCCGCACCCTAAAAGTTTGGTGCTTTTTTAAAGAAAACGTTTTTTAATAGACATGCTGCCACTCTGTCCCCCCCGAGATATGCTGCCACTCCCCCCCGAGATATGCTGCCACTGTCCTTCTCCCCCCCCGAGATATGCTGCCACTGTCCTCCTCCTCCTCCCGCCCGAGATATGCTGCCACTCTGCCCCCCCCGACTTACCAGAGCAGACTCCCGGGTGTCTTGCGGGGCCGGCGGGGGACATCTACGCAATACGCGTGGAAATTCCCGGCAAGGGAGATTGTTAAAGCACATCGTGCAGACGTGCCGGCAGCGGAAGCTGTTTACGCGCATAGCTGCTGCCGGTAACGTCTGCACGATGCGCTTAGACAACCTCCGTGCCGGCCCTCCTCCCGTGGGAAGGTCTGGCAGGGGAGGCTGTCTGAGCTTATCAGAGAGTAGGATGCAGGTCCCCTGCACCGCTGCGGGGGATCTGTATCCTAACCCTGCTGCCTACATGCAGTCCCGGGCGTCGGGCGCTAGACCCCGAAAATAGGCCGCACCCCCACTTTAAAGACTTAAAGTGGGGGAAAAAAGTGCGGCCTATATTCGAGCCAATACGGTAATTACTTACTTGTATACATGGTATTTTATTTACCAAAAACTGAGAGCAATTCTGGAACTAGAGATTATGAGCCTTTTATGATTCCAATACAAACTTTATATAAATACAGTATCTCACAAAAGTGAGTACACCCCTCAGATTTTTGTAAATATTTTATTATATGTTTTCATGTGAACACTGAAGAAATGACATTCTGCCACAATATAAAGTAGTGAGTGTACAGCCTGCATAATAGTGTACATTTGCTGTCCCCTGAAAATAACTCAAATGTCTAAACCTTGGCAACAAAAGTGAGTACACCCCTTCAGTGTTGTCACATGAAAAGATATACTAAAATATATACAACAATGTGAGGGGTGTACGAGAGAGAGAGAGAGAGAGAGATAAAATTTTTCCACGAACATATCCTTGGAATACTGTAGTTCACATTCCATCTAAGAATAGAGTTACATGAATGGCACAGTCATTCTAGCAGCACCTCTGCCAGGCTGGTTGGCATTTCTCCAATTGTATATGTTACATAATCCATGATTTTAAGAGTTTGTATTACCTAAGTAATTTACCTAAGTTTTGTTCAACAATCAGTTCTTACAGAGGCTGAACATTTTTGGAAGCAAACAGAAGCAATATTAACAACATGACAAATGTATTTGTACCCTAAATGATTTGTAACATACATAGAACTGAATCAGACAGCTCTTATGTGTTTTTAATCATTTGAAATAAACTTGAGTGAATTATATTATTATTATTATTATTATCTTTTATTTATATAGCGCCAACAGTTTATGCAGCGCTTAATACAATACATAAATTCAAGGGCTATGACAAGACAAGAATTGACAGACTAAGACAAACCGATACATTCGGTGGAGAGAGCCCTGCTCGCAAGCTTACAATCTAGAAATGAACTTATTGCGCCCAGGTGCATAGGTCCACTAAGCCTTAGTTTAAGCCAGTAGATCTAGGAGAAGGGACACTTTACTATAGGTTTATCAGACAACTGGAATAGTGGTCTTCCTAGTATACCATAGCATTCAATGGGCCCCTTTAATCTCAAATATAGTTGTGTAAAAAAGAAAGTACACCCTCTGTATATTCTATGGTTCCTATCTATTCATCTATTCCTTAGCAAGTCTAATAATATTATATTAATTATTAATAGTATAAGTCTATTAATATTAGGCTCATACAACCTCAGACAAAAAAACAACACATGGCATATTACACCGTGTCATGGTTTGTTCGCCAAAAATAAAACCAAAATGGAGAAGCCATGTGTGAAAAACTAAGTACACCTTATGATTCAATAGTCACCTTTAGCACCAATTACTGTATGACTTTATCAGTGTCCCGCAAAGTTATGGAGGATTTTTGGCCCACTCTTATTTACAACGTTGCTTTAGTTCATTGATGTTTGTGGGTATTTGTTTATGTACAGTTCTCTTAGGGTTCCACAACAGCATTTAAATCGGGTTAAGGTAAGGACTTTGACGAGGCCATAGCAACACCTTGATTTTTTTCTTTTTCAGCAATTTTGTTGTAGAGTTGCCGGTGTGCTTGGGATTATTGTCCTGTTGCTTGACCCAGTTTTGGCCAAGCTTTTCCTGATGGACAGATGACTCTCATATTTGACTCTAGAATACATTGGTCTACAAGGTTCCCAGGTCCTGAGACCTGTCCAAAACAAGCCCAAATCATCACTCCTCCACCGCCATGCTTGACAGTTAGTATGAGTTGTTTGTGCTGATATGCTGTGTTTGGTTTTTGCCAAACATGGCGCTGTACATTGTATCGTCTGTCCAAAGGACATTGTTTCAGAATTCTTGTGGTTTGTTCAGATGCAACTTTGCAAATGTAAGCTGCCATGTTCCTTTTAGAGAGAGGAGGCTTTTGCCTGGCAACCCTTCCAAAGAAACCATACCTGTTCAGTCTTTTACTTTTACTGAACTTTTAACATTTAACATGCAAACTGTGTCCTGTAGAGTGTGAGATGTAACTCTGCATTTACTCTACAATTTCTGTGAGCATTGTGTGGTCTGACCTTGGGGTGAATTTGCTGGGATGTCTACGCCTGTGTAGATTGGCAACTGTCTTAAATGTTTTCCACTTTTCAAAAATCTTTCTTACTGTTGAATGATGGACTTTTAAATGGCTTGGAAAAGGCCTTATAACCATCTGACCAACCTTAGCCACCTGTGGAACTAGTAGAGATTCAGTCCAGTGATATATTTAAGTTAAAATCTGCCTAGGCCTACCCCACGACAATTTCCAGCCCGTCTTCCCAAGAATTACTTTGCAGAGTTTTCTCAGGTAAGATATACTACAATAGTATGTGCAGGTTAAATGATCCAGTTTACAAGAAAGATGTCAAGGTTTCTGCATCCTTCCTAATGTGGGAAAGTCAACCAACCAATGGTCCTGCTAATCTAGGTCACAATATGCCAATACCACAGAAGCCACACACTATTTGGTAACTCCAGGTCGACACCCGATTCCTCTGGGTCTCGGGAGTGGGGTCTTGACATGCCACAATCCCCGTCCATTTCCATTTTAAATAGGGGTGTTTCCTGCACTGGGGAATGCCCCTGATGTCAGCAGAACTGCCCACCGACATCAGCGGGACCACATGCTGACGTCAGTGGGTCCTAGCCTTGTCCCACAAGGGAAAGCTTTTGTTACCCGAAGGCCAAAAGTTCCCAGGTACGATCATGGTCCACATCATAAGAATGTTATGGGTGAAATAGAGGCATTCATGGCAAACCAACAAAGTTGTTTTATGTAAACTAAGTACTCCCTCTCTGTGTGTCCTAAAAAGTAAAAAATAAGTACATATGTGATTTTATGGTATATTATAATACTGACAGAATTATTCACACAGTAGGGTTCTTGTGTATAGTTCACCTTTCTGTTTTTTGCCTTGTATACATTGTATTGATCCAGTGTGTCTCATTTAGCGCTTTATATATTTCCATGTGTTTTAGGCTCAAAATATCATAAGAGATTATTTTAAAAACGTATACATCTCCAGATCCTGATATCTGCAACCATGCAAAACCTATTTAGGAGTTCAGGTCTATTCAGGCCTCATAAGTCTTTTCAGCACCAAACCAATTTTACGCGTGCAGGTCAGGGCCTCTAAAACTTAAGGAGTACAGCATTTGAAATTTAATGTTTTCACTGCCAGAGGAAATAGCACACTATTCCTGTATCTCTTCCAGTATGAGATAAACTGCAGAATATATGTTGTAGTGTATCGTTTTACTGCAAGATTTTTAACCATGCCTTTAACCTTTATATTTATCGTTTCAACGGGCTGCAAATCATCCCTTTGGCTCTCCACCTTGAGCCTTTGTAAAACAATCTGACTATACTTTGTGAAATAGCTTTACTTTTATGTTAAATATGATATTTTAGTTTAACAGGAGTAAAAAACATTAATGCATTTTTATCAAGAATTTATGCATTTTGTAATATTTTATATTTTTGCATTTAAATTATTAATATAATAACCATTTAAAAATATTTAAAAAACATCTAAAATAGTGCTTTAAACAATGCAGACACAGAAAAATTAAGACCAGTACAAAGTACATTTAAAATATTTAAAAATAGACTTGTGCATTTGTATTCGTACCAAATTTTGGTAAAGACCCTCCAAGAATCAGATGAAACCAAAAAACGTGGCTCACATTTATTAATTCACTGATCACTCTCATGCTAATGCTAACTGTTTCCGTTTGCTTCCACTTCTGCAGACCACTCCTGCTTCCGCAACGTTTCCCACATCTTCTATCTTCTCCCTTCTCTTCAATCTGATATCTTCATCCGCATCTCTGCGACATAACCAGACCGGAACTTTTGCTAAAATGACGGTGCTTGGATTTATGTCTTCTCCCCGATCCTCCAATCAGGAGAGTGGATGTCACCTAAGGGCCGTAATTTTGCCCTCACTTGATGACAGTGCTTCAGTGATGCCCTCTCCCCTAACTGAAGGATTGGGGAGAAGACATCACCGAAGGTGCCACAATTTTGCCCTAAGGTGAACTTAGGGTAATATGGCGGCACATCTGGTGACATTCTCTCCACCGTTGGGATGTATACTGAAGGGGACATACCAAGACATTTTGGACAATGCTATGCTTCCAACTTTGTGGAAACAGTTTGGGGAAAGCACTTTTCTACTCCAGCATGACTCTGCCCGAGTGCACAAAGCATGGTCCACAAAGATATGATTTGATGAGTATGGTGTAGAAGAGCTTGACTGACCCATGCAGAGCCCTGACCTTAACCCCATTGAATATCTTTGTTGTGAACTGGAACAGAGTTTGCAAGCCAGGCCTTCTCATCAAACATCAGTGCTTTCATTTAATTGTGAAGTGGAAGAGGACTTCCCACTTTTAGTGCTCAATCCCAGTTTGATTTCTTCTGAACAGTTGTATATTCATATGCAGGTATGAGCATCCCTGTGTTGCACATTTTAATTTCCTAACATTACATTGCCCCATAATAAAATTGTCAGAGCATGATACAGTTTATCTGATTCAATGCAGTACACGACCCTTGTTAACCTAACTTGGGCACATCACACAAGTAGGATATTCCCAATATTTTGAAAGACAAAGATCAAAAAGATTATAACCAAAATCATCCAATTAGAGGTCTATGAAGTGCAAAAATCTGCATTTTTGTCATAAGATTAACAATGCTGCCATCTTCAGGACTGATAAGTTATTACAATTTTTGAAAAAGCCTAAATTATTCAATGTGAGTTAAGACTATTAAAAAAAGAAAAAAGCTAGAGTGCTTGTTTTTAGGCAACAGGTAAAAAATACTGTATTTGCTTAGCTATAAGATTACTCTGATTATAAGATGACCCCCAAAATTTGAATATTAATTTAGGAAAAAAGAAAAAGCCTGAAAATAAGACTACCCTATAAGAAAAAAGTTTTACTAGTATATATTAATTAACATGTAAACTATTTTTCATATTTAATAAAAACTGTGATTGAGAAAAATGCAATTTTTGTTTTTATTTCCAACCTGCCCCCAGTTATGCACATCTCCCCCCCAGATATGCCTTATACCCCCTTATATGCTACTCTGCCCCCCACCCGAAATGCCTTATACCCCCTATTTGCCACTCTGCCCCCCAGACATGCCTTATACCCCTATATGCCACTCTGCCTCTGTGATATTCCTTTTAACCCCCTAAATGCCAGTCTGCTTCCCTGATATTTCTTTTAACCCCCTATATGCCAGTCTGCCTCCCTGATATTCATTTTGATCCCCTATATGCCACTATGCCTCCCTGATATTCCTTTTAACCCCCTATATGCCACTCTGTCTCTCTGATATTCCTTTAAACTCCTTATATGCCACTCTTGCTACTCTGCCTCCCTGATATTCTTTTTACCCCCTATATCCCCCTCTGCCTCTAGAAAGCCCTTATACCCACATTTCTAGACTTGTGCCCCATGCTTCAAATTCCTTGGTGTGTAGTGGTGGCAGCCGGTGGAGGCCTGTGCGATGCACGCATATAACCTCTGTTGCTGCCGGCACTTTCGCCGGGACTTCTATGAATGAGCAGCGGAAGGTCATGCGACACCGGTGCTCCGTCATAGAAGCCCCAGCAGAAGTGCCGGCAGCAGTGGAGGTTGACTGCGTGCATTGCACAGACCTCCGCCGGCTGCCGGAGAGGAAGATTCAGGTCCCCTACAGCTGTTTGGGCTAGGATGCCACATGGAGGCTGTTTGAGGCTAGGATGCTACGTGGAGGCTGTTTGAGGCTAGGATGCCACATGGGTAGGAAAGATGGCAAGTCCTATGCTTGCGCAGGTCCTGTGGATGCAATCTAGGTGCCAGGGCTCACATGATACTAAAGGAGGGCAATATGCAAGGGTTTGGGGACATTAATTCACAAGGGGGTGCTGGCGTCACATAAATTAATACTAAAAGGGGGCTGGTGGTGGGATAAATATATAATGTGGGGCTAGCTGTGGATGATACACAAGGGGCATTATGGTGACCACATCTGCCATGTTTTCCAGGACACATATAATTTTTACATATTGCTGACCAGTCCAGATAAAATGCTGCCCTGCAGTGTGGAGGACTCATGGAAGAAACCAACTAGTCAGATATACATCCCCCATACTGCAGGGCAGTGTTTTATTTGGGCCAGTGGCATCAATATACAAGGGGGGCAGCTGGGGCCATTACATAAATCAATACTAAAGCGAGGGGCTGGCAGGGGGCATAAATACATATAGTACTGGCTGGGTGTGATACATAAGGGGGCAAACACACAAAAGGGAGAGGTCAACGACAAAGAAATGTGACAGAGCCTGTCATGGTGTGTGTGTTTTTTGTTGGTGTGGCAGAGCCTGTCCTGGTATGTGTGTTTGGGTGTCTGTGTGGCAGAGCCTGTCCTGTGTCTGTGTGTTTGGGCGTCAGTGTGGCAGAGCCTGCCCTGTGTCTGTGTGTTTGGGTGTCAGTGTGGCAGATCCTGTCCTGGTGTATGTGTATGTTTGGGTGTTGGTGTGGCAGAGCCTGTCTTGGTGTGTGCGTTTGGGTGTCAGTGTGGCAGAGCCTGTCCTGGTGTGTGTGGGGGTGTCTGTGTGGCAGAGCCTGTCCTGGTTTGTGTATTTGGTTGTCTGTTTCCTGGCAGTTTACTTTCTGTAGGAATAAATCCAGAGATAAAACACCCTCCTGGATTTGTAGTCACTTCAGAGGACAAAACATTCTTGGCCCAGAATTCCGTGAGAGGAAAAGTATAGGTTTTCAATCTGCATATTTTATTGAAAAGGATTAGTGGCACTAAATTGTGGCCTCAGGCATCCCTTTTTTCTTATGATGTACTCCCAATCCCATCAAATTAGATTCTATGCTATACTATCTGCATAGCACTGAGTTAAGATTCTTTCTATTTAAATCTTTAGCACCAGGCTCATGATGCTCTTAATCGGGCCTCATGGACAAAATGTGAGAAATAACATATATGTCATACAATCACTTTATAAACACATACCAAATTCACAGCATATATAGTTTGAAGAAAATATGCTTATAAAATAGGTTTTTTTCCATTTGCCAATTTAAAAAAATGTCCCGGATTTAATTTAAAAAATTTGGTCACCTTATCCTAAATCTTTCACCATTAACACAAATTCTACATTCATTCTTGGCACATGCTTGATTGTGCTGCCATCTGCAGGACATATCAGTTTTTACAGTACTGAACAAGTCATCTTTTTTCTAATTACAGGAAATAAAAAATGTATAAAATAGGATGCTTGCCATAAGGCAACAAGTAAGGATAACACCATCATTATATTAACAGAGGCAACATTTATATTTTCACAGGTATGGTTCCCAAAAGAAATTATCACTAACTAGTGATATATTTACGTTTGGGGGTGCCCTAGACCTGCCTCCAGCTGCCTTGTGGCCAGCATTCTTTTTTTTTTTTTTTTTTTTAATTTATTTTTAAATTTTTAATTCTTGACAAAATCCACATCACAAAACATTTCAACATAACCTCACAAATACAAAAAATAAAATATATATAAACAAAGACATAAATAAATACATAAATATACTTTCAATATCTGAGTATCTCTTTTGGGAGTCGCCATACAAGGAATATATCTCATGTGTCCAAGGGCTGTATATTACTTTCCTTCAAGGAAAGAGTCATCCTATGGATGCCTTTGTCCTGATATCTCATTAGGGAACAAAATAAACCATTTGTTCAAAGCCTGGCAAGCTATTTTTTCCTGTTTACCTTCCAACAGACCTTTTTCCATTTGTAGTTGAAAACTTATTTGTGATTTTAATTTTTTCCAGTGTGGAACCTCTTGGCTTTTCCAGTTACGAGCCAAAAGGATTTTGGCTGCCATTAAGATATGAAAAGCTAGATACTTTTGTGGCCAGCATTCTTAACACATTAAAAGACATGCAGAGTCTTTTAGACACAGAATGACAGGATATGATGCCCTATCGTAGTGTGGCGTCTCTAAAAGGCTGACATAGCCTCCATTGCATAAATAGACCAATTGTGGAGATCCCCCTTGCAATGCTTATAGCACAGGCGCCACAGATCACCCACACCAAGACTACCCAAAAATAAAGACACAGGACACCAGTTGCGGAGTAGGGCTAAATGGCCACATTATTAAACTTTTGTATATGTAAACCTTCCCAGGACCAGCGGTACAAACAACATACGAACATCCCAAACAAATTGCCATCTGTCAAGCACTAAGCCAAACAGATACAATTACCATAACAAACCGAGTACTAGCCCCGCGGTTGCCATAAGCCACCCACAGGACATGCCTCCCCTAGCCCATTATGGTCAAATGTTCCATGTTTATCTGTAATCAGTGCTGGCCATGGGAACCCAGACCGCTGCTGTGACAAGACGGGATTTGAAAAGGTAAACAAATTAGAATAACCGTGAGAAGCCTAAGTGTAACTTCAACTAGCCGAAATAAAATAAAAACAACGACAACAAAGAGGGTAGGTGGGAGGGGAAGTACGCTGGTGATGAGGGGAAAGAGGTAAGAGTTGCCTCTTGCTCCAAATGTAACAATTTTTACCTACCAATAGAAGGCATCCTGACTGTAGCATCAAGCATGGGCCAACAGTCATGACCCCTATCTCTATTGGTCCAGGGGGCCCTTTAAACCTTTAAATGGGAGTGTTTCCCATGATGTCGGGAACGCCCACTGACGGCCACATCCCGCAAGGGTAGGTTCCAGGTAGCCTGAGCCCACAAGTTCCCAGTGATGATCATCAGGACAGTCTTAAGACCAGAGCATATCTATTTAGCCTATATTGTAGCATCCCATTCTCCACATTGTTTGACTTTTGAAAGCACTATGGTCCACTGAAATGGAAGAAGGTGGCCTGGTCTGATGAATCATATTTTCTTTTACATCACGTTGGCCGGGTATGTATGCGTAGCTTACCTGGAGAACACATGGCACCAGAATGCTTGCATGGAGGCCACACCTGGCAACTTACAGGACTTAAGGGATCTTTTGATAACGTCTTAGTGCCAGATACCACAGCACACCTTCAGATGTCTAGTGGAGTACATGCTGTGACGGGTCAGGGCTGTTTTGGTGGCAAAAGGGGGACCTACACAATATTAGGCAGGTGGTCATAATGTTATGGGTGATTGGTATATATGTATATACAGTATCTCACAAAAGTGAGTACACCCCTCACATTTTTGTAAATATTTTATATCTTTTCATGTGACAACGCTGAAGAAATGACACTCTGCTACAATGTAAAGTAGTGAGTGTAAAGCCTGTATAACAGTGTACATTTGCTGTTCCCTCAAAATAACTCAACACACAGAAATTCATGTCTAAACCTTAGCAACAAAAGTGAGTACACTCCTAAGTGGAAATGTTCAAATTGGGCCCAAATAGCCATTTCCCCTCCCCGGTGTCATGTGACTCGTTACAAGGTCTCAGGTGTGAATGGGGAGCAGGTGTGTTAAATTTGGTGTTATCGCTTTCACACTCTCATACTGGTCACTGGAAGTTCAACACGGCACCTCATGGCAAAGAACTCTCAGAGGACCTGAAAAAAGAATATATATATATATGATGTGATGGGGTAAATTGAATTTGCCAGCTTCAAAGATGTCCCAAATATGGGACGTGGGCACAGACTGACCCGATGTATAAATGGCAAGCAAATACACACCTCGCAAAGGTGGCCTTTTACCTCCCAAATAACCCAACAAACCCATGTAAGTGGGGTATCACTGTGCTCAAGAGATGTTGCTGAACACATATTGGGGTGTTGTTTGGCAGGGACATATACCAGGAGCTGTAAATTCATACCTGGAGTACAACGTGTGTGAAAAAAATACAAAATGTTTGACAAAGGCTGGTGGTAGAATTAGTGCATGGAAAGGGTTAAATACCAGCATTTGAAATACCTTGGGGTGTCTAGTTTTTAAAAATATATGGCTTGATGGGGTAAATTGCATTGGCCGGCTTCAAAGATACCCTGGGCAGAATGACCAGCTTTGGGGAAAAAATGGTTTTGAAATAGCAAAACGCTACTGGTACTTATTGCCCCATAACGTGCAGAAAAAAGCAAAAAACAAAAACATTGGGTATTTCTAAACTCAGGACAAATAGTACAATCTATTTAGCAGGTTTCATTAGTTTTTTGCAGATGAGTAAAAGATTTTCCAAAGAAAAATGAGAAACTCATTTTTTTACAAAAAAAAAATCACCATATTTTATCATTTTTTATAGTAAATTAGATGATATGATAAAAATAATGGTATCTTAAGAAAGCCCTGTTTGTCCTGAAAAAACAATATATAATGCGTGTGGGTGCAATGTTAAAAGAGCCTTTGTCCCAAAATGTACTACGAGTAAGAAACGGTCTTGTAAGGGGTTAATTATGAGCCTGGCTGATTCTAATTTCCATTTTATTTCCTACAGTTTATTGGGAATGTGTTTTTTGGTGGGAGGGGAGAGGTAGAGGTCAGCCTCTGAGGGCTGTTTATGAGAATTTAACCCATTAGGTGCTAATGAGGAAAGTTACACAAAAAAAAAAAACATTGACAATATTACATATTTCTGGCACTACAAGGGATGAGAAGTCGTCTCGGTATCTGGACAAAAATTTTGCCTTAGAGATCACCTACAGGTTAATAAAAATAAATGATATTGCAGAAAAAGAATGTAGAAAAAGGATACAATATATTATCATTACAGTGTCATTACGTTTGCTGACAATGGAGCAAAAAGCCATCCATATTTTCACTGCGGTTAAATTCTGTTTTTAATCCTGAATGCTTACTTGTTTATGGAATAACTTTACAGTCTGCCTTCTACCCTGCAAAGGTTAGAGTTATAGCTTGCATGGCACGCTCCTTTTTTAATTAGATCAAATATTAATACCAGTGTAAAACCGACATATCATAATATTGTTCATTAAAATACAGTTTCCTCTAAATGTCTGTTAAAATGACAATTAAACCCTTTTTGTTACTTAATGTCATAATGAAACTGCAATTACTGCCCCTGTTCCAAATGATTATATGTTAAATAGACTTATCTCCTGCATGCTTGTCAGACCTCAATTTGTGCTTTCAAAAATCAATTAAAAGCTGCCATATTGACTTATTTAATCCACTCTAACTGTAGACAGTATAACCTTTCTGTTGCCATTTCCAGACCACTTATTAAAGAATAAATTAATTCAGTGCTTTAAATGTTATGTACTATACTCTTCATGTAGAGCACAATGTCCAATAAATAATTAATTTATGAAATTCTAAATGTAAGTGCAGCTTTTAATATCTTACAGGAAAAGCCAAGCTGTTTACAAGCTCCCCTAAAAAGATTTAGATTTTATTTGATGCCTAACTATCTGTTTAACTCTGGCATGTTAAAGGGACTCTCAGTTTCATAAATTATTTTCTTCATCTACATTAGAATCCATTTTGTATTTTGCTGCACGTAAATGGGTGGAGGTGTTCTTACAACATGTATAAAATGAGGTGTTTTTCCTTCCCTGCCTGTTTCTACAGCATTTGCAGCTGCATATATCCAAAACACCAATATGAGTTCAACTCACATACCTTGTTGAGTTGAGTTGCAATTGTGTTCTCTGCTTCATTAGAAAAAAAAAAACCCATACACAATTAGCTTGTTTCTATGGAAACCAAAAAGCGTCAAAAATTTTTGGTTTTGATACATTTAAACCTTCACAGCACTACGGAATTTGATGGCAATATATAAAACAATAAATAATAATAATAATAATAATGTGAACAATGTGGAAGTGTGCACTGTGCCCTTAATCACAATAGTCACAATCCCCAAAACACAATATATAACAAAAATCAAATGGGTTGTTGCTCAATACACCTAAAATGCATATAATAAATAAATTGCACCTTTATTTTCATGCTACAGGTAAAACATGAAAATACAAATAAAATATATATATAGTGCAATATGTCTTTAAAATGGTAATAACACTCAGAACGCTGTAGGCAGTGAGCACTCACTCTGAATGGAGCAGATCATCGCTCATGTGATCTACATCTACCAGAGACGCGTATGGTTACTATATTCCTTGCTCCGGACCTTGACGCTCAAGAAGAAAAAAATGTTTTTCTTAATGCCAGTGCTTCTTTTATCATTTCGAATGTCAAGATCTAGAGGAGGAAACAATACAGAATTTTACTTTCCATGGGTTATGTTTTTTCATATAATATAGCATTTGGTTTCTTGCACATAGAAAATATGGGTTTTGGCCCAGGATCTTGAAAGGCTTTCAATACAGGTTCCAATGACCAGTCAGCATCTCGTCTTTTCACTTTGTTTTTGCAAGTTGATTTATTTCAAAAGCTGCTATGCTAATTGCTGTGGTCACAATCACAGCTTTTATTATAAGTACATTCAATTATCAAAACTTTCTGTAGTGTACCCGCCATTGTTTTTTAATTAGTGTCATTGTTTAAGACATATTTTTAAAAGTAAAATAAAATTTTACCTCAGTGAAGCTGAGATCTGTGGTAATCATGGTAGAACTCCACGCCCCAACTTACAAAGGCTTCCAGAGTCACCTGTCATCAATGAGGGACAATAACTTAACAAAAGGGGATAAATAACATAATAGTACAGGGTAATACAAATCCAGTGAACAAGAAGTTAAAATGGCTGCTCCAAGTGGCATAATGGGCCTTCTTCTTCCTTTTGGGATGGGGGAAACCCTGCTTTTTTAATTTATATTTGTAATCAGGAGTGTACCAGATGTTTGGGTATTTTTTTATACCTTTTTCATTGCTTTTCTCTTTAACTTTTAATAAGATCCATTTGGGGTCTTTATAGGCTTAGGAATCTTCTTGTAACCAGGCAGTATCCCTGATGTTGTCATGATGATAAACGTCTGCATAATTATTCTCTATTAGTTTCTATATAGGTTTATTTATTTTTTAATGGGCGAAACTCACTGTTTTTCTCCCATCTCACTATGATCTTACATTACATTGAAACGTCTTAACCTCAAGTTTTTGACTATGACTTCTTGAAATAAAGGTCCCTCTGTACTTTGTTAAATCCCTTTAAGTATTTAAATATTTTTGTCACATCTCTTTCTTTCTTCTTTCTGCTATACATTCAGCTCCCTTAGTCTTTCATGATAATTTTTATCCTGCAAACCACTCACCATTTTGGTAGCCATCTTCTAAACACTCTCCAAAATGTCTCTATCCTTGTGGAGATGGGGTCTCCATAATTGTACACAATACTCTAGGTGAGGTCTGACCAGAGATCTGTAAAGTGGAATAAGCACTTCTTCCTGCTAATAATGCCTCTTGCCATACACCCAGAACACTGCTTGCTTTTCGACAGTACGTTGGATTGCCTGGTTACCTTTAACTAAGACATTAAGGTGTTATAAAGACATAAAAAATAAATACCAAATAGTAACATTTTGTTTTAAAACCATAATTTATATATAAAAAACTTATTATAAAACACTACAGTATAATTTTGTCCTTCATTTCTCTAGTAGCTCTGGTGGATTGTCCATCTAACCTCTTAGTTGTTGAAGCTCTTGAAGCACAGAACTCTTGAAGCACAGAAAGATATTTTACAATTCACAGCAGTATTTAAAATGCTAAGCAATGTAAATTAAATTTTGGTTGAAAGTGCACTTATCTATTTTCTGCATTACATTTATTTTAATGTAATGTTCCATTTGCTTTGCTATAATGCTGGGTAGTAAAATTCAATAGAAAGGGTGTGAAAAGTGTCCTCAATAGCAGAAAGATGAGATCAAAAATAAACAGAGCTGCGAGAATTTGCATTTGGTGGAAGGCCATTCCCAGGTTAAGATATACGTACACTGACTGCTGATCCATCATTGATTTTGCTCTTTTACTCCATCCCAAAGATCCACATCTTATCTCTTTTAATTACTTTTTCCTTGATGTCAATGATAAGTGCGTTAAAGCAATGAGACGTTCACGGCTCTCTTAGAGAAGGTTTTTTTTCCCCCTTGTAAGAGCTGCGTAACTTGATTTTCTGATCATCTCCCTTATAATTACAATAGGATTAGGCAAGCCACTCTGATCAGAGTGACCGCTTCATTTAGATGTGAAGGGCTGGGATGGGAAAGGCCAAGGTTATATATAATTCAATGAAGCAGAAATCAATACAGTTCATTAGAGAGGAAAGACATAGGATCAGCTTTGTAATTCAGTTATATCTCAATGCTTGCTCAAGGGTAAAATCTTACACCCCTCTATCGTGATATTACTCCTATAACACCTCTTATTGCTTAATGGTTAATCCCTCTGATTACTTTTAGAACCTATAATATATATCCCTAACATAAGTAATATGAATATTAATTTGGTAAATATTAACATCTCCATTTGGTATTACTTTTAGGTCAGGGACTAAAATGTCAGATGAGCTTGGAATATATAAAATTGCTAAACTTTATGAATAACTTTCACCCTAAATTATTACCATTATTGCTTTTTTAAGATTTAAATGTGGATGTCAAGAAAAGGTTACATGCTCACAAACCAATTACTGCCTATGATCTATCTATGCATATATCTACCGTATTTGCTCGATTATAAGACAAGGTTTTTTTCAGCAAATGCTCTGAAAAATACCCCTCGTCTTATAATCGAGGTCGTCTTCTAATTAGACCTCAAAAAAATGTCTGCTGGGGCCAGGCTGCTTACCGGTGCTTTGGTCCCGATCAGCGTCTCTTCTATTAGCAGCAGGAAGCTAGCAGAGTGTCACATAATTCTGCCTCCCCCTCCTTCCTCTGGGGGCGGGGCCAGAGAAGTTGCTCGCACAGCTGGGCCCCTGCAGAAGTCTGCGAGTGGGAGATCTGCAGTTCAGGTAAGGGGGTGGGGGGGTTTGAGTGTGTGTGTATGTGTGATTAATGGAATGAATGAGTATTTAAATGTTTGTGAATGAGTGTGTGTGTGATAGCATGGATTGTAAGGGGGGGGGTGGTAGCATGGCATAGGGAGGCTGTACTCAAACTCCTATCATCCCCAGGTTCCAGCATGTACTGGCTGCCTTGGCTTGATAGGAGTTTGATTGCTGTTAGCAGTTATATATATATATATATATATATATATATATATATACCTCCAGAAATGCCTTTTAACCCCCTATATGCCACTCTGGCATATAGGGGGTTAAAGAGGCATATCATGGGGCAGAATGGCATATAGGAGGGCATAAGACATGTCTGGAGGCAGAGTGGCATATAGAGGGTTAAAAGGCACATCATGGGGCAGAGTGGCAAATAAAGGGGGATTAAGGCATTTCTGGATGCAGAGTGGCAACCTTGGGGGCAGATGTGCAAAACTGGGGGGGCAGGTTGGCAAATAAAAGGAAATAAAAAATATATATATTTCTCAATCATAGCTTTTATTAAATATGAAAAAAATATTTACATGAATTGATATTTACTAGTAAAACGTTTTTTCCTATAGGGTAGTCTTATATTCAGGCTTTTTGTTTTTTTCCTAAATTAATATTTAGATTTTGGGGGGTCGTTTTATAATCAGGGTCGTCTTATAATCGAGCAAATACGGTATTTATTCTAAAGGAGATATTATTTTTAGTAGTATTTAATTTCTTAATTGGGCTAACATAAAAAAAAGGTTGTATGCTTTGGGACCTCAGAAGCTAATCTTTGTATGGCACTGTATATGAGCTGAACAATTCTTATAAAAAGAAAGAACCTCAAGTCTAGAGTCCTCCCAAAGCAAGCTAGAAAAAACTAGGAGATGACCTTGCCTAAGAGACAGGAAATAAATAAAGCAAGTGGTCAGGGTAGCAGGAATGGGAGGTCTCCTACTAGGGACTAGGCAAGTAAGGAATTATAGGTCTTTCCTGCAGGGTGGCATTTTCTTTTGGAAATCATGGCAAGGCATGGTCTAGATTTTAAAAGCAACATCATTTTAATTAAAATTAAATTTTAATTTTACACTGCAACATTTAATATTGAGAAAATCAGCGTCACATTCCACGTTTTTAATATGTACAATAGTGAATAACAATCATAAATCAACTCTGGTTCTGGAGGGCATTTAATATTGAGAAAATCAGAAAATCAGCGTCACATTCCACGTTTTTAATATGTACAATAGTGAATAACAATCATAAATCAACTCTGGTTCTGGAGGGCATGGTTACAAGTCGGTGTCCCTGCCTTAAATAATGTTATCTGGAGTCAGGTTAGCCCAACTGGGAGAGGGGAAACATGGATCAATAGGTCAAATAGTCAGTTGTTGTAGACCGCTATGGGGAGGGACCTATAGTTGGTAATTGGTTGTAGGAGAGTGCCCAACTGTGGTATTTTGCGGGATACTCCAAAAAATGGCAAACATAACAGGCCTTAATTTAAGTTGATTTATGATTGTTATTCACTATTGTACATATTAAAAATGTGGAATGTGACGCTGATTTTCTCAATATTAAATGTTGCAGTGTATTAAAATTATGTGGCTTTTAAAATCTAGACCATGCCAGAGCATTTATTGTTGTGGTATATTTCACCCTTTAATCAGTGTAAAAATCATGAGAGTTTTTGTGACTCTAAATTTTTCTCTGTGTTTGCCTGATAAAAAAAATCATCATCTCTCTGAGCTTGACCAAGTCACTAGATACATTGTGGGTCCTGCTGTTATTGTTATCAAACTCTTAAAATAAAGACCGACAACCGAATGGATTTGGAAAGGCCACAGCTTTATTTATGATCAAATCACAGTGACACTTAAAACTTTATTTAACTTCACAGCATACATTTTATTGTAAACTGTGTAACCTCCAAGATTTCATGTTCCACCACCCCGATTACAAATCTTCACACCATGGAGGTTACTACCACACCCCTCATGACAACCTTATGACTTAGCTAGGGTTGCAACAACTAATCGATAAAATAGATAATAAGCGATAATGAAAATCGTTCTTTCGCTGGGGTTTCTATGATGGAGCACCAAAAGGTCACATCACGCCCGCGCTCCACCATAGAAGCCCCGGCAGAAGTGCCGGCAGCAGCGGAGGTTGTCTACGCAGCGCTGCAAGGGACCTGGATCTTCCTTTCTGGCAGCCGGTGGGCATCTGTGCGATGTGCGCAGACAATCTCCGCTACTGCCCTCCACTTCCGCTGGGGCTTCTATGATCCAGCGAAAGTGCCGGCAGCAGAGGTTTGTCTACACACATCACGTAGATTTTCCCCCGCTAGGCACCAGGGAGTCTGAAGCAGGAAGTCTTGGGGGGGCAGAGTGGCATATCAGGGGGACACGTCTTGGGGGGGCAGAGTGGCATACCCTAACATGATCCAGGCCAGATCATGCGGCCCCTCCTCTAATTTTGTCTCTCCGGGGCCCACTTTATAGGGATATTTGGAATTACAGTTTGGCATTGGAGGTCTTTCATGATGTACAGTGTATGTTGAGAAGTTTTGTAATTCAATTTGGAGAGTCACCTAACATTAACATTTTCGTATGCCATATCCAAGATATTTTTATTTCATTTTTAGGAGAAGCTGTGCACTTTGACCAGAAGAGGGCTCTTATGACAACAGTTAAAATTATAATCTCTAAAACAAACAGCAGACAATAAATACACATTTAAAATGTACCTTAAGTCCCTTGAAGGAGTTAACATTACAAACACCAGAGACGAAACTTAAATGAAAATGTAAAAATTGAACAAAGCACTTAGTGTAGCTATATGTGTGCATTCTTACCAACTTGTCTCGAGCCATCAGCAGTTGCGGTTGTGGGGCCAGTTGTGAAGATCCCAGATGTCGCTCTAAGCCTGAAGTTATGTTGTGTTCCTTTAGACCTCTGCTTCAGTGGTAACACTGTGTGCAAAGGAGCGCAGAAGCAGAGTTCTAAAGGAACATTAACAAATGCTTAGGTGTCAGAAGAAAATCGCAATTTGTTACATATGGGGCTGAGTAGGGTGCCAATGTGGACCCCTTTCCATTGCTGAAAGTGCCTACAAATGGACACGTGAGCATAAAAACTGGACTACCGAGCAATGGAAGAAGGTGTCCTGGTCAGGGGTGTTTTTGAAGCAAAATAGGGACCCATACAATATTAGGCAGGTGGTCATAATGTTATGGCTGATCGGTGTATGTATGTATATATATATGTGTGTGTGTGTGTGCGTGTGTGTGTGTGCGCGTTACCTGCTGCTTTTTGGAAAGGTAGCCAACAAGCAGTGGTGTCATTAGTGGGCAATGGCATACTTTAGCCCCAGAGTCTCCCTTTGTGGCTAGGGGCCAAATAAAGGGATTGCAAGGATAGTCTCTATAAAGACCTCTGTCTCCCTGCTAACCCTTGAAGTAGAGGACTGCACTGGGAGGCCAAAAAACTTGCGGGCGCTGGCGGTCTTGCTGGGGCTGGGGGCGGGAGCGGGCGGTCAGGCACTGTACCTGCGGGTCCCGGTAATCCCGCGCAGTCCCGCAAGGCTGCCTTCTTGCTGCTCCCTTACAGTGTCTCCTAGCTTGCTCCGCCCAGGAACAAAACGGAGTCACGTGATGTGACGTCACTTCCTGTGACTCTGCCTTGTTCCTGGGCGGAGCAAGATAAGAGACGCCGTGAGGGAACAACTCGAGGGCACCCACGTGGGACTGCGCGGGAAATCAGGTAAGGAGGCGGGCATGATTGGCCACAAATGTGGCGGGAGCGGGCGGGATTGGCCACAAATGTGGCGGGAGCGGGCGGGAGCGGAACACCCACATTGCGGGAGCGGGATTAAAAACCGCGGGAGTGGACGGGAGCGGGATTAAAAAAGTAGTCCCGTGCAGGGCTCTACCTTGAAGCAAGCTGGCTATTAATGTACAGAAATAATTATCTATTTTATTTACAATTTATTGAATGTATCAATTAAATTTTTACACATTTTCTGTATCTGTTACACATAAAATTGTGTGTTGGACACTGTGGTAGCCTAATGATAACGAAACATTCTTAGCTCCTAAAACAGAGGGGCATCAGAGGAAGAAAAGGAAGAGAAAGATTTGGGTCCGAAAGATGAACTGTCTCGCCTATTAGCATAGAGGGGGACCTCCCAGGGTGAGTCATCCAGAAGCTATCCCTCTTTTGTGAGAATGGCTTCATAAGAGAGCATGACTAGCCATCATTGGATGCTTTGCTAGCTGTGCATGGGCCGGGGCTGTCCCTAAATAGTTTTCAGTGGGGGTGGCCAAAAAATGCTCCCGTGCCAGAAGAAGGGGAAAATGACCTTAATCAGTCCTTATAGATTCAGGATAGCTTTATGCTTATCCCATGCATGGATAAATTATCTCATAGTATTAGCCTCTACAACGTCTGATGAAAGGTTGTTCCATTTATCTCACATCTCTCAGTAAAGTAAATGAGACATAAAGTAAATGAAACCTTAATAATTCTTACTAAACTAAACATAGGAATCACAAGAACCACTATAGTGGTCCCTTTCTGCGTGGAAGTATTTTGATAGAAATTAATCACATGTTAATCACATGTTAACCCCTTCAGTCGCAGGGGTTTTTGGTACCTCAAGACCCGGAGCAATTTTGCCATTTTTGGGGTATGTCGGTTCAGTGATTATTTCCCTTTCCTGCTAATAATGTACCGATGTAAACTATATATTGTTTTTTCAAGGAGAGAGAGGGGTTTCTTTTGATACCATAGTTAGATAATTAACTGAAATTTTAAGATGAGACATTTTGTAAAAAGTAGCAAAATTTTCTTAAAAAACTATTTTTTTATATATATTTCCCCTCTGAATCCTCACAAAATTAGGTAAAGTGACGGAAAATCCCCTACAAATTTATCAACTGAGGTGTCCTGATTTCAGAAATACATCATTTATATAGAATTTCCATACTTTCCCGGCACTTATAGGGAACATACTATAAGGTGTACATTATTTTTTACAAAGCCGTAGAATTTTTACATTGGGTATGATAAGATTGCAACTCTAATTTTAAACAAATAAACCAAAAATACCCACAAAAGTATATAGACAAGTATATAGGTACGTCCATAGGGGACTGAAGGGGTTAATATAAATTTAGTTCACATAAAAATATATGACCGCATAGAAATTGTTTTATTGATTGAAAAAGGTGCGAAAACTTAAATAAGTCTGCAGATAAGCAAATAAAAATAAAGTAAAATAATACAATATTCTTCAACATATAAAAGTCTGGAACACAGAACAATAAATATTTAAATTTGCTGTTTCAAGAAATTAACAATTGCACATTATGTATTTATAAGATTTCTTCATTCTGCTGCTGTTCCATGGAAAGCAGAAAGAAATCAGTAATAACTGAATAATCTTGAAAAAAGTCAATTAAATGCATCTTCACAATCATTAATTTGAAAGATAAATAGGATCATTTTTTAGAAAGAAGCTTCAATCTCAGCTTAATTTAAAACTTAACTAACTCTATTATACCACAAGAATTTATGGTTAATTCTTCACATACAAAAAGGGCCCTGATTGTATATGTTGGTAGATATAAAATGAAAATTGTCACAATAAATAAATGCTTATCTACTTGCTTTTGGCACAATTCAATTCTCCATAATGGGTATATTTGCTCAAAGTATGACTTTTGATACATTAGAAAAATCACTGACAAAACCTACATAGGTAGACAAAGAAGTACATATGACCATTCTTTGGAACTTCCCAGGGTAGGCTACCTGGCATTATCCTTCTACAGGGGGGTGGCCTTGAGAAGGTACAACCTTTAGTGAGTGGGAACAGGCAGAAAATGGGCAGGGAGATGGCAGTGGATGGGGTGTGGGCATGATGAAACAATGAAGAAGGTGACCGAGAGACCTGATGAAGAAGGGCTTTATCTTTTGTTACTAGATATGCATTGGATATTGGACAAGGATAGGCAAAGTGTCCGTACAAGGACACCAGTGTCAGTGGCAAGGTTTGTGAAGGTCTATAGAATATCATTAAAGTCTCCACTACATAACTCAGTAAATGTCCTCCATGGGAACTGTTGGTGTCTACCCCTGATAAAGCAAGATAACCTATATGACTGTAATATTTTTTTAAAAAATGTTATTCAGTTATATCCATTAAAATATTTTTATCATTCACCCCCCCCCCCCCAAAATAAACATCATTTTCAAATAGCTAATGAATCAAAAAATGTTTCTGAACTAATTATGGAAATTGTTGTGAACTTGTGAATATTCTTATATGTATGTAAATTATGAACGATGAAGACAATGTTGTTATATATTTGAAGTTGCAATTCTCCATTCTTAGTTTAACAACCAGAGACCACATTAAGCCTGATTTGATCTATTGTAAGCATTGCTAGTTATCAATGTTTTATACAAAGGGTTCTAATTTTATAAGATCTAAGAATGACTAACAATGGGATTTTCTTTTTACTCATAAGCAGCAAGGCCCAGAATTATCAGTAAGACCTAAAAGAGTGGATCACTGAGCAGAAAAAAGGCATTATTTAAAACATAGGCCAAAACATACCTGGAAATAATCTTGGATACACTTTTTAGGTATTACATGGTGTCTGGGCATTACATTGTTCTATGGGTGGGGAAATACTGTTTAGCCCTTGCCCGTCAGTTCCTTCTCGGCTTCTAAATGACCCAGTTACCCTATTATATCAGTAATAAAAAATCAGACTCTAAGTATATTATGTATACATTCACACATTTATATAGGTATATACAATTAATATATATCAAATGCTGACTTTTGAGTAAAGAGAGTCTATAATATACACATATCTATTTGCCAGTATTTGTGTATGAATGATTCTGTTTAAAAAAAATGGTATACCAGATGAGACAATTAAGATAGGACATTTGTGCTTCTACTGTGGACTTATTTATGCAAGAGCATATGCAATTTGCACTGGTTTAACTTCTTCAAACTTGGATGACCCACTATGAGAGGTGAGAGCACAGTAGGGTCACGTATTACAATACCCTGCAGGAGCAGTGCTGTTGTTAAATTATTAAGTTATTGACTGTTGGCTGGACAAAGAAAGAAAAAAGGTAACCAGTCTGCTATGTAATGTACTGCTTTACTGCCTGGAACCAAAATGGTTAAATGGATGCTGTATGTAAAATAACATACCAAATGCATTGAGATTTACTTTAATGGAAAACCAAATAACCAAGAAGTTAGAGCTCCGGTCCATTTTATCAGGGCTACAGAGGGAATTTTTCCAGAAATATTTCAATTTATTCTGGAGAGAAAGAAGTCTCGTGTGGGAATAGATTCAATCTTCCGCGGAAGTTATTGTAATGGAGAGGGTTTTTGCTAGCAATGAACGTCATATTTGGGTACTACCAGGCTGACAAGAGTTTGCATAGCTAGCTGTTCTTGTCCTTTCGTATGTGTACAGCTGCCAGGAGTTATTAGACAAGGCACTTATTCTGCAGTCACCTTGAGAAATGGGACACAGTACTAACGTGTCTATATAAGTCTATATAATAATACACTAAAAGAATCCTTTTAATTTATATAAATAAATATATATATATATATATATATATATATATATATATATATATATATATACATACATTCTAGCTGCGTGTTTGTATTTCGAGAGAAACTTATGTATGTATGAGACAGAAAGGCAGGTAGATAAACAGACATATGTATACACATATGCCTCAGATTAAGGTATGAGGCACAAACACAGATGTTCCTGGCAAATTGCCCATCTGGTTTTAAGATTTAAATAAGGACATATATTCATACATAAATACACAGACATTCATTACAGGTTGTCTTTGAGTGTTAATGTCTTTTTTTTCTAAAGAAATTGATATCTTGCAGTAATCAAATAATCTTGCTATTCTCCCCTTTAGTGTGTTACAAAAAAAAATATAAAAAATACAATATATATGTGGACAAGTTCAGATATTTATGATAAATGTAAATTATCTAATGAAAACAATTGGTATTGACAAAAGCAGTCTAACATGTAGATGCCATGGAGAAATTAATAATTGGAAGAAGTTTAACATTCACTTTCTATTTTAGCTCATTATATGGATGTTGCAATTAGTTTACCTCCTCCCTTGGTCCATCAATCCAAATCAGCCCTCACAATTGTACCCACCAATTTGCAAACCTTCCTTGGGTTCAATACATCAGTCTCCTTCCAGATCCAACTTTACCTCAATCTCTCACCGGCAGAGCCGGCCTTAGGTGTTCTGGCGCCCTGTGCGGACTACTCGTCTGGCGCCCCCCCATCCCAAAAAAAGAAAGGAATCAAAACTTGTAACAAAACCCCAATCACTATATACTACGCCAAACATTGATGTGGTGTAGGCCTACCACTTCATTGTCTGGCTTAGTAGTAGGGATGCACCGAAACGAATTCTGGACTGAAACCAAAAGTGCAGCATTTACCTGGCCAAAACCAAATATGACCCCCCCCCCCCACACCATAACACATAACAAAACAATTAAATAACAATATTTATATATATATATATATATATATATATATATATATATATATATATATGATTAACAGCAATCACATTCTTATCATGCCCGCAGATTCCAGGATGTACTCGTAGACTACGTGGCATGATAGGAGTATGATTGCCCTATGTACCCCATCTCACTCCATTCTCCCTATCTACCCCCTCCTAACTATCTACCCTCTCCCTCTTTGAAGTTCACTTACCTTTCAGAAGTCCTGCGGTGAGGGTGCAAGGCCTCTGCCTCCCAGCTCTGCCACTGTATGGAACAGTATAGAGTGATGGGAGTTATGATGTACTTTAGAGCATAATTATATAATGAAAAATACATTGGAAATGGTACAGCATAACACCCATCACCTCACACCCTTACCAATCCACACACATACACCAATCCACACATATACACCAATCCACACATATATACCAATCCACACACATACACCAATCCACACACATACACCAATCCACACACATACACCAATCCACACACATACACCAATCCACACATATACACCAATCCACACATATACACCAATCCACTCCACACATATACACCAATCCACACACATACACCAATCCACACACATACACCAATCCACACATATACACCAATCCACACACATACACCAATCCACACATATACACCAATCCACACATATACCAATCCACACATATACACCAATCCACACATATACACCAATCCACACATATATACCAATCCACACATATATACCAATCCACACATATATACCAATCCACACATATACTCCAATCCACACGCATACCAATCCACACGCATACCAATCCACACACGTATACACCAATCCACACACGTATACACCAATCCACACACGTATACACCAATCCACACATTTACACCAATCCACACATATATACCAATCCACACATATACACCAATCCACACATATATACCAATCCACACATATACACCAATCCACACATATACACCAAACCACACATATACACCAATCCACACATATACACCAAACCACACATATATACTAATCCACACATATATACCAAACCACACATATATACTAATCCACACATATACACCAATCCACTCTCACTGTCACTCTATGCTTTCCTACCTTTCCTCTTTCAGTTTCTTTGCCTCCTCTTCGCTCTTCTTCTTAGTTCTTCTGTCTTCTCTTCTTCCGGGTCAGAGGGCACGGAGACCGGTGGGCGCGGCTTCAGTGCTGTGCGCCGGGATCTGACAGCAAACCCCGGCGCACAGCAGCTGTTGCCGCGGGGATCACAAGGGAGCGGTATCGGAGGTCTGTTAAAGACCTCCGATACTGCTCCCTTGCGAGCCTGCTCCTCCAGCGGCGGACATTACTGTCCGTCTCTGGAGGGGTGCCGGGTGCCCCCATACTGGCGGCAGCGGACCCCGCGGCGGCAGGGGCGTCGGGCCGCGCTGCGGCGGACCCCGCGGCGGCAGTGGCGTCGGACCGCGCTGCGGCGGCGGCGGCGGACCCCGCGGCGGGGCCCCCTGGAGTGTGGCGCCCTGTGCGGTCGCACAGGTCGCACACCCCAAAGGCCGGCCCTGCTCACCGGTTTCTGTCATAGCACCCAGATTGCACACATAGGACTTGCCCCAGCACTCAGATTGCAACCATAGTGCCTTCCTCTCAAAGTCTCAGGTCTCCTCTCAGTCTGGCTCACGTACTCTTTAATCATTCAATATCTTTGAGGCCCAAAACAGGAACAGTTAGAGGTAACATAGCCTAGAACCTGAGTCCTTAGCAATGCGAGGACCTGCTATAACCAGAAGAGAACAAATGTAGAGCAACTGATGCCCAGATCAATGGACTCCAGAACAACCTCAATTATAAATGTTTGGTAGGGCCACCTGTGGACAAATTCATGTGTTTAAAGGAAAGGAGTAAGAGGCCTGGTTGAAGTTCAGTGTTTGTGGATTATTCCTGCCTTTACATTATATAAAAAAATCAACTCCTCTTTGAAATCAAAGATGAGCAAGTAGATGTTCTGAGTGGCTTTAAAAAAAGGTGAAAAACGGCAGGATTATTATTAGGCTTAACACAGCAGATAAAATGCAATTACATGCCTGGTAAAATTTCTGCTTCAGGAGAAGATAAAGAAGCAAATGGAAGAAATAAGTAAACATTGACACAGAGAAGATTGTGAGCAAAAATTAGATCTGATGACAGAGTAATCGCTAATTGGATTCATTTGGAATTATAGAGACACGGCTGACTGCCTGTTGTTAAAAAAAAGGAGGACTGTACATAAAAGAGTACTAAAGAAAATGTAGGCACTTGCAAAGCTGAAGAACCTTCTTTTGGATTTGTACATCCAGTTGATTAGTGTGGTGGGAAAATAAAACCCCAAATGGGCATAAAGTAAGACTTTTTGTCCTGGATAAGCTACAGGAACCGTTGTTGAAGAGTCTGATATTTCCCCTCAGCTTATTTGTCAAATGAAAGGGAATGTTGCTTGTAATGTGAAGTTAATTTGTAGGTAAATTCAGTTTAAAATCATTGAAACAAAATGCAACAGGATTAAGGCAAATTTGGAGTATATACTGTACTTTCAGGATCTTAAGTAGGAAGATATGTTGTGATGATTCAAAATGAAGACAGGGCATTGTTAGATTTACTTGTGCCTTCATGGGAGACTCTTTAAAAATCTGACACTGTTGCATACCTTTGATTTGGTTAAGAAATTACTTATCTAGGCCCCAAGTAGTTCCACACTCACAGATAATGGATAATGGTCTTTTTTCCATGGATAAAATAAAATGTGTATTGTAATATGTAGTAATATATATTGTTATTGGATTAACTTTTAGTTTTTTTTAAGACAAGTTTCTGAAAATGTCAGTCTCTCTTTATGAAGTACAAACCTAAAATAAAAAAAAAACAAATAAAAAATTCAAAAGATCACCCTAAAATCTAAACATTAGCCAAATAAAAAAGATTACGACATGTTGACATCCACATAAAGTCCCCTGAAGTAGTTAGTTAAGTTAGTGTTGAAGCATCAGTGAATCCTTTTTTTCCCGTTCATCATTTTAAAACTGGAGTTATTACCTAAAAATAATTTAATCAAATCCTTCCGACAAAACAAAAACCAAACACACATAGTTCTGGCAAGGTATTTATTTTGATGTTCTACTAACAAAACATATACTGACTTTTACAGTCAAAACAAGCTAGATCCTGTATGTTTATTCTCATTCCTAACTTGAATAATCAGTACATTCGCTCATGATTGGAAATAATTAATATGGAGAGAAAATAGAAGGGTAAAACAAGAACTTTTAAGGCAGCACATCAAATTTACTTGGTATAGATTCTAATTTTATAAATTGGTCCTCTGATTTTATTTTTGCAGCAACCTGACACCCGCACTCCCCTCCCATTTTCAATTTAAATGGGGGTGTTTCCCGCTGACATCGGCAGGAATGCCCCTGATGTCAGCTGGACCTCCCACTTATGTCAGTGGGACCGCCCACTGACATCAGGGGAATTCCCACGTCAGTGGGCAGTCCTGGCCGCGTCCCGCAAGGGAAGGCTCCGGATAGCCGGAGCCCAGAAGTTCCCTGGTATGCTGACTACCTTATAGTAGTTGGGTGCGATAGGCCATTAAAGCACCTTGGCTTAGGTACCCTCATCTCAAAATATCTAGATCATTATTTTGCTACTGCACATAGTGTCCGACTGGTGATGTAGAGGTAGTCCTGGCACTTTAAGTCCAGTGACTGCCTGATGGTGTAGGTGCGACTGATGGCTGGCACGCTACATTGCCTGGTGTGCCAGATTGCCAGTCCAGGCCTGACAGTAGAATTAAAAAGGAGTGTTTTATAGTACAATGCAATTTCCTACCTCTCGCTAGCCATTTGCTTAAGGTCTCAATAACCCTCGATATGTAGAGTGATTAAATTAATAAAGGAACACTGGAGCTACAATGATTTTGTCTACACCAGCAAATATCTAACCTTTGCCTTGAATCAATTGCTACTAGTTGTGATTTCCTAAAATAATTTTTCTCTTCTCTTTAGAATCTCAATAGAAATACTTCCTTTTCTGAACATTAATTTGATCTATTCATTTTATAAACATCAAGGCAATATTTTTCTATATTTTAAATATATGGAAATTGTGAAGATCTGTCTTATTATTTCTTTCTGTTAAGTTATCTCTTATTGTTAAGACTGTCGCATTGCTTAAAGACAGGAAAATGATTACCTAACGCTAGTTATGTCACCTTGTGCCACATATTATCCAGAGTTAATATTCTAAAGTAAATATCTCCAACTGACCAATACAAGAACAGATACAGTTACCTTTAATAATTGTTCTTACAGTATGCAAAAGCAATGACATTGAAGCTTTCCCTTTAACGTTTGTGTCTATGTAAATGGTTTAAGGTGCATATTTTGTGTAGCGTTTGCCAGAATTTGTCCTTGAAATCTGTGTAAACCTGAGAGCTATTTGACTATTGATGATTAAAATGAAACAGGAAAATATTAATTGACCCTCTGTAACATAATACTAAAAAACAATATTCCGTCAGTGTTTACCAATAATATGCATCTGATTACATTTCATGATTATGATGGTGTTAAGTGGCCTTGCGTTATACATTCCGGTCTCATTTACCTTCTGTTCAGTTTTGTTTTATTAGGGTATTAAGTCCTTCCTGCCAGTTGTTACTGTGCTTTTTTTTGCTATATATAGCTCTAAAACACATTACGATTCTACACAATTAATTTCAATGTCCGAATTTGTATAACTTTTTTGTTTCCCATATTTGTTCTATTGCATGTCTCCAGTCAATATAACATTTTTAAGGCTTAGGGACCTTTCCTCCTTTGTGAACTTTTTGCTGTCCCTTTATTCAATTCATCACTTATCATCTTTTGAGGATACAGTGGCGCTGATCTCTCTGGAGTAGGCTCAATGTAAAACATCATCTTTTCGCAAGTGACTGATGATACATTTGGCAGTGGGCTGCAGGTCATCTGATACACAACAAATATTTTGACCTCTATGAGCTTAACTGCCCCATCTGATCATTGCTTATTCCTCTAAAACCGTTGACATATTGATTCATGACTGACAGTGTATTAGCTGTGAACAGAATTCAGTAGAAAAACCCAAATAAAGCAAAATGGGTAAAAAAAAAAAAATATTATGTAGGGAAAAAAAATGTGTGTGTTGGTTATCATTACAAAGAAACCCAGAAATTGTAGCATGGGACAAGTAAATGAGCACCTTTATAAGTGTTTCATATTCTGTATCTTCATTAAGGACTAGGTTTTCTTTCAATTTAAAATATTATCAATTCATTTGGATTTTCTGAAAACTTCTACGCAACAGTGTGATATTGCCATCACAACCTATTACATTGTCCATTTTAAACCAATCCTCACTAATGAAATTGACCATACTGGAGGCCTGTGGTCAGTAAATAATCTCCTGCAGGGGGTGCCCGTGTATATCCTTTTGGTGGCCACACACTAAAGGACAGGATCTCCTGCACAAGCGGCAATAAAGGTAAAATGGGAGGCATTTTTGTTCAATGGCCAGTCCATGCCTGGTAGAATTTCCTGGGTCAGGTATCTCTTGGGGTCTAGCAGGGGAGCAGGCAACATTTTGTGTAAGTGGATGCAGGTTTTGATAAAAATGTGTTAGTGCTTTTCCCTTAATGAATGGTAACATGCCGATTTCAATTTGAGATCGTATTCATTTAATCACATTACACACAAGCAGCAAAATCTTAATGCATACACAAAAATTACTTTAGCCCTTGAAAAGAAGTCCCATGGGGGAAACAATGATCATTGATAAAATACGGTGCTATGTACAGTAATGTAGGTAAGCAGGGAAAATAACCTTGTTTTATCTTATTTTGTCTACAGGAAGGCTGCCATTGTTTTCATTTATGTGATACTTCAAGTGACTTTCCATTCCTCCACGACTAGTCACAGAGTCTGGTCAGGTGATTTCTACTGATGGCTATATGACTGTGTGAGATCATCTCTAAAACTACAGCTCTTGTGGGGTGTTCCCAGTCTGGAGTGGTCAGTACATATTAAAAGTGGCCTAAGGAAGGAAAATCCGTGAACCAGCAACAGGGTCATTGGAGGCCAAGGCTCATTGATGCACATTGAAGCAAAGGGTGGTCCACCAGATCTGGTACTGTAGTGTAAATTGCTGAAAAAAGTTAATGCATCACTGTTTGTTACATATGGGGCTGCATAGTGTGCCCATGCTAACCCCTGTCCACTGTCGAAATTTGTATAACTTTTTATTTCCCATATTTGTTCTATTGCATGTCTCAAGTT
This sequence comes from Spea bombifrons, assembly GCF_027358695.1. NCBI lineage: Eukaryota > Metazoa > Chordata > Amphibia > Anura > Pelobatidae > Spea > Spea bombifrons. The sequence continues at coordinate 46,028,447 of NC_071088.1, forward strand.
AATATAACATTTCTATGGCTAAGGAACCTCACCTCCTTTGTGAACCTTTTAATGTCCCTTTATTCAACTTATCACTTATAATTTTGAGGATACAATGGTGCTGATCTCTCTGGAGTAGGCTCAATGTAAAATATCATCTTTTCGAAATTGATAGAGTTAGCAGTGGGCACACATTGAAAGAAAATGCAAATTATAGTCAATTGTGTAAGGACAGGTGAAGTGGATAACACTGAAAATCTTTTTATCATAGAACAGATAAGGATCTGAACGACTTTGGCAAAGGCCAAATGGTGATGGCTATATGACTGTGTGAGATCATCTCTAAAACTACAGCTCTTGTGGGGTGTGGAAAGCGCCAACAATGGGCACATGAGCATGAGAACTGGACCACGGAACAATGGAAGAAGGCCTGGTCTGATGAGTCACATTTTCTGTTACATCACGTGCTTGGCACCAGGATGCACTATGGGAAAAACGCAAGCCGATGGAGGTAGTGTGATGTTTTTGGCAATGTTCTGCTGGAATTCTGCCATTCTGCCCTTCTTGTGGATGTTACTTGGCTGACATGTACCACTTACCTAAGCAGTGTTGCAGACCATGTACACCCTTTCATGGACATGTTATTCAGTGATGGCATTGGCGTCTTTCAGTAGGATAATGCACCTTGCCACAAAGCAAGCATGGGTCAGGAAGGGTTTGAGGAACATAACGAGTTTAAGCTGTTGACTTTGACTCCAAATTCCCCAGATCTCACTAATCGAGCATGTGTGGGATGTGCTGGACAAACAAGTCTGATCCATGGGGCCCCACTTCACAATTTACAGGATATTCTGCTAACATCTTGGTGCCAGATACTAAAGCACACGTTCAGAGGTCTAGTGGAGTCTATGCCTTGAAGGGTCAGGGCTGTATTGAGAGCACAATGACTTACACAATATTAGGCAGGTGGTCATAATGTTATGGCTGATCATTGTATATACACATTCATTCATTCCTTCATTCAAATAGTATGCGAGTTTGACTCCTATTGGCTTCAGAGGAAGCAGATAAAGTGTCAATAGTAATTTTGTAACTCCTGCAATGTGCGTTCAAAAAATAAAAAATAAGTCCCTACCATGAGACTACTGTAACTTTCTGCTATACCCCCAACATTTCAAGTGTTTCAGCGGCCGCTGTCCTTATGGTGTAAGCCAGGGGTGCTTTTCATCCCTAGTCTAGTGCTGATAATGGTCCTGTCTCTTAAAAAATTACAAAAGCCTCAGTTTACTGTATTAACATGTATTTTTTTCATTTCAGACCACCTTAAGCTTCACTCCTTGAAATTGCCATTGATTTGCAATGCATACACATTTTTATTTTAAGGTATTCTAACCAACTTGTCACAGGTATGGTGGAACAGCCAAACCTCTGTTAAAGGCTTTGTGTTCCTGCTTTCTAAATAGAAGATGAATCGGACCTTTGTGTCTGTACAGAGATTTCACGCTCTTTGCAATGTATAGTGTGTGTGTCTGTGTAGGGGTTGCAACTAATACAAACATGGGAAGCAATGATATTTGCCAAGGCAGAGTACCCTATGGTTATTACATATAAATCAAGGAGGGCAGAAAAGAAGCATTTCTGCACTGATATGATATGGCATGAAAGGCTGTTATCTCACCATCCACTCCATATCTCGGCCAGACAGAGAGCAGAGATTAACTCTACCTAGGAATAACTTAGCTGTGAATGATTGCAATTCTCTGCCTTCAGCGTGTCTTTTTCTGCAGCTATCTGAGCCTTGCCTATAAAAAACGTAGTTCCAGATATTTAGCTCGTGTAGGTAACAACCAAAAGAAAAAAAACAAACATATGAAAGCTCTGGATCCCTAGAAATTAAAGATGATTTTCCTATGCTGGGGTATGGGGGTATACATTGACAGAATAATACCTGTCAATCAAAGTACTTGTGATTTGCTCCTATTTGTTAGTGGATGTGTGAAGACAAAGGGACATGATTTGAGACATAACTGCAGAAATTAGCTATTTTATAGTTAGGACTGGGGAGGAACAGGTCGCCTTGGACTATTTCTATCCTAGACACTAGATACAGTATCACACAGTGTTCAGATGCTTTCAAAACTATAAGAAATCATTTTGAAAAAAGTAACACTGAAAAGGCCATTTAGTGATCTTTTTTTCCCCATTTAGAGCATTTTTATTCTTTATAGAAAAAAATACTTCTCCATTGCCCCAAATAAACACATTGCACAACCAGCACTTCATTAATTTGAAGAAAATTGTTTTATTATGCAGACATAATTTTAGATGCGGGAGGCATCTAAAGTTTTTAGTTCATTTGTGTATTGCTAATTGCTGTGTTCTCCAGAGGTGCACTGTAGTGGAAATGATGTTTTGTAAAAGTAAGGCTATGCCCAGTGTGAACTCTTTCTAAATCACAACGGTCAGTGGTGAGTGAGACCACAGGTATTCGAAACTTGTTATTTTGTTGAATGCAAAGGAAAAAAAGAAATTCTAGTCGTATAGAGAGATTGCCAAGACTACAGGTCCTAGTAACACAGTGTCCAAAAGGCAGTGTTCACCCATTCAGTGTATGGAGAAGATAACCTTTAGATTTTCCCTCCAAAACACAAATGAAACCAGCATATGCATCAATCAAAATCAACAGAGGTCTGTGTCATAATAAAAATATATTAATTATTAGATTCACTTGTAGTATATAAAGGCTTAAGCCCTTCTCTTTATTTAATATTTATCATAGAAAATATTTTTCCTGATTTTTATTCTGTCATATTATCAGTTTAAAAACGGTATTGACAGTAGTACTGATGCATACATTTTAATTATTTTTTAAAATTAGCTTAAATGTAAATGGTATTTCATATGGATCAATACTATAAGATCCAGCGTTCAGATCAGGAAAGCAGTATCCTATCCAAAATCTGTGTGTTTATGTGAACAAAATTTGGAAAAAACAATGTTACAACTAGATGTTACCATGGAAAAAAAATATTCTACTTTTACAAGGCCTGTGGATAGTGCCCCTTTTACTGTATTGAATTTATTTTGCATTGTACCCAGGTAATTTCCTTGAATATGCATGAATGAAACATCTTTTGCCTATGTAGTATTCATGTAAATGTGATTTTTTTTGTTCATTAATAATACATCAATATTAAAAAGAAACATTTAAGGAATATTACACAAATGTGTAAAATTGACACACATACCAAAAGATGAACAAAACACACACACGCACAAACAGTTCCTTCAGAGAACTAATAGGTGGACATAAAAGAGGCAGAAAAAGCTGAAATGTTATGATAATAGTGGCAATCATAATAGCCAAGGGGAAAATAATCATAAAAGATACTATATTCATATACAGATATATTGATGTTATCAGAGTTTAAATGCAACTGTTCCCAATTGTATTTTTTCCTTCAATTGCTTTTTTGACCTCTCCTAATTCCTCCCCCACTTTGATGTCTGGCTAGGAACACAGAGTAAGTACTGAAAAAAACTAAAGCTAACCAAGCTTTGAACTGCTATAAACTCTGTGAAAATGAAATCGATTCCGCAGTCTGATGACTCTGTAATGAACATTCAAGTTCCTCACAGCAGCATGTCAACCAACGACATCTTTATCCTTTTTATCTGCATTGAACGAGTGGATTTGCTTGTTCCGAGAGAGGCAACAGCAAATGGGCCCATGATTATTGTTTTTCCCACAGAAGTCCTTAAGGTTAAGTTCTTGATCTTCGGTAAACCATTAAAGCTAGAACAAAGCTCAAAAAGGGAAAAAATATATAGGTATATACATAGCTTGTAAATTATACATTGATTTATAGCTATTCAGATATCATATCCATATCATAAACGTATTGTTTAGCAATAGAAGTATGTTTTTAAAAGTGCTCGTTAAAAGTCCAGGCACATTTTAACATATATGCATCCATACTAGTGGACTGCATCGGGATGCGGGTCCCGTCGAAAAACTTGTGGGTGCGGGCGGTTTGTCGGGTGTTGCGGGCGGGAGCAGGCGGTCAGACAATGTACCTGCAGGTCCCAGTAATCCCGCGCACTCCCGCAAGGCTGCCTTCGCGTTGCTCGCACACAGAGTCTCTTCTCCTGTTCCGGCCAGGAACCCAGTGGAGTCACGTAAATTAACGTCACGTCTCATGACTCTGCTCCCAGCGGGACAAGAGAAGAGACTCTGTGTGCGCGCAACGCGAAGACAGCCTTGCCGGAGTGCGTGGAAAATCTGCAGTTCAGGCAAGGGGGTGGGGGAGTTTGTATGAACGAGTATGCGTGATTGAGGAAATGAATGAGTATCTGTTAATGATTATATGAATGAGTGAATGAATGTTTCTGAATGATGTCCGCAGGATCGGGTGGGATTGGACACATATGTTGCGGGAGCGGGCGGGAGTGGAACACACATGTTGCAGGAGCGGGCTGTAATGGTCAGAAATTTTTTGGGAGTGGGCGGGATTAAGAAAACAGTCCGCGTAATCCATACCATACCTTAAATATAAATATATATTAAATATAATTTGACTACATTTATGGCTAAACTGAATCAATGCTGCAGCAAAGTACAAACTTTGGAGTTATCACCATAGATAGTAATGCATTTCTGTTGGTTATTCCAACTAAAATAATGTATCCTTAAACTTAATTGATTGCTACTTATTTAACAGTGAGCAAAAGAATTGATTCATATACCGTATTTGCTCGATTATAAGACGAGGTTTTTTAATCGGGGTCGTCTTATAATCAGACCTCAAATAGGTCTGACTATGAGACGACTAAGATCCAGATCCCCCGCAGCTGCAGGGGACCTGGATCCTCCTGCCCCCCCCCCTCCGCCCCACTTACCGGTGCTTCTGAGTCCCCGGTGTGTAGCTGGGGCAGCGTGTAGATGTCTACGCGATTCGCGTAGACAACTTCCGCTGCAGCAGGAAGGAGGCGTGGCTAGCAGCGGGGGTTGTCTGCGACCATCGCGCAGACCTTCCCCGGCTGTCAGAGATCAGAGTTCCCCACACCGGTGCGGGGAACTCTGATCTCTGACAGTCGGGGAAGGTCTGCGCGATGGACGCAGACAACCCCCGCTGCTGACCACGCCTCCTTCAGGCTGCAGCGGAAGTGCGTGGGATCTACACGCTGCCCCGGCTACATGACAGCGGACTGAGAAGCTCCGGTAAGTTTGTGGGGGGGCCGGGGGAGTGTTAAATGGGGGGCATAAGGCATTTCTGGAGGCAGAGTGCTCTGTGAAATGTCTTTTAACCCCCTTAATGCCACTCTGCCTCCAGAAATGCCTTTTTAACCCTCTATACGCCACTCTGCCTCCTGAATGCCTTAAACCTCCCTATATGCCACTCTTCCCCATAATATGCCTTTTAACCCTCTAAATGCCAGAGTGGCATATAGGGGTATAAGGCATTTCTGGAGGCAGAGTGGCACATAGGGGGTCAAAGGGCATATCATGGGGCACAGTGGCATATAGGGTTAAAAGGCATATCATGGGGCACAGTGGCATTTAGAGGGTTAAAAGGCATATCATGGGGCACAGTGGCATATAGGGGGTATAAGGCATTTCTGGGGCAGAGGTGCATAACTGGGGGGCAGGTTGGAAAATAGAAGGAAATAAAACCAAAATATTTTTCTCAATCATAGCTTTTATTAAAAAAAATAGTTTAGATGAATTAACATTTACTGGTAAAACTTTTTTCCTATAGGGTCGTCTTATATTCAGGCTTTTTTCTTTTTTTTCCTAAATTAATATTCAGATTTGGGGGGTCGTCTTATAATCAGGGTCTTATAATCGAGCAAATACGGTATATAGATTTACTGTATATATATATATATATATATATATATATATAATTTTTTTCTGCAAACAAAATTGCGATTTGATCACTATATGGTGCTCAGATCCTATTTATGATATATATATCATATATATATCATATATATATATGTATATATATATATATATATATATATATATAGCCATGTTTTGGCATATTTTCATACACACAGTAACACATTTACACACATACCCCCCCCAACCTTTGTTGTCCACGGGTCAGTGAGAGCTCTTCTGCACCCTGGAGGTCCTCACATGCTGCCACATCTGAGCTACCTGGAAATGACATCATATCCCTGCTCTTAGAATCAGTGTGTGTGGGGACTGAGGGAGCACAGCACAGTGGTATGCATAACGCGTTTGGTGGGGCTGTGCAATGCAGGGACCTCTGGTATGCCACTGCATGGTCTTGGTATGACCAGTGAAATGATATAACATAAACCATTATGGCTATAATTTAATAATACAATATGTCCATAGCCCTTATGGCAGATTGATACATTATAATGATAGTTAAAAATTAGTGATCTCTTGTGTAAGCAAGTCTGTTGAATTATTCTGAGTAATGTATGAGTAATATTTTGCATCCCTCTATTTGGAGTTTTTGTATATGATAGCTTACACATCACAATTAACGCTTTAATTTGGCCAAGTGAGAACAATGCAAGAAAAATCAAGGATCTAGTAGTGTTTTCTCAATTTCCTATACCTCCATGTCATGGAGAGTAGGGGGAAGCCTTTTGTACCCCTGACTTTATTGAACCATGAGCAGACATTTATGGAGTTGGTTGTGCATACTCCTACACAAACAAACAGAAACCAGGGAGTCATTTTTCTTTTACAAAGAGTTGGGTAGATCAGTGAGAGCTCATGTACTGTTATCTCAGATCAGTCCAACAACTCAAGTTCAACACTGTACTACATACTGTTTTAATTAAGGCTGCCGGTAGTTTCTTCATACACTGGTGTCCACACACTGACAGAAATCAGTTATATAAAACAAAAATGCACAAAGTTGTTTGCTGACATATTCACTGGTTTTGTCATTAATTTTTTTAAAGCATGGTAAGCGTTTACTAATTTAAAGCCTTTCATGACCCAGAATACTATTAAATAATGAGATGATAATTATTCTAAAATCTAAGGATATGCATGTAATAAAACTTGATAAATATTTAGTGTTTTAGTTAAAGAAGCTGCATTTTAAGCCGTTACTGATTATTGTTTTATGTTTATATATTAAATGCCACTGTAGTAACAAAGGGCACAGGCAACATAGGAAGGAGAATGATACATTCAGACAATTGATATGCAAGGACAAAGTGTGAGGCAACATCATTTTTTTTTTTTTAAATCTTTTTATTGAGTTTTCCGTGTTTTGTTTAAAACAAAATAAAAATCAACAAAAGCAACAAAAACGTGACCCCACGTCCCCCAGAGAATACCAAAGGACATCATTGCTACAAATCAGGTAGAGACCTTTAAAGACAATGGGTGAACTCACAGAATTATCCCCCCAACCTCCCCTCTACTCCCACCCACCTGGTCAGCCCAGCAAGACAAATAACCAGAGTGAGGAACAACAAAAAACTTTGACATCAAACCGGTCAAGGTCAGGTATGACGAACAAGGATCATTACCCCGTAGCAGTTGTGCACCAAACCAGGATGTGTCACAGAAAGTCGCTTTGATTTGACATTTAACAGAGTTCTCCAGAGTACCAATAAAACCGTCCCATTTTTTGAAAAATCTATGAGTGTCTCTTTCTTTGTGTATCGTCGCATCTAACCAATCCATTCTGAGCAGGTAGAAAAAGTTATTATGAAATAAAGACAATGAAGGAGGTTCAGCATGTATCCACTGCTGCAGAATGAGATATAATCTAGCGGAGTCAGTTAGCCAATCAAACTAAACTGCCTAATATTATCCAGGCTATAGATGTATGTCACTAGCAGAGCGGTAATCAACAAGTCTATAAACAGATTCAAAAGACACTCAGCAATAAGATAAATGAATGTAATTTTATTCCAAACGTTTGGTATAAAATTGCACTAATTTATCCTATTGCTGAGCGTCTTTTAAATCTTGCCCCCAAACAGCTGGTCTGTGTCGTTCTTGCTCCCAAACAGCTTGTCTGTGCCTACCTTGCCCCTTGTGCCACCTTTAACCTACTCTCTGGCACACGTATGTAAACACACAAATTTACATATGCTAACGTACATACAGATGCTTACACATACCCTTACACATACTAACACACAATTTTACTCATTCTACACATACCCTTCATGCTCACATACACTAACAGTATACATACACATTTAAGCTCTCATACACATATACAAAGACATGCATGCTTACAGACATGCAAATATACAAACCCCTTCCCTAAGCCCACACCCCCTTAACTCTTCTGCAGCTTTAGGTCAGGTGCTCGCATCCTCGGTTTCACCACTGCATTCCTGTATCCCAGTGTTGGTTCAAGATTGTTTAGAAAGGGCCTTAAAGGTCACAAGGGTAGTTTCTGAACAATTTTGAACTGGCATGAAGAGACAGGAACAGGTGGTCACAGGGATTGCTGGAGGACCCTACAGAGGCGGGTGGCCAGCATGGGCTGACACCCACGCCTGTAAGGTGTAAACTTATGTCATGACAAATACTGAATCAATGTTCTACAAGTGATCTCTACTCCATATAGTCAGTTCTTGAAATGTAACTATTTTATAGAACCTACCCAGCTCCATGTACTACTATAAAAATAAAAATGTATAAAATAAAATTGGAAGCAGTGTGGTTTATTTAATATTAAAAACTATAATAGATAAATGGATAGCGTTCATCGTAAACAAGCAAGTAGATTTAGAGAAGACAATCTATAGGTCTCCCTATTGTAGAGTACGCTTATGCCACTGTTTTCACCAACATTGTTGTCATCTACAGTGTTTTCAAGTGGGCTATTTTTTATTCCCCCAGACTAGATATTTAATAAACCATATAGTGGAAAGGCAGCACTTTCACAACTAATTATTTCCCCTTCAACAATTTTCTGATATTTTCTTGAAATTTATTTCATTTTGCCTTGATGACGTGGGTGCAGCTTTTCGACCCCCCACCGGCAAGAACCATATGGATGTTTTCACTTTGCAGCCAAATCTTATATTGTAAGGGCTGGAGAAGTTCATTGTGTTTGATGACAGAATTATTAACACCCATTTAAATGTGAGATCTCACAGTAAAAAAAAAACAGAAAATCTCATGCTTTAGTTTTGTTTATGCCCCATTCTGATAGGGTTTACATTTGAGGGGAAGCACTATGAGAAAGACAATCATTAAGCAGGCCAGACAATGATTTACCTGGTGGTCCATGTCATATCATTTATACTTTTTGTTAACAAATTTTGTGTGGATTACCTAATTATCTTCTGCTACAATTTGCTGGCTTCTCTCAGTAACTTGGCAAGGTCAACCACATTCTTCCTATTTTCCTCCAAACCATATGTGTTTAGTGCTTTGCTATGCATGATAGCAGTTTGTTATTTCTCTAAAGGCGCTGGGCAAGCATTTTCGAAACACAATTTTCTGAGTAAAAACAAAGATGTACACGTTCAGTCAAGCTTCTTTTTTGTGCTATCCGATATTTTACACTGTAAATTTTGTTGCTCTACAAAGACAGCTGTAAAATTAGTGTCCTAGAAATAATATTATGAACAAAATGCTATGTTCGTTTTATTTCTTTTTATCCTAGTTTTTGGTTCCTTTTTTCAAATATTTTTCAGAGAAGTTAATAAAGTAGTATGTTGGGTGCCATCAAAATATCCCTTCTTCGAATTCTTAAAGGGGAAGTACCATGGAATACAATATTTTCATGTGTCAAATATAGTGCTGTACATATACACTGATCAGCCATAACATTATGACCACCTGCCAAATTGTGAACGTCCCCTTTTGCCGCCAAAGCAGCCTTGACTTATCGAGGTATGGACTCCACTAGACCTCTGAAGGTATGCTGTGGTATCTGGCACAAAGATGTTAGGAGCAGGTCCTTTGAGTCCTGTAAATTGCGAGGGGGAGCCTCCATGGTTCGGACTTGTGGTCCAGTTCTTCTGCTCACATGCCCATTGTAGGCGCTTTTGGCAGTGGCCATGGGGCAGCATGGGCACCCATAATTTGGCCCTTGTCAAAGTCGCTCAGATCCTTAAGCTTGCCCATTTTTCCTGCTTCTAACACATCAACTTTGAGGACGAAATGTTCTGTTGTTCACTTCACCTGTCAGTGATCATAATGTTGAGCAGTGTAAATGTAACCAAAACCTTGTTTTATCTAAATTTGGTCCCAATAAACCTCCTTCATCTGCAGACAAAGAGTCCACGATTGGATGCAATCATCTCCCTTCTCAAACACCACACTGAGGAAACTTCTTATGGTAAGACCAAATAAGTAATGTCCTTCATACACTTTCACTTGTTGAGCAGGTCTGTTCACTAAAAGAAAATGCAAGTATTGCATTGCCATTGATTCATTATGGCATCAATCAGCATTTCTGAACAACTCATTTTATTCCGATACTACTAACATAAAAGGGTAGACGTTCCCCTTTAAGTACATTACTTTTTATGTTGGTCCATTGAAACACTTCAATTCAAATTTCAGGGTGTCTTTTGAAATGCAGCAGGTTCTCCTAAAAGAGCGGGTGGCCAATGTGGTATACTTTTAAGCCTAGTCAGAAAAAAATCTATGACAAAATAAAGTGATGTTACGGTACAGCAAACACAATAAGTGCAAGTATTACATGAAATTATTTAGCTAAATATTTAAAAAAATGAATCTAATTGGAGGGATAGGCTCTGGCTCCACTGGCTCACCCACCTTTACACACTTCTTTTTCTCCCATGCCTCTCCTAGAAAACGTAAGACTCTTGTCAGCTGTCCAGACATTTTTTTGTGAAGATGGGCTGAATTTACTGTGGTTAACATGAAAAAAATAGCATTCATTATTGTATTATATATTATATAACAATATAAATAGAATTATATACCATATCTGTATTTCCTTAGCAAAGTCTTAAATACGCATGGTACAGTACAGATATCCATAAGCTTTGCAAATTTTAGGGCTTCTAAAATCATCTTTTGTTTCTTTGAAAATTATGTTGTAGCTAATCAGACGTCCCTGGGTTTAAAGCTGGCATTCTATATGTAAATGGCCTCGTGTGTCATAAGGACTTTGACAGCTTTGCACGTCTTGTATCTTTATCAATCAATTTTGCTTATCCATTTACTTTGCTTCTCCCTCCAGAAAGAAAGTGGATTTAAACTTGATGATTTAGATTGGGCAAAATGGTCAGAATATCACAGATACACTGTTAGTTAATCCTCATTCCTTTAGGCTAATCTACTTCCCATTTGGATTGTGTGGTATTGAAATTGCTTCCAGTCCAGACAGATAGTAGCTGCAAATCTAGTTGACTGTAATTGATCACCAAATAAAAACACCGCGAATGTATAAGACATATCATTGCTCTTATTTAGTTCTGAAAATAGAGTTCAGAAACACGTGATTGCAGCCCGGTGTAATCTTTTCAGTGTGTGCTTTTTTTTTTAATAGCAAATATATACTTTCTTGTGCTTTCTCACAAACATGTACTGGGGTCTGCTCATCAAACCTAAAATATGACTTTTTTTTGTATTGGCATACCTGGGAACGCTCTAGGTTTGACCCTGTGTGGGTCTCAGGTACATTTTTGGGGTTTGTAGCTTCCCACTCTCCATCCAGATTCCTTCCACTCCTCAACCACTGAAGGTTGCACCATCTACATGCAAACCCTTTAAAACCTTATTCTTTGTGACATTGCCCTTTCCTGGTTTTCAACCTACCAGAATTCTATTAGAATTTGAGTGTCTAACACTTCCTCTCTGGTTCCCCTCTGAGGCTTTCATACTTCAAGGCTCAATTCTGGACTCCTGTTCTTCACTTACATTGACACAAATGTTATCCTTTGGTTAATGCTATCACTTGTATGCTGATCACACTCAAATCTACCTTTCTCTCCTCCCCGCTTTAATCATGTCACTAATTGCCTCTCCTATGCTCTTAACTGTAAGAACGATTTCTAAAATTCAATTTCTCTAAAACAGAACCTCTCCTCCTCCCTCCAATGTGCATTTGTTTAACAAATTTTTGTTTTGTGCGTTTGTACAAATCAATTATAACAAGGTTGATCCCCGATGGAACTGATGAAAACGAACTGCAAAATATGTCATAATTCGTCCATTTGTCATCACGTGTAGCCACCATTACAATTTGTGGTGGCGCTCATTAATGAGGTAAAGTGGAAAGAACTGGTGTAGGAGAGTACATATCAATGACTGATAGGTAGTAGTAGCCAAAGAAATGAGAGGTGGTCTCAGTGATGACATGGCTGTCCAACAACCTATGGGAGTTTTTCCTTTGTTTTTTCCCTCAGAACAATCAGCATCTGCAAGTGGAAGGGGCAAACATTTGATATATAAGTGTGCTGATGCCATTTTAACTTGACAATAGCAGCGGTTAATGCTTATTGCTCACATACCATACTGTAAGTTAATAGTTTATTTTAGTGAAGAAAATTTGCTTTTGTAGGGTGGATTGGAGATGCTGTAGTGACTACTGTAGTATATTACAGTGACTGCGGCAGTAATTTTTTTTCACATGTCCCTGAGCAGAGTTTTGATAATTAAGCCATTTGCTCATTTATGCTACTAGGCAAACCTGTAATTTGTGGACAAGTTATTTTTTCATTCTCTTTCTATCATATCGTCTATTATTTTTCATTGATAAATAAATATTGGTGACAAAACCTGATATTATAAGATATATATATATATATAATGTATAATATTGTGGAAATTCAGTCCTGCTTTGCTGGGCTACATCTGCCAGTGTTTTAAATAAAATAAGTCCAGAAGGTGTCAGGGACTCCCCCTTTAGGAATATTCCCCTAACGTTGGTCTGAATAAAAAAAAGACATCAGAATTTCATCAGAGCTGAACAGCTGGGAAACAAAATTTGCTGAACAAAAAATGCAGCAAAAACAAAAATCTCGTCCAAATCGATTTTACTTGCAGTGCAGAAGTCTACCTCTTTCAGTGTCAATGATGCAACCTTCATTCCTACCCAAAACACTCAATGTAATTGTTAACCCTGACCTTTCATTCAAACCTCATATTCTTTATTTGTCTGCTGCTAGGCTTATCTTCCTTGCACGGCACTCTTCTTCTACTTCCCTACTCGGTATCATCCTCCCCTGGCTCCCTATTACCTACAGACAGATTTAAAGCCATACAAAAGCTTCAGGATAATGTATCCCAATTAATATAAGCACTTTTACGTACGGAGCTTAAGCAACTTTAATAAATACATTCAGAAGCCGTGCGTTGAATCGAACCCTGGTCAACTGCTTGGAAGGCAGCTATGCTCACCGCTACCTTTAGAATTAAATTTAAAATCCTGGTACTAACATATAAGGCCCTCAATAACACTGCTCATCCATACATTTCTTCCCTCATAAACAAATACTCTCCTACTCAATCCTTACGTTCTTCTCATGGGGTAAGGCTCTCCTCCTCACTTATCACCTATTTCTTTGCCTGTCTACAAGATTTCACTCTTGCTGCCCCATACCTCTGGAACCTACTTTTCACTGATACAACCCCACACTACCTCTCACCTTTCTCTGTGTTCCTTATATTTGTCCTCACCCTATTCCTGCTCACTCCACTAATCTGATGCCGTTCTACTGTAATCTCTGCCTTTTCTGCTTGTATACAAGACTGTTCAAGGACTACCACAATCTTTTAGAATGCTTTACCCTGTCCTACCAGACTTTCCTCTTAAGATCCACTTCTTTTGTTAACTAACAGATTAACTGCCCTCCTCCCAAACTACCACTGGCTACCCTTTCCAAGCCTTACTCCTGATGACTTTTGTTTCACTCCGTACCCTCTTACTCTTTAGTCAGCCTATACATATAGTATCTCACAAACGTGAGTACACCCCTCACATTTTTGTAAATGTGATTATCTCTGTCTTTATTATATCTTTTCATGTGACAACACAGAAGAAATGACACTCTGCTACAATGTAAAGTAGTGAGTGTACAGCCTGTATAACAGTGTGAATTTGCAATTTTGCCATTTTTGGGGTATGTCGGTTTAGCGATTATTCTCCTTTCCTGTGAATAGTGTACCCATGTAAACTATATATTGTTTCTTCAAGGAGAGATTGAGCTTTCGTTTGATACCATAGTTGGATGATTAGCTGAAAATTTAGAATGAGAAATTTATTAAAAACTAGCGAAGATTAGAAAAAAAAACTATTTTTTTTTTTACATTTTCCCTCTGAATCCTCACAGAATTAGGTAAAGTGATGGAAAATCCCCTCCAAGTTTATCAATTCAGGTGTCCTGATTTCAGAAATACCTAATTTATATAGATTTTCCAGACTTTCCCAGCACCAGGGAGCATACTATTAGGTGTACAATTTTGTATACTTTTTATGCCTATGGCTTAACGGGTTTGGGGATTGTGAACGGGGGCAGGAGGGTTATACTGGCTACATGTTATGCTAGGGCAATGGGAAGTAAGGTTTTTTAATATTTTTTTAATTATTTTTTTATATATTTTTATTTTTTTTTAAAATTATTTTTATTTTTTTTTAACACAGAAATGGTTAGAGGTCCTCTTAGGGACCTCCTGAACATGCCAGTAATGTCACAATGACATCACAGCTCACATTATAATTTTTTTTAGTATTATTTATATTATTATTTTAATGATTTATTTAATATTATTTTTTTAATGAATTAACTTTTTTTCTCCCAGCTTTTCTGTTACAGGACGGGAGGGGGAGTGAGAGACATGGTCCTCACAGACCTGCATAGAGATCGCAGCATCTCTGTGCCTCATCAGAGGGCAGGATATCCCCGCAGGGGATATCCTGTCCTCCGATGCCCTTCCGGGTTACGTCAGCAGTGACGCAACCCGGAAGGGAATGCCCGATCACGCGTTTGAAACTGCGTGATCGCGCGATCGGGCAGTTTACAGTGTAACAGCTTACCGGCTTTCATGCCGGAAGCTGTTACAGGAGATCGGACAGCAGAAAGCCGGCAATGCCGGCTTCTGCTGTCAGTGGGGAGTCCAGGCTGTCGTTTGACAGCCTGGTCTCCCGTGCAGCGGCAGGGATGTGTCCCTCACACTGCACGAAGGGCTGGACGTACCGGGTCCGAGTACCGAGTGCACTCCTAAGTGGAAATGTCCAAATTGGGCCCAAAGTGTCAATATTATGTGTGGCCACCATTATTTTCCAGCACTGTCTTAACCCTCTTGGGCATAGAGTTTACCAGAGCTTCACAGGTTGCCACTGGAGTCGTGGCTGTACACTCACTACTTTACATTGTATCCGAGTGTCATTTCTTCAGTCAGATGAAAAGATATAATAAAATATTTACAAAAGTGTGAGGGGTGTACTCACTTTTGTGAGATACTGTATGTCTAGTAATATTATTTATTTAAACAATGTTTACACTGAGATACCGTTTGTAAACTTGTTTGAGCAGGGCACCCTATGTTTCTGTAAGCTGAAATTGTAGTGAAATTGTATATAAGAGCATTACACAATATCAATTAATAATTCAAAGAATGTGATTAAAAGTGGGGGCACTGGTTGATGGTCCTTGGGCATCCCACATTGCTTGCTGGATAAAATATCCTAAAACAATAAAAAAAGGGAACTAGTTCTGCTATTTTAGAAGATCTTCTGTCAATATTTATTTGGCATCAATATGTTTATAATAGGGCAACACTAACACAGTATACCTAGAACTGTATTAATGTAGCTGACAAAATGAGGTTATCTATAGCAATGGAAAAAAAAAATAATCCTATCACCACAACAACTAACGAAAAAGCCCAGTTGACTGGACCATTTAGCTAATTATTGTGGCCATAAGTAGCTTCTTAAAACTTTGCACCACCACCTTCAATAATTTGAAATCCAAGTGGTAAGCTATGCCATTAACCTTTTTCATTTCTGATGCTTTGTACCCTGTTTCTTATTACAGGAAATGTTTACGGGACTTAGGGGATCCCCAAAAACCCCCAACATTGTTTTTACTCTAGGAGAGCAAAGGTCCCCATTGTTATGACCTTGTGTGCAAACCTTTTTTTCTATCCACTTATGCAACCACATTCTTTTATTTTAAATAAATTATTTTAATAAATACATATCTATGACAGCAAATCTAATGTATATTTTACATAACTTTGCACTGCGGTTCTGTAATGATGTGTAAAAATGAATGGGATTTGATCTTATTTAAGGCTATTAATCACATGTCCCCACAAGGAAATGATCCTGAAATGTTCTCTGAGCTGCTGCCAAAATGTTTTCCTCTAATATTCACTTAAAGACATTTATCCACATACTCTGTACTCCCCAACATGTGACAGATGGAGGTAAAGGGATGGTTTTTGTTCTGGACCAGCAACTCCACAGTGGAAGATGGATGTTAGATCAATTTGCCATATGGGAAGGCAGATCATCTATATGAAAATTATGTGACAACATTGTCAAACATGAAGGAGCTCCTTCTAGTGTATGGAACCATAATCTATTTACTAGGTCTATTAAGTAGTTTTTGAATTCTATAAGAAAATACTAGTAGTATCCAAATACACACTACGTTCACTGCATTCTGTGTCAATATTCATATGTACTTTTTCCCCCCAGCTATGTTACAATGTGTGCTTTTAAAGGGTCATACCAGTTATTAATCATACAGGGTCAATCAGTTTGCCCATTATGCAATGTTGTTCATGGGTATAAAGTTAGCTATATTGTTAAAATTGTAGTAATTCTTCTGTCTAGATATCTGAGACAGCTCAAAAGTATTATGTTCAAAGGAGAGGCTATATATGCTGATAAGATTTGTACCTATTTGTTGGGTTTTCTCCTTGCACAATGAAATTTGAAGCCAAGGCAGTAACTCGGTACTCAGGAACAACCTAAATATAATCAGCCTTCTCTTTCCAAACAGTGTGGATTACTTAATGATAACCCCTTGTCAAGTGACAGTAAAGACTCTTTATTACTATTTAGTTCAGTAATGTTCAACCCCAGGAGCTCAGAATGGGGATCTTATTTATTTATATACTGTTTTTTTTGGAAGGGTTAATGTGCTGAGGTATTCAGATCTCTGCCCAAGATAGCCCAAGTTAGTTTTGTAAAAATCTCAAGGCAGAACATAGCATTGGGGGCACTGTTCTGTCAGTGACAATGGATGAAAGGGATTTAGGAGTAATTATTTCTTGTCACAACCTGGGCGAGGAGGTTGGGGAAGAGCATTCTCTGCACCTCACAATGTATGACAAATAACATGAAGACACAGGGAGGGCTGGATGAAACATATAGGGCTGGATAGAACAGGCTGGATTGGAGAGTACCAATAGAATTGGTAGGTACAAACAGGACTGGTAGGTACAGCCTAGGGTGGTTTGCTACGGTAGGGTCAATGGTAACAACAGAACTATGTAGCACAAACAAGACTAAGCACTGAGAAAAGGCTGTGCACCAAGGCAGGGCTGCACCTTAGCCAGACGGGGAGAACAGACTGGATGGCTAGCCCTTGGACAGGGCCCTTAGTAGGATAGCCCTCAGATAGGACACTTGGCAGGATAGCCCTGGAATAGGGTGCTTAGCAGGATAGCTTTTGGACAGAGAACACCAGTCAGGAGCAGTACGAAAAGCCAACGAAAAGTAGCAAAGCAGCAACCCAAATACAGAGGTCCCATTTGCAATAAGCAGCAGGTATCTAAAAGGCAGGGCTGCACAAGATAACAAGAACAGCTCACACCATCAGAGTGGAGCAAGACTGAAAGTGGAAATTGCACCACAACTGATATTCTCCATAGAAGAGCCTGGCAACCAGGGTGACTGTGACATTTCTGATTACTTAAAAGTAAGAAGACAATGCAATACAGCTTTAAAAAAGCAAGCACGGTGCTGGGTTGTATAGCGAGAGGCATTAGTAGCAGGAAGAGGGAGGTGGTAATGTCACTTACAGATATCTGACCAGGCCTCACCTAGTGTATTGTGTACATTTCTGGAAATTCCATCTCCAGAAGGATATTGACGCATTGGAGGGAGTTCAGAGGAGGGCTACAAAATTGGTAAGTGGTTTACAGGATAAAAAATATCAGTAAAGACCAACAGATCTCAATATGTATGGCTTGGAGGAAAGAAAAGAGAGGAGGTATAATAGAAACATTTAAATACTTGAATAGGTTTAACAAAGTGCCTTAGATGTGATGTAATGAAGTTTGCAGAGAGAGTGCTGGATAAATGGCACAGTCTCCCAGCAGAAGTGGTGAAGGTTTTTACAGTGAGGGAATTTAAACATGCATGGCATAGACATAAAGCTATCCTCACTATCGGACTAGGCCAATGACTGGCAGAGGTTTAAGTTCCTTATATTAGGAAAAAACAGGCAGACTAGATTGGGCGAATGGTTCTTAATGGTCATCAAATTCTATGTTTCTATGTAGATTTAAACACATCTTAGCCCTGTTCATCACTTGGGATTTTATTACACTAATTCCACAGACAGAATCACACACTTTAGTTAAATTTTGAATCATATGAACATAATATCCTCTCATCTACCAACCTTTTAATAAAATTACGATACAACAAAGTATAATGACATTCCTGTAAGTTGCTTAGGAGTTATTTTATCACCTACCTAATGCTTTATGCGCTTCTTGCTAACTAAGTAAACTTTGTTGCATAGCTCCCATAACACTTACCAACTGGTATTCAGGGATAGCCTTAGTCAACAGCATGAGAGTAGAAAATTTGCCATAACAAAGACATATACTTGACACTAATTTCCTAGTTATTATTTCTGATAACCTAAATGATTAATTAGGTGAGCAAATCTAACACACTTGCTTTTATTGAATGATTCAGCGGTTTGCATTTCTGTAAAGTCTATTTATGGGAATTTTAAGAGTGGTCCCTTATTTAACAAATCCCGCCACTCCCCCACCCCCCAAAAAAAAACAAAGCAACAAAACACAATACAAAATGCACCATGTTTCTTGTCCCAATTGGTGTAAGAGAATTATTTTGTTCCATCCTGGTGCCCACTTGACTAACATGGGAAATATAATGTTAAACCAATATCTGTCTACTTGGGGTTCTAACAATAACGATATGCAACTATTTCACTCAGGATTGTTGGGCATACATTTTGTATATATACATTATTTCTATTTCTCTTTGAAATTGTTGAACCTATGCTCAAGAAAATACTTAGCCTTGATCACTGGCTGTCGGATCAGAGCAGTTACCATCTAGTTGTCTTGATCAACTTGGGGCAATTGCCAGTGTCTCCGGAAAGATTTGAAACAGAATATAATTCTCTGTATACATAAATGCTTTACACAACCTGCTGTTCCTCTTTTTGTAAATGAAACCCTTTACATTTGTCTATAAAAAGATAACAGAAATATCCATTGAGGCTATAAGCTAGACATTTAGGTTCTTTCAAACATCTCTTTCTTGTCTTCAGTTTAAGTATTTCATACTCCACTCAAAACATTTAAAAAGGTGCTATCACTCAATCTAACCCATTATATGAGACATATACCATACTCTCCATGTCTATGATGAACATACTAGCTTTATCACAATAAGGTGAGATTGTATTCATGCTGCTGTGACAAAAAGGTGAGAAAAACAACAAATCTCAGTTTTACACTAACAAATGTCAAGATAATAATTTTTGTGTGTTTATTATGATAAAATTGCTTCTCTGTTCATCTTTGCTGCTATCAGCACCCTGATGCTGGACAGCCTATAATAAAAATGCAGAATTTGTTGGCATCATGTAAATGAAAATAAGAATAATAAGTCATTGCTAAACACCCACAGTGTACCGTCTGCAGCAGTCTAGCATAGATGCATAAAAATTGAGCATTCTTTAACCATTCACACGTAGGTTTGCTTACAAATAATGATGATATCAGGCCTGGACCGTACCTTTGGTTCACGCCGCTAATGGCCAAGAAGCTTCTGAGCTGGAATTACGTGACATAAAAGTATGTTAGGAGTTGTGTTTTAAATACTTTTAAACCAAGTCAGGCCCCTGAAAAGATGCATTATCAGGGATGTAACCAAAAACTACATGGCCCCGGTGAAAAAATGGACCCAGAGTGCCCCAACTTCGCCAAGCAACATGTCCCACAGTGTCATCTTTCCCCTCAAACAGCTTGTGAGTGCCATCTTATCCCCTAAACAGCTTGTGAGGTTTACCTTTACCACAAGCAGATTATCAGTGCCATCCTAATCCCCAGACTGCCTGTGCAATCTTTGCCCCCAGCTTGTCAGTGCCCCGAAAACAGCTTATTTGTACCATCTTTGCCCTCAAACAGCTTGCACCCATCCAACATATATCCAAACTCTATGACACATATGTAAACACACTTACATAAATTTACACGTTAACACACACAAACACATACTCCGTAACAAACACGTACACACTTATTCTAACACACACTCCTTCTCATACCACCCATGCTAACACACACTCCATCTCACAGCACTTACATACATGTATACATGCTCACACACAAACACTTACATATACATGCTCACACACATGCTCATACACATATATGCTTACAAACACTTACACATATACATTTACACTCACACACACTTATACATGAGGCATCCATGCTCACAAACACTTATACATAGACATCCATACTCGCATACCTTCAGGGCTGGTCCAAGACATAATGCCACCTGGGGTGAAGTTTAAAATGCCGCCCCCCTGCTGATGCCAGGGGTCATTATCTACCCTTCCTCCCCCTCCCTCCCTCCCTATTATGTAAACTTCCTCTCCCTCCCTATTATCTACCCTATCCCCCCCTTTGTGCTTCACTTACCTTTCAGCAGTCCTGCGGTGAGTCTCCCTGCTCTGCCAAGGCGCTTGGGGAGGCAAAGTGCCGCCTCTTTAAAAGTGAAACCTGGGGCAATCGCCCCACTCTGCTCCATGGTAGGGCCGGCCCTGCATACCTTTATACATAGACATCCATGCTCACATACCCTTATAACTAGACATTCATGCTCACATACTCCTCCCTTCCTCTAGCACCCCCTTACCGCTCCTGAAAATTTTAGTCTGCTGCTTGCACACTCTGTGAGCAGCCTCAGTTTAATAATTGAATAATTGAAATTATATCAGAAGTCAATGTATAAATAGGTTATCCCCTTAAGGACTACACTGTTTTAATTTTTTGTACCCCTTGTGACCGGGGCTGTTTTAACACTTTTGCAGTGCTTGTTTTTAGCTGTCATTTTCTCCTCTCCAATTTAGTGTACCCACACAAGTTATATATGTTTTTTATCAGGACAAGAAGGGCTTCCTTCAGATAATATTTTGATCATAACATCTAATTTCCTATAAGGAAAAATAATAAAATATGACAATATATTTTTTGTATTTTTTATGTATTTTTGCTTTTTTTCTGCAAGTTACTGGGCAATAAGTACAAGTAGCCTTTTGGTATTTCAAAACCATTTTTTTTCCAAATCTGGTTATTTTGCCCACATGTGCTATTTCGGGTATCTTTGAAGCCAGTCAATGCAACTTACCCCATCAAACTATATATATATATATATATATATATATATATATATATATGTGACGGATCGACCTGTGCCCCAGACTGGACACATCCGTCCGTCAGCTCCTTCCCTCTCCCAGTAAGCGGACACGCTGTGGCTGTCCGACGAAAGGGAGCACTTCCCTCAATCATGAGACAGGACTTCATGCTTTGAGGTTAAAACAGAACTCTCTTTATTTGGAGACACAAGGGTATTTAACCAGTACAAGGGATTGAATTTCATCCAATAGCCACACAAGGGAATTCCATCCAATAGACATACAAGGGAATTACATCCAATAGACACACATGGTTCTTCATCCTGTCCTTCCTCCTGAGTATTAGCACTCAGCCCAGTAGGGGGTCTCTATTGTAGTCTGTGTACTTTGTGGTGATATTTTTTTGTGTTTTTTTTTCCCCACACACATTGTACTTCAGGTATGACTTCACCACTCCTGGTATATGTCACTGTTAAACAACACCCCAATATGTGTTCAGCAACATCACTTGAGCAGTGATACCACCAGTGCATGGGTTTGTCTGGTTGGTTAAAAGGCCACATTTGAAAAGTTTGCTTTTCCATTTTGGTCAGTCTGTGTCTATGCCCTATCTTTGAACCCAGCAAGTAGACACCCCTTGGGTATTTGAAATGCTAGTATTTTAACTCTTTCCAGCACACAAATCATTGATTGCCTCCTAAACTCTTTTAAAACGGGCTTCCACCAGGGAGACGTTGACGCCCTGGGGAGGGACCACACAAGGCCCCTGATGCCGATCTTGGTTTCGCTGAATGCACCGTCATAGAGACATTACAGCAACACCCTGTTTAAGCGAAGAAAAAGATCATAGATTTACTTTCTAAGCTTGTTTATTGCCGTGACATGCCAGGCACGTCATTGGTCATTTACTGACCATTTGCGTGGCGTGCATGGCATGTCATTGGCCGTTAAGGGGTTAAATGATAAAAAGTTGCCTGTAGAGTGGAGACACTCCATGTCACTTTGGCTATATACACTCATTATGAAAAAAAATTGTAGCCCAGAAGCGAGTTGGGAGTAAGTTGACCTTAGAAGTAATATCATAATTCATCCTAAAACAAAAAAGATGTCTTTATTATTTAGAACAAGATCAAATATTTTATTTAAATGAAAGTGCCCAGAAGTGCCCAATCATTGGCTTCAAGAAATAATTTGCATCTTTGAAAACAAGGTATACGTTTATTAAATGTTCTAAGAGTTGTACAAACTGAAGCATTTTCTTTTTCTGTAACGAAAAGAAAGTAAGTGTTGTTAAAGTGAGGGCATGAAGCTGAAATAAAGAGGAATGAGGAAAAAAAATACATACATGTTATGTCTTGCCGAGCTTTGATATATATCACCATAGCAACAGTGTTTCTCCGTGGCTGGGAATCCTGCCAAAACATCTTGATGTCCACACATTTTATGTGATGATAAAGGTAATTTTTGCTTTCCACTTAAACACTTGGGTTGCTATAAACACCTGTAAAGATGCGTGAAAAAAAGGATAACTAAAACCCAAAGCTGCTGGAGTATTTTGCTACTGACTGAAGAATGTTTGTGAATGAATCCTGTTCTTCATATTTTTGAGGATTACGCTACTGTCCAGAGTATCAATGAGTACAAGCAGGTTCAAGACTGTTCTTCGAGAAAGGCATCTAAGCTAGTGCCTTGAACAGGGCCCGATTAGGATTTAAATCCGGCCTTAAATAAATTAAAACTTTTTTTGGGCACACTGCACATGTTGGGCACACTGGCCGCATAATTTTTTTAATTTAGAATATGGACAAATCCTGCATTTTAAAGAATAGTTTAAAAACACATTTTAAAAAAAAATAAAATACATAAACTCAGAGATTGCAGTTTATTGATAAGTCTTCTATGTGGAACAGTGTCAAAGGCCTTACTGAAATCCAGATATGCAATGTCTACTGCACCACCTTAATCAATTACTTTAGTCGCTCAATCAAAAAAATCAATAAGATTCGTTTGGCAAGATCTTCCTAGGGGAAAACCATATTGTTTAACATAGTTTCCATTAATTTCCCCACTATAGATGTAATACACCAAAACAAAAGGTGGGAATACAGCACTCAATTATGAGATGGTGCATGAGCCAGGGTACCACCAGTCCTTCAAATATATAGAATAAAGAAGCAGAGGCTCAGCACTTCAATGGTGAGGTGAGTTTATTTCATACAGGCAATGTTTCGACACACAGGCTTGAGAAAGACCTGTGTGTCAAAACCTTGCCTGTGTGAAATAAACTCACCTCACCATTGAAGTGCTGAGCCTCTGCTTCTTTATTCACTACAGATGTAAGACTTACTGGCCGGTAGTTGCCAGACTCCTCCCTACTGCCTTTTTTGTGAATGGGCACAACATTTTCTAATTTTCAATCCCCTGGGATGACTCCCGTTACCAATGATTCGTTAAATAAATGAGTTAATGGTTTTTCTAGCACACCACCAAGCTATTTTAATAACTTGGGGTGAATCCCATCAGGCCCCATCGACTTATTTGTCTTTACCTTAGACAGCTGAAGTAGAACCTTCACCTCGATAAACTCACATGTATCAAATGACCCATTCTTTTTTCCTAACTGAGATCCCTTTCCCTCATTTTCATTTGTAAAAACGGAACCGAAATATTCAGTGAGACAGTCAGCTAGACCTTTATCCTCTTCTACATACCTTCCTTCTTTTGTTTTTAATCTAACTAATCCTTGTTTTACCTTTTCTCATTTACATATATAAAAAATGTTTTATCTCCCTTTTTTACTGACAGGGCATTTCCCTCTTCTGCGTATGATTAGGCACTTCTTATAACTTGCTTTGCTTCTTTCTGCCTAATCTTATAGATCAGTCTATCTTCCTCACTTTGGGTATTTTTGTATTTACTAAAGGCTAACTTCTTGTCTTTTACGATTTTGTCCACTTCTGTGGAGTACCACAGCGGTTTCTTTAATTTTTTACTCTTACTGACCAGCCTAATACAATTTTCTGTTATCTTCAATAATGCAACTTTTAAATAATTCCATTTCTCCTGGACTCCATTTAAATGGCCCCAGTCTGATTCTCATTTTAGAAAAGCCGGCTTTTCTAAAATCTAAAACGTTTGTTTTTGTGTGGTGTGACTCAGGCACTGTTCGTATATTAAACCACACAGACTGATGATCACTAGATCCCAAACTTTCACCTACAGAAATACCTGTTAACAAAGCTACATTTGCGAACACTAAGTTTTACTGCAGTTATTTTTGTACGGAAGTACAAATGCAATAAAGCTGCAGTACATTGAAGTACAACTGTAGGTTTGCAATATAATAAAAAAAAGTGCACACAAATATTGTTTAACCCCTTAACGACAATTGCCGGTCCTGGCACGACACGGAAAAGCATGTGCTTTACGACAATTGACGTGCCAGGACCGGCACGTCTTTAAACGGGTGCAGAAAGCGATCTACTTTCGCTTTCTGCACCCAAAAAGCGTTGCTGAATGCCTCGACCTCGAGGCATTCAGCAACGCCGCGATCGGCACGAAGGGGCCATCTCTGGCCCCTCCACGGGGCGTCAACATCCGCCATACTTTGTATGGCGGCGGACGCCCATTTTAAAAGCGTTTAGGAGGCGATCAACGATCGCCTCCTAAACTTAAATGGTGTCGCTGGAATGCCTCGATCAGGAGGCATCTAGCGACACCAAACACTTACCTTTCGATGGGCTGTGACCGCTCCGGCCGCCCGTGATCTTCGCCATCAAGCAAGATGGCCGCCGCCCTGCAAGGGATACGAACAAGTTTTAAAGTTCGCTAGATGGTCCAGACCATCTAGAGAACTCTGGCTCCACTTGCAGGTTGAATACAGGTACTGCATTCACCATGCAAGTCAATGGAGCCCAGCTTTCTAATCACAGTGTGATTAGTAAAAATAAATTAAAAAATAAAATTAATAATAATTAGAAAAAAATAGTAAAAAACCAGTAAAATGTAAAAATCATTTCCCACTGATGTCACTATCAGGGGAACCTCCAAGCTGAAAAAAAATGTTAATTTTTTTTTAAAAAAAGGCAAAAAAAAATAAAATATATATATATAAAAATATATTTTTGTGAGCAAGTCCTAAAATTAGCATATTAGCTTAAAACAATTCTCGCATGGAAAGAGTTAAAATACTGGCATATTAAATACCCGTGGGGTGTCTACTTTTAAAAAATGTATGATTTGATGGGGTAAATTGAATTGGCCGGGTTCAACAACGTCCCAATTAACACCGGGGGAAGGATGGCCACACACCTAATTTCCAATTAGAAAAATGCACACGTACCAAATGTGGCCTTTTAGTTCCCCCAAAAAAATGACAAACCCATGCATGTGGGGTATCACTGCACTCAGGAGATGTTGCTGAACACATTATGGGGTGTCGTGTGACAGCGGCATATACCAGGAGCTGTAAATTCATGCATAAAGTAGGTGTGTGTGGGAAAAATACACACACAAAAATACTACTGCAAACTTTGAAAAAATGCTGGTGGTAAAATGTGTGCATGCAAAGAGTTAAAATACCAGCATTTAAAATACCCTGGGGTGTCTAGTTTTCAAAAATATATGGTTTTGTTGGGCACACTGAAATGGCCCGGCTCAAAGATGTACCAAATAGGGCATGGGCAGTGGATCCCCAAATGCCAAAGTTCAACATTGAAAAATGTGCATGCCCCAAATGTGGCCCTTTTGCCCCCAAACAGCCAGGCAAAATCATTCATGTGGGGTATCACTGCGCTCAGGAGATGTTGCTGAACACATATTGGGGTGTTTTGTGATAGTGACATAAACGAGAACATTTTAATTCATACCTGAAGTAAAATGTGTGTGGCAAAACAAATGCAAAAAAAATGACTACCATAAAGTTTGACATAGGCTGCTGGTAGAATAAGTGCATGGAAAGAGTTAAAATACCAGCATTTGAAATACCCTGGGCTCTCTAGTTTTCAAAAATATATGACTTGATGGGGTTAAATGCATTGGCCGGGTTCAAAGATACCCGAAATGGCACATGGGGGGAAGAATTACCAGATTTGGAAAAAATGGCTTTGAAATAGCAAAACGCTACCTGTACTTATTGCCCCATAATGGGTAGAAAAAAGCAAAAAAACATAAAAACATTGGGTATTTCCAAACTCAGGACAAATAGTAGAATCTATTTAGCAGGTTTTTTCATTACCTTTTATAGATGAGTAAAAGATTTTTCAACTAAAAGTTAGAAACAGTCATTTTTTTCTAAATTTTTCACCATATTTTATACTTTTTTTAATAGTAAATAATATGATACAATCAAAACAATGTCATCTAAAGAAAGCCCTTCTTGTCCTGAAAAAAACTATATCTAATGTGTGTGGGTTCAGTAAACGGGAAAGAAGAAAATTACAGCTAAACACGAGCAGCGCAGAAATGTTAAAACGGCCATTGTCACGAAGGGTACAAAAAGTAAAATCAGCCTTTGTCACGAAGGGGTTAAAGAACATTTTGAAAAGTCCTGATAATACATTTGCTTGACTTTACGCACTGGACTGTCAAAACAGTTTGCTCCTTGTTCAATCCGGTCATTTTGCGTAAAAAAAGTATCCAGCTGTTGAAATAAAAAAGGAACATTTGCCTGGACCGCTAACATGACAAAAAATGTGGTTGTTGGGACTGTGCTGGCAGCTAGGTATGCACTTAGAACATATATTTTCTTTAGATAAATATCGAGAGTTCTTATCTAAGACTTTGTCATAAAGATAACTTTATATTTATAAAGAGAGTTAAGCGAGTTGTGCACAGCAACTTTTAATATATGTTAGATTATTAATATTGTACGTCAAAATAGGCCTTAACCAATCCATGGTAGAGACGATATACCTGCTTCAAATCTCTTGTGATGGCAAATATTACGGGATGTGTCATGAAGACAAAAGCATAACGCCCAAACGAGGGAATACAATACCATTACTTAGGAGGCAAAATGTGCAGGGCTTAATGGCAGACTGCCAACTCAAGCTGAAACACCACCTATTTTGACACATCTCCATTGACTTCCCCATAAATTTACACATGCTTCATCCATTTTATGCCTACGCCACCTTAAACATTTATTTTAATGTTTTCATTTGGAACATCGTTTTGCTGAAACATAGAAAGGTATATACACACAAACATTGGGATACTGTAATTTAATAAGTGCCACAACATGATACAGTTGTATCAAATAAAAAAAAAGGTCATAAAGGTTCTATCAATCCAATTTTCCTCTTGCCGCTTGATTAAGTCTATTCCTCTGCAGATGTGTAAGGTTGGCTGAAATGAGTTCTCATGGATGCAACAAATAGAAGGGAGAAAATATCGGTTTCTGCCAATTTCTATGCTTTCTGTCCAGGTTCCAGTCAAGCGTCCTTTCCGTCCATAATGCATTATATATCTTAAACAAACAAACACATCTAAGTCACTCATCCGTAGGCTTTCTGATCTAATTCTATCTCTCCAAGGATTCATGCTAAATCACATTCAGATAACAACTGGTCATTGACTGCCCTGTGTAATTTAGTTTACCTGTAACACATTTTTTAGAACTTTGTGTAAAGAAGATCATTCTGACCTCTTTTTTTCTGCTTGGTAATCCGGATTCTAACAATTAATCTTCAAAGTAGTTTTTGGACAAAAAGAACAAACCCCGCATTACACCATTTGGAAAGAAAGATAAAAAAAACAGTCATATAATATCACATTAAAAAAAATACTGCAACTGGAAGATAGCACGGCAGGGGGATTTTTCTGAATCTATTTTCTCCTACTACTAAGGAAGTATGTAGAAAATAAGATGATACAGAGAGTGTAGACTGCAAGCGAAGCAAACTGGGTATTTAAGAGCATCCAGGAAATAAGAACAGAGAAAAAAATATAAAGGGAACTCGCACAAATATTGTATCAAAGCACATTAGTTCAGCATTTATCCCAAAATGTCATTTGTAAAAAATATAAGAACATTCTTAGACTAGCAGTTTTAATTTACAGACCTTGAATTGCTGTAGTACAAAAATGTGAACAAACTAAAGTGATAACATATTTATTAAAGTGAAAACTAAAAAGAATTATAAGGACTGGATGGCATTAAAAGCAAACTGCCACATCTGAAATAAAACCATAACTAAATCCTGCACGGATCTATGACTTGTATAGTTATTTAGTAAAACTGAACAAACGACCCCGTCGGAACATTACGTCTAAGATTAGGAGCAATCAGGAATATGACAGTTCTCTTCATTTCGTAAGACACTTTATTTACCTAAGAGGAGATCAGGCATCAGGGTTATCACCAAATTGTACTGATACAAACATAGTTGTGACATATTCCAGCTGGCAATGTACATTGTCAACACGTAACAATCTAAAAATACAATGCTTCCACCTACTCTCCACTACCCTTAAAGACCATATTGCAGACTGGTCTAAACCCTTCCCAACTAGGCACTGACCCTTCCCAATTTTTATCCTAAAAAAGAACAAAACTTTAATGACAGAGCCATACCATTAATTGCCTTGTCTCTTATGTTACAGATGTATTGCCATGTGACCAGCCCTTCCAGCTGAACAGTGTCGACAACTCCGTTGCAAACCTACACGATACTCAGTAGCCCTCAATTCTGGATTGTGTAATACTGTGAGACTGTACTGTGTATTGAAAACTATCCACAATTTGGTTTTGTCTAGAGATTTAATAAGCAGTTCATGAGTTTAATAAAATATTTTTCCATCTTGTTTTCTGCTATTAAGAGCATTTGTCCACTAGAAATTGTTGATTTTTCCTTTTTCAAAACAGTAAGGATAGGGGTTCTAGATCTAATCAGGATGCCTATAAACACTGTACCACTAATAAGACAAAAAAATCTATTTATCTGGCCAATTTTTAGGTGAGTTTGCAGGTAGGTTATAACTACCTAAAATAAAATCTGGAGAGGTAAGATCCAATTTGTAGTTCAAGAAGGGTGAACAAAACATTTTAACTAGGCATTAAATGAAGTGATACTGTTTTGCCAGATTAAATGCTCTGTCTATGGGGTTGTCTATCTAGCTTGACTTAAGTACATTACATTTATTTATAAAGCGCCGGCAGATTCTGCAGCGCTGTTACAGTCAGAAAAAAAATTTAGAAACACATACAACAAACTGGTGCAAAGGAGAAGTGGGCCCTGCTCTTGCGAGCTTACAATCTAGTCGATGCTCCTCAAAACACCTGAGGCATAGCTCTGTGCTTGCAGATAAGGCCAGATGTGTTTGCCAGGAAGGTTATACCTTGCATGCAAAATGGGAAAGGAGATCTCTCCTGATAGCAGATAAAGCAAATGTTACACTAATTGTATGATCTTCTGGTTCCACTCTTTGAATCTAGGATCTGCCAGTGTTATCCTAAAAAAGGGGTTCTTATGGAGCCGAATCTGCTGTTACTTTCTATGTTTCTGTGTTTCTACATTTCTTACCAAAATCTATTAAATGATTTAACAATATGGTGATTATCAGTGGGAACATCTGAATTTTGTGGAACAGTCTGGAAAAGGCCATCATTTTGATGAGATTTACGTGGCCAATGAATGAAAGTGGTAAATGACTCAGCAAAAATCTGCCTTAGGATAGGTGAATAATTCCTGTTGAATAGCTGTTTCAGATCTTTTGTTAAGGCTATGCCTGAAACTCTGAAATTCTAACATCAACGGAGGGATACTACCCACTGGTTCTGTAAAAACAAACCAAATAAACTGTGAATGCCACATGGGTTGTTATACCAAATGTCAAGAAATGGCCTCAACACTAAAATAAAGAGGGTGGCAGTGAGTGGGTAACTTTGCCTTGTGCTTTTTGTCAAATGGGATAGGTGGGAGTTTAAGTTGTTAAAAGCATGCAGTCTTGTATAAATTGAACAGATATAGTCTAGAAAGGCCGACCCCCAATTAAACCTACTGAGCAGACTTTTTGCTTAAGTCTTCTTTACTAATTCTTTATTTTTGCAACATAAGAAATGATACGGCCTTGTAGTACAGATTTCGCTGTCTGCCAAGAAAGGACTGTATCATTTTTGTGTTGACTGATTTTTTATCATACTCCATGTCAGAACTAGAGACAGAGCGTAGCGCAGGATCGGGTAACAAAAGGCTTTAATGAACAAAGTACTTAAACACACAGTCCAAACAAATGGTCAAACAGTACCGCAGTCCCGTAAACAGTTCCAAGGTCAAAGGCCGGCAGCGTAGGTTCACAAACGAAGTCACAGTTCCGAAATAGGGGTCAAAGGCAAATAGAGGAATCCAAGAAAGGGTAGCCAAAGGTCAAATACCAGAAAGTCAAGCAGGGATGACAAAATCTTCAGGTAGCCAGTAATAGGGAATCCACAGGGAATACAGCTCAACTAGCAAGCAATCAGTGTAGGGATTACATGGTTTTTATAGTGTCTCTGATTGGTGTTCCCCTCCCCTGCACACCTGGTCTCCTCCTTTGCACACCTGGTCTCCTCTCCTGGGTATTGTAATGGTATGGGAGAGGTAGGCTGGCTCATCCCTCTTTCCTCCTGATTGGCATCTCCCTCCTGTCTATCTCCAGCCTCCGGAACATAGCCATGCCCCCCACACCACGAGGAAAGCGCACGCTTTTGCCAAGCGCGGTACGCGGCTAAATGGAGGCCGGGGATATGGCCTACCCCGCGGACGGGGCGACGAGGCAACCGGTACCCGGGACCTGTCCCCCACGACGACGACTCCCGCTGCGAGGTAGGTGGAAGACCCCGGTCCTGACACTCCACTTGAGTGCTCCTCTGGCTGGCTCTAAAATCTGACACATTATACAAGTATTTTGACATTTTCCAGTTAATGTTGAGGCCTGGGGTGATTTTATAGTTCAATGTTATCGGACTGGGTGCATTATCTGAGATGACCAAGTGCTTGATATCTATCAGCTTGCAGGATATGCTTCAGTAGAGTGTAGGATATCAGGAAATAATCCAACCTGGACTTTTCTATTGGAATCTGTTCTCAAGGAATCAATAAAATTTGTGAGCTTTGACTATTTTTATAGAGGTTTTTTTTACTATGATCCAAAAACAGACCTGCCCAAGCCTTACAACCTCCCCCAGCTCTCATGAGTGCTGAACTTCATCAGAATTCTGTACAATTCCTATACAATAACCCAACCGTCACATCTATGTATAGAGTTTTGGTATTCCAGTTAGTCGGATATTTCAAGTAGATATCCACACAGTAGGTATCCAAACATATATGCTAGACTTGTGCTTTCAGATTCATGCAAATTGCAATTTTAACAGATTTACATATTTTGGCAATTCGTATGAATTCCCGAAAACGAGGAAGGACACAAAAACAAAACAAACAAAAAGAAAGCATAGAGCTCTGAATATTTGTTTAAAGTTCCTTGGTTCTTAGACCCACTCATGCTCTCTCAGAATGTCTCCCTACCTTCCATGGACAACTGGGCATGACCTCCTGGTGAACTTCTCCCAAATGGCAGAGCTATTGGGCACGTCCTCTCCTTCAAGCAGAGTCACTAAATAATACAGACAGCAACGAACTCCCCGACCCCTCCTAACCTCTGCACGAATCTTCTCATTCCTGATCACCTACTCAGATTCGGCTGATTACTGCAGAGCGCCTGCGTCAGCCTGCCATCTAGGACCGTTTCGCCATTGGAAGTTGACAGTTCACCTTTAATAATGACTAGTGGCAAGGCTCTAGTGGAAAGGCTCTACAGCTTGCTGTAGTTGAAAACTCATTTGTTTACACTAATTTCAAGACAGTGGAAACATTACCTATTACATTACAGACAAAGAAGCACAATAAAAGTATAAATTAAAGCCCTATGCTATATGATTCCTTATAACGTTGCTAAGTTCAGGAAGATCTTTGGTTTTATGGAGATGGCCCAGATGAGAAGGTAAGCTACATATCAGCTCAGTGCTTATTGAAACAACATGTTCTGAAGCCACGACACATGCCAAGGGTGTCATGCACTGCCTTGTAAAATCTGTGAATACCACCATTTATAGTAGAAAATGTGCTGACACACAAAATTGACTTGATATCTATATAAAATTCAGTTTGTAATCTAAATTATATTATTGTATATGTCTCTTCTATTCTCTTGACATTACTTTTTGTCCAAAATACAGTGTTCTGAGCTGTGAAATTTCAGTGAGTGTTCTTCTGAAGCACACATCACCATTCTCTCAAATCCAAGCATAATTAAGAGAAATGACAGCTGCCTGGCTAAGTGATGATATCCATCTTTTGAACACACCATCTTCTTTCCCCAATGGAACTGTTGATGTGATGGAGATCATGAAATTCATCAGTGCAGGTCCCAGCCATCCTCTAGACAGTGAAAAGCAGCATTCCATAATTCACATTTCTAAATCTCACCTAGTTTCGCTCAAGTATAAATTAAATTGGGACCTTCAGCAAAGCAGGTTTGCCAATAGGGACTTACATTTAAACAGAACAGCCTAAAAAAGAAATGACATATTTGCAGTATGCACCGCAAACAATTCAGCAAACAATTATATACGCATTCAGACAAAAATATTGAGAGGAGCATGCCTCTAACTAACATATAATAAACATACATTACATTATTGAAGTGCAGCAGAAATTAGCCATAATTATACTGTATACAGCACAAAGCAGATAATTGTACATGAATGATACATCTGCATCTGATATACATTTTTGTTTAAAGCACCTAACATTGAAAAGAGTAATGGCCTTGAGGCTTTAGTGCCCTAGTTGATCTGAGGTGCCCCTCACCAGCTGGCAGCTGGGTATGCAGGACCAATTTTTATCCCAGTCTAGGCCTGGTTCCACCATGGTTTTATGTGTGGTGTTTTACTCTCCATCGGGCCAGGACTTACAGGACATAGATCTCTAAGGTCAGTATTTGCATCAAGAAGTGATAACCAGCCTGGTTTTGGCTAGAAATGGGGTAGCTGCCCGTGTTTAACATCTTCCCCACAGACTACAATAGTAATGCCCTACCAGGCTGAGGTGGGACAGAGTGCAAATACTGAGCAGTGTGCAAAGGAGGCCTGATGGAGAACTATGTGTGGTTTGCTGTTACTATTGTATGTAAATGATTCCCTTGTACTGTTTAAATATCAGTGTGTTTCCCATTAAAACTCAGTTCCTGATTTACCCTCAATCGTCTAATCTTGGCCGATTTTTTTTGAGGGGATGGCATTATAGGACAATATTCTAACATCAGCCGATAATAAGCGTGGTTGGAGTAGCAGAGGAAGTCAAAGAGAGGAATACCCATTCAGGGTACCGAGATCCATTATATACTGTATAACATACATTCACATAACATAACATTCACATTTATTTTCTTCACTAATTGTAGAGAAAAGAAATGGGGTCATAACTGTATCCAAATATTTTGTAGATACCTAAAACAATAAGCCTGGCTACATTACATATCTTTTTTTTCTTTCAAACTATGATATAAGAGCTAGAACTGATTATAGTGACTTAAATTTATTTTCTTTTATACGGTCCCTATGTGAAATGGAGGTACAAAATTGATTAAAATTATATAAATACAGGCCCAATTAAATGACCAAACCTATGTAAGTAAAAAATATTGTGATTTGAAATTACGGTTCCTTTCAGACATCTGACACTGGATCTGAAATGGATTGGGGTTTTAATGAGAAGATAGCATTAAAATAATCCATCTGAAAAGTTATTTTTACTGCACACTTGAGAATAATGGTATCTGGGAAGTCAGGCTTCCCCGCATGCATTTTTATTCATGAGATCAGTTTGACTGTACATCGAAGACACCAATAGGCATATGCATATGTTTCTCTAAGCATATGGCAGGTATATTAGATGTGTGTTCTGGTCTGTGTTTACGATTCCATTGTGGAGCTGCCAATATAAGGCCATTTGAGAATAATCTCAGACCCAAGACAAGCTCATCTGAATTTCATGAAATCTCTGCTCGACACTATGTCAAAGGATTGCTTCCCCTTCAGCCTTCACTCAATCATGGTACCGAGATATATAACAAGGTTTCTCCCTGCATCACTGTCGGTAAAACATGTTTGTTGTCTTAAAGCCGCATCTCTGATTAGCAGTAGAGGTCTTAAAATTGCTAGCTAGCATCAGGAGCCACATTAGGTATTATTGCATTACTTCCGGTTCAAGAGTCACAGATCGATACAGAACGAGATTAAAATAAAACCATGTCTAACCGGGTAGAAATAATTTGCTCAGTGTGACACTAATATATTGCAGATCTGGGGCAAAGATATTTTCCCAATCTTTGGTAAGAGAGAAACTACCTCGATAGGAAGCTAACATTAAACATTAGCCATGTAGTTTAATTTTTGTTTCTTGATATATTTTGAATAAATAAATATCTATAGCTGGCTGTTTTTTTTTTTTTTTATAAGTTTATGTCTGGCGCCATGAGTTTAAATGTCCGTATGAGCAACTCTATTGGTCGTCAGCAGGGGGCTCATCTGCCATTGGTTGATGGCAGACGAGCCCCCTGCTGGCGACCAATAGGGTCGCTCGTACAGACTGTTAAACTCCTGGTGCCGTAATTGTCCGGCAGATCCCGCTGGTCTCCCTGTTCTATCATTTATTAACTGATAGAACAGGGAGACCAGTGGGATGTGCCGGGTAAGTTGCAGCATTGGGGTTTTAAAACCCCAATGCTGCAACTTACCCTGCAGATGCCACTGGTCTCCTGGTGCCGTAAACTCCTGGTGCCGTAATTGTCCGGCAGATCCCGCTGGTCTCCCTGTTCTATCATTTATTAACTGATAGAACAGGGAGACCAGTGGGATGTGCCGGGTAAGTTACAGCACCAGGAGCCTAAAAGTCTGTACGAGCGACCAACAGAGTCGCTCGTACAGACTTTTAAAATCTCCCTCCCTGTTCAATTAATTAAATGTCCGTACGAGCGAACAATAAAGTCGCTCGTACGGACATTTAACTAATTGAACAGGGAGGGAGATCAGTGGCATCGGCAGGGTAAGTTGCAGCATTGGGGTTTTAAAACCCCAATGCTGCAACTTGCCCTGCAGATGCCACTGGTCTTTAACTAATTGAACAGGGAGGGAGACCAGTGGCATCGGCAGGGTAAGTTGCAGCATTGGGGTTTTAAAACCCCAATGCTGCAACTTGCCCTGCAGATGCCACTGGTCTTTAACTAATTGAACAGGGAGGGAGACCAGTGGCATCGGCAGGGTAAATTGCAGCATTGGGGTTTTAAAACCCCAATGCTGCAACTTACCCTGCCGATGCCACTGGTCTCCCTCCCTGTTCAATTAGTTAGTATGCGCCGGGTTAAATGTCCGTACGAGCGACCAATAAAGTCGCTCGTACGAACATTTAACTAATTGAACAGGGAGGGAGATCAGTGGCATCGGCAGGGTAAGTTGCAGCATTGGGGTTTTAAAACCCCAATGCTGAAACTTACCCTGCCGATGCCACTGGTCTCCCTCCCTGTTCAATTAGTTAGGGGTTAACTTTGTTTTTTAAAGGGTTAAGGGGCCGTGCAAGTGAGCCTATTGGTCGCTTGCACAGCCCTTTAACCTATGGATTTCCGCTCCCGTTAACCCCTTCGATGCTGTGTTAGATAACGCAGCATCGAAGGGGTTAACGGGAGTGGAAATCCATAGGTTCGCTGTCAGGGGTTACAAAGACCGTGCGAGTGAGCCTATTGGTCACCTGCAGGGTCCAATTGGTTGATGGCAGAGGAGGTCCCTGTAGGGGACCAATAGGCTCATTCGCACTGTCCTGTAACCCCTGACAGCGAACCTGCGGATTTCCACTTCTGGGAACTGCCGCGATGCCGCGAAGACAAGGTAAGTTAGAAGAGGGGGGGAAGAATGGTAGACGAAGACGAAGACAATCACGAAGATCTTCGTGGTGTGTGTCTTCGTCTTCGCCTACGTTTTACCGCCGCCGTCTTCTCTTCGGCGTGTCTTCGGAACAAACACAAAAACGCTTTTTTTGTTCGTTTCCATGTTCGCCCGAAGACGAATGCACAAGTGTAGTTGTGATGGGAACAGGACGGAGGAGCTTCATTTGTGACCAAGTAATGGGAAAAAGTTAAGACATTAATAGACAAAATTAATCCATAGCATGTTTGAAGCTATATAAACTGCTTTGACCTATGTCTGCAATCATCATACATACATTCTTTTGTATGTAGTACACGTCTAAAATTAGTTCTTCAAGTTGTAAGGGACTTTATCCAAGGTAAAGAGAGGTTGAGAAGTTTCCTTGTGCTCCCAGGGCAAGGAGAGCCCCTGGAGACAACCCTTGAGCCAAGTGTGGCATTAACTTCCTGTGTGCATTGTATGGGGGAGGTTTCCAGAGCCTAGCTTAGCTCTGTCTGGCAGGGGGATATAATTAGTGGGTGTTTAGGCTGGTCAGTCTGGACCAGCAAAGAATAGGTGATGGCTCCAACTAGGAACTAGGATTTTATTTTGGGGTGTTTGATTTGTGCACCTGCAAATAAATAACAAAGTTTGCTGCAAATCGGGGTTCCTGGGCATTATTGCCCTAGAGGACTGTGCTTAGGATCCCTAAAAGTGACACTTATGGCCCTCAGTCCACACTCTCATATTAAGCACAATTGTGAGATTCTGCCGGTGTAGTCGTGCGGTGGCGGACCTGGTTTGTAAATGAAATTGGAGGCAGGAAAGTTAAAAATAGATTTATCTTTGCCGTTGTGCAAGTTGTCCAGAGCAATCCCTGCTCAGTAGGATAGACAATTGAATTATTCGAAATGTATTTTTTCAATCGATGGGCAAAATATAAGTCAGAACATTTTGGGAGGGGCAAGTGCCCCCTCCCTCCCCTGTGGACACCCATGTCTGTTCAGTGCGTGATTATTTTTTTTGTGTATTAAATATTGATTTACTACATGATTATATAAATAATGCCTCTAGCCTACAGCCAAAATGATCTCATCCGGAGATTTTTAAACATGCCCACTGTTTCAAAATTTGGAAGCTGTAGAATTATTTCTCTTCATTCACTTAATAGGTCATATAAGATTGGCAATGTTTGTAGCATGGTATGTCAATGTTTCCCTCACACCTGTAAAATATAACAATTATGTCTGATGAAGTGTTAATGTAGTGACCTACGCAGGGTGACAAGGTGCTGACTCTGAGATTGTAAGCTGCTTCTTTAGTAAGGTTCTTTTGTTAGAATTCTGCAATCGGTGTCACACAGAAAGCACCCAGCTGTGTGCGTGAAAAATGATTAGCGAATTGCACTTGATGATAGGTACCAAAGTTTCAAGATTCTCCCAGAAGCTTTAGTTTCTAGCATCATTTGCTCTTTCTTGATAAATAGTTCCCCATGTTATCATGCTACTAATAGCTTCCTCCCTCAGCAATACCCTCAATCACTTCTTGACAATGGGCTTTCCCTCCAGCTTTAATCTGATTTAATAGTGCTGTTTCTATTCTGCTGGAGCTGCAATCAAGTGAAAGCGCTCGGCCATGTAACACCCTCTCCATCATTTGAATGAAGCTGTAAGTTTGAGTCAGAGGTCACTCGGTATCCGGCATCAATATCAATCATTTGACTGCATGCTTATGGACTGCAAACTGCATAACATCATACATGTTCCAAAGATTTGGATCAAAATATATAGTTTATTGAAGGAAAGGGCTAAAGGTCCAGTCAAGTGAAAATGTGCAGCACATAATGTAACTACAGTGTCTCATGTGTAAATTTCATGAGGATCTACCGCATTTTCTTCTCTGCTTGACAAGAACTGAATTTTTCCAATAAAGTGCTTTCTAATATTACTTATACATGGTCCACTTATACCCATAGTTCATTGTTTTTTCATTGTAATGGCTTTTAATGGAGCTACTCAATCGCCAAATACAATTTAAAAAGATGTCAAGGTAGATATATAGTATAAAAGTCTTCATGTAAGCAGGGCCCGGTTTCCCCCAAAAAAGCCAGAAATCAAAATGTCCTTAAAATACGAAAAATACCCTTTTACACAAATATATATACTGTATATTTTATATTGAAAATCCCCTTTTACTCCCCATCTAATTGTATCCAAAGTTTAAACAAAGTATGTAAAAGTGTTCAGTCTTAATACTTTGCCAGAAGGAGAGAGGTACTGTATACAATTACGTCAACTGCAAGTTGTCGTGACTTAATGTATATCATGTACATCCTGCGGCTTGTAACTTGTGTATTCATTAAGTTGACTGCAACATTTTTTTGCAAGTTACAGTCAAGTTTAAACTCCTGGCGCCAGAGCGGCTTTAACCCCGTTTTAACCCCTTAACCAGGGAAAACGAAGAAAACCCGAACACGAAGAATGTCCGCGAATATTCGCCCGAAGAGAAGACAGGACCAGGCGAATATTCGCGGAATACGAAGTTTTTTTTTTGCCGAAGACGAGCACGAAGATGAACACGAAGAGCCCCCTGGTGCCCAAGTCTAATCACAACCTTATACCCACCAACTCCTCCGAAAAAACACACGCCAGGTTTTTTTTTAATATAAAATGGCCTCAGCTTTATTCAGAAACTATAAAGTAGATGAAAACATCAGTAACATTTGCATCAAACAAGCCTTCCCTAACCCCCCCATCCACTAGCCATAAAAAACAGCTCTGTGACAACCACAAACTTATTGTGGTTTGCCACCAGACTTCCTGACAATGCCCTGAAAGCTGTGAGATGCCACATCTACCATACCAGCAAGCTTTAACCAAGGTAAAGACTCTCTACTTCACATTCATAACAGCGACTTCAGATTTCTATACATTTGGGAAGTCAGTACAGCTGCATTGTCTTTCTGTTGTTTTATGACAGCTATAGCAGAACCTGAACAGTAATTGAGTGAGTCTGAGAAATAGACAACTGAGGTCTTGGAAGCTTATGTGACTTTTCAATAAAAAGGGATAGACTTTGACTAACGATTCCATTTTCTCTTGGGCTAATACATCCATTTCCATTTTGATGTCCATGCTGATAAACTGTCAGACAAGTGGGTGTGAAAATGGGAATTTATAATACATGTCTAAAACAATAACAGCTGTTTACATCAGAAGTCTTAAGCAGAAAAGTACAGTATTTATGGAAAGTTACATATTTTGTCTTTGTTTTTGGTGTCTGATTTTCCTATAGTTCTGTATACTCATCCAGTTGGATTTACAGTTAAGTAAGCAATATATGTGTGGAGCATGCCAGATGCTTCAATGCACACCCTTCTATGAGCTGACCCTGAGATTCTGGAAATATTAACCCTTTAATAGCTCACTCAAATGGCTCTAACACCAGTTCTTATGGAAACCTTGACTACGCTTAAATCAGTCACCTGCATTCAGGCATGGATATCAATCATAGCATACTAGAACCAAAAGAACCAATTAGGAGTCTTACATATAATTCCAGCAGTGTAGAATAGGAAGGACTTAGCTCCATACTGTGTGACCCTGAGATTTTATCCCTTCATCCTGAGACGCTTAGATAAGAGAAAAACCCTTAGACTCAGGGTCAAATCCAGGCAGTTTCTGGCTATGCATACTGTATATATGCATGCGCTTACCGTAGCTTTCTCTTCACGATTAGGATGATTTCCCCCTTATTAGAGTGGCCATTTTTTCTATGATACAGAAATCTTTCATATATTGCTAAACAATACATTTTAAGTGTTGCCCTGCAGCACGTGTGATATATAATACACCCCCAATGTGTAAGCATCCTGGGCAATTTGGTCATCCTACCCCTGTCTATCTTGAAATGGAACATTAAAGCTGTATTGTTTTTGCTTATATATATATCCCAGTTCCTCTAAATGTTATCTATTGTATGTATTATCTACATTTTCGGTGCAAAATGAATAAGTAATAATAGAATGATACAATGAAGTATTGCTGTCTTTTGAAATATTAAGGCAAAATTCCATCAAAATGGCAATAATCAAATCCCCGAATTAAGTTATTTTATAACACGAATGCCATAGTACCTGAGAGGCCTGGCATTTATTTTACTCAGTGTTTTTTTTTTAAAGGCAGTAATAGAATTGTAAATGCCACCATGCACACATTAGCACAGAGGTTAGTGCACAGTGATGTAGAATCCTGTCAGCCAAAATAAGATCATGCATTAGTTAGGTCCAGAGTTTTGTCCTGTCTAGGAAATTGGATCATATTGGCTTTGACACTAAGTAGTTAATGAATAGCATACAAATCAGAACAAGCGTAATTAGAAAATGCATTTGTGTTAAGAAGTTCCTTTCATTTCTTGTACAAAAGTAATATTCTGCAAACAAAATGTAACAAAAAAAGGCTTATCGCTCTGGCTCTGTTCCAAACAAGGCATGAAGTTATTATGTTTAATTAAGGGGTTCTACTTAGGAACACTATTCATAATAATTATTGCTAATGATTTGCAGCTGCATTGCAGGCCTCAAGGCAGGGTAAGTTGCTATTATCAGTGGGGTCTGCCTATCAAAACGGCTCCCTGTGCCTCTGAAATCAAAAGCAAGATTTATACATTTAATACCTGTACTTTTTAACCCCTTGAGCACCGAAACAGTAACAAGCAGAAAATGCCATGGATATCCTTTCTATCTTAATAATGTTCGTGTGGAACTTCCAGGGGCAAAGCTGTCTGAGGCAATCGTGTTTCAGAAGAGGTCCATGGCACGGGATTCATAAAGGAGCAAACTCACCTAAAAACTTGTGGGCAAGCTTACAGAAGCTTGTTCATCCAATGGGGAATTACGCAGGGGTATGCTGGCTGCATATGCGCTTTACCTTGGTAGCGCTTTTCCTGGTCTACAGCTGCCTAACCTTCAATGTAGAGCAGCAGTTGAGCAGTTACTCAGAAACATCTAACATCTGTGACAACAGTGGGCAGACAGTGTTTGCAGACAGATCCCCCCGGGCGACCATGTGGTCCAATTGACTACCAGTGCGTGGGTCACGGTAATTTGTAGATGTTGTCTGTCCAAGGTGAGGAGACTATGGCTTGTAGACTGTGGAGTCGTTGTGCTCAGCAAAAGTCTGTAACCTATGTAAAGAGCCTATGCTGGAGCGCCTACAACAAACACCCTCGCCCGACTATTGGGTCAACCACCTGGCAGTGGACTCATAAGGAAAGGTCCTACAGCTAGAGGGAAACCAAATCATTCAGATCGAGGGAGAGCAGGGATGACCCATGACCAGCCATCATTAAGCTAATGGATTTCACAGACAAGATGGGGATTCTGATGGCTCCTTTCCTTGGTATGTCTATTTGCAACTACAAAGCTACCTCTGGTCACAATGAATTTCCATGATAGATACTGGAATAAGACCGTGGACTATTACATTCTATAAAATAAGCGGGGTCCCAGCTAGTGAGTATGCTATATCCCTTGGTGAGGCACTCTAACCAGGAAAAAGAAGGGGGCCAGGGCTTAAGGTACTGACAGGCTAATGTTTCAAGACTCGACATTGATGATATCCTGAAGGCCACCAGAAGTGATTCAGTTAATCCCAGCCTCATCATATGCATAGATGGACCAAAAGATTGCATACTGGTTCCCCCATGATGGGTGCCCGAAGTGTGGGACTGGGAGAGCAGACTTGTGGCACTGCCTATACAGACATCTTGGTAAGGTGTTAAATACCAATACTTGCTTTATCTGGTATCTGCTTAGGCAGCTAAGGCTTAATAACCCAGACAGTGCTGGAAGAAGGTTGCAAAGATCCTGCAAGCAGAGTTAGACTAAGGGGCATCATCCTTGAACAAACCTGCACTACATGTTTAGGATGGACTGGGTGGAGAGCTTACTGGCCAAGAAAGAAGGCATTAGTATGTTTTAAAACTTTAAAACCTACAGTGAAAAATACATTTTAATATACATCATTGTATTGCAAACAATCTTTTGCTGGGGAGAGGTCCAATACCTTCTTTGTCAGATGTACATTGGACGAGGCAGGCAGGTGACGGAGGCGACTGCAGACATGCATAACTAGTAATTGGATATTGCATTGGGAGGGTGGTTTTAAGTTTTGTTTGTGAATAGGGGAGTTAACATATTGCACCACTGGCGTGCCACATGCTTTTCTTGTTGTGGCATACAGATGTGGGTGGCATACAGATGAGCTGTTTGTTGAGAGCCAGATATGATCACATATTTCTGTTCTTTGTTGTTAAACATACGGTTTGATGTGACTCGCGATAGTCGCAACAAATTGCAAGAAGATGTGAGCCTACTGAGGGGATTTTTTTCC
Source organism: Spea bombifrons (assembly GCF_027358695.1). NCBI lineage: Eukaryota > Metazoa > Chordata > Amphibia > Anura > Pelobatidae > Spea > Spea bombifrons. Next base: position 46,071,359 of record NC_071088.1, read on the forward strand.
AAACCCATTGTTAAGAAGATCTAAGAAGGCAAAATACCGGTAATGTTCTCAATATGACTCCAGGGTCTTCTATCACGGGATTAATGTGACTCTCTGTGACTGACTGAATGCTCCAGGTTCACAAATGTTTTAATGAATTCATAAATGAATGCCTTTAGATTGGGCAATCTATAGAACTATAGCTCTTTCCACACTATTGCTCTGTCTGAAGCACCTAGATGTATGCATATACCTGTTAATAAACAGCACTGTAAACTAGTAACTATACAGATTGTAGGCCTTGGGTGGGTTAGTTAGATGAGCAGCAGGTCCACTGTCCATTGAGTGCTTGTTGAACATAGAGCCATCAAGACACACCCAATTTGTGCCTGGTCCCTTAAGGCCCACACGTGGCTCATGATATGACATTATATCTGCCATATGAGGTGCATTATGACAGCATGGGAATATATCATAGATATCTGTTTTGGGAACTAAAGAGCTTTAATGCTTCCTTGACAAGTAGCAAGTTTAGAAAGTTCACACATTCTGCCATTGGCATTTGTAGCCCAAAAATTAATAAATCACTGGAATAAAACTAAAACAAATAAAACCCCAATAACAGAAAGAGCCCATCCTCATTTTAGTGACACTTGTCAGGGGATGTCTTGAAATCATATTGTTTTCAATGAACAGTAAAAGCTCTTATCGTAGTGAAAAGCAAATTATCAATGTTCTGTGTGTAAAAAGTTGTTTCTGATGTTGAAATAAGTATCTCATTTGGACAAAGGGTTAGTTAAACTGAGGTGAAGGTTTATCATGAAACAGCAATAGGTCTTTAATGGGCCATTATTTGTCTTAGACACACACTTAGAGCACCATTAAAAACAGCCAATATGCCTATTTTAAGGGATCATATAAGCAAACTGTCTTGTCCAATTTTCCAAAAAAACTAGGCAGTGTTTCACTTTGAAATTATGCTTATTTTGTAATGTCATAAATTTGCAATATACGATAATAGTTCCTTAAAAAAGGTATTTCATTTGGTCTTGAATAGCAATGAAATGACTATGTTTCATAAACATTTTCAAAGGAACTGAAGAAAATAAAATAATGTTTTGATTCACAAATTTAGATGTTTGCCCGGAGGATAGTTTTTTCTTTCTTCTAGATGATGAAACAAACCATAATGTTCTATTCTGGTAAGATGGATCAAATGCTAGAAAAATAAGTCTTCTGCATGGAAAGACGTTTATGGAGAAGGGAATGTTTCTTTTTTTGTTTATGATATGCTCTTCCTGAGCTCCGGTTGGTTGAAAGGTATACCAAATCCCCAAAAGTCAATGGCCCTTTTATACAAATCAAATTAGAATAAAATTTTTGGATGTATAGTTAAGTGCATGAATATAAATGGTAGCAGTGTTGTCTATGTACATATTGGTCATTTTGGCAGCACCCTAAAATCTGAATTTATATATTAAGGGTGTGCTTCAATTTTTATATATTTAACATCATTTTATAATCTGTGGGCATGTACTTTATGAGCCTGTATACAAAAGATCATAGCTGTCTAGGTGAACTTCATCCCCACAAACAATTACGCTAAACACAGAACTAGCTGGAAAAGAACAAAAGTGTCTTCCCATGGGAGTTACCATTGAAACTTCACAATTTCTACCAATTTTATGGTAACATCTGTGGGGGAAAAACATGCCCGTGAAAGTGGGCTGAAACCTCAACAATGTTGTAAAAGTCACCACAGCAGTCATGTTATAAAAACATCACAACACTTGTGATACAAATGGTCATGGAAATGCAGCTTTGAAAACACAAATTGTTTTGTGGAATCAAGTTGCGTGTATCAAGTAGGCAAATACTTTTGTTGATCAGGATACTGTTTGTATATCCAGCTTTACATCCCGCTTTACATTTCAGCCACTAGTGCAGATGAAGAACACTTGTATCCAATTTTTCTTAAATCTTTTTTGAAGGGGTAGTAGAAGCATTATTAAACACTCATCTACAGACATCAGACAAGCCAGAAGGCTTGTTTTTCCCCTCAGAAATCTCATGGTGCTGCCACAACCACAAGGGATTCTGGGTAGGCACATGTAAATAAGGTCAACAATAATCACCTTTTGCCTCTATATCCACTTTAATACTAATTATTATTTACTTATTACATTACTTATTATATTACTTACTATTATTGTTGACCTTATTTGCATGTGCCTACACAGAATCCCTTGTGGCTGTGGCAGCACCATGAGATTTAGCCGCGGGCTAAAACAGCTTAGGAAGCGATCGGAATCGCTTCCTAAGCATAAACTGTGTTGCTGACATGCCTCGGTATCAAGGCATGTAGCAACACAACCCCCCTACCTCGATAGCCTTGTGATTGCTCCGAAGAGCAACCACAAGTGCCATCCTGTAAATGACGTTACCGTCATTCACAGGATGGCATTAACAATAGATATGAGTTCACAGAAGGTCTATCCAGACCCTCTTGAGAACTATCGAGCTCCTTCTGCAGGTTGCATGCAGGTACTGCATCCAACCATGCAAGGTCAATGGAGCCCAGCTCACTAATTAGAGTGATTAGTAAAAAAAAAAAAAAAATTATTGTTCAAAAATGTTAAACAAAAAATCTAAAAAAAATATGGTAACATGTAAAAATCCCCACTGTCACCAAAAAAAAAAAGTTTTTAATAAGCAAGTCCTACAATTCTTTATCTTCACAATAATTCCCACATGGAAAGAGTTAAAATATTAGTTTCATAGTTATATAGGCTGAAAAAAGACATGCGTCCATCGAGTTCAGCGTTTCCTATATCTGTTAATTTGTTGCTGTTGATCCAAAAGAAGGCAAAAAACCCCAGTTTGGCTCTTTCCAATTTTGCACTAACCAGGGAAAAATTCCTTCTTGACCCCAAAATGGCAGTCAGATTTCTCCTTGGATCAATAAGCCGTTTCCCCATAATTAAAGATTATATCCCTGATTATTATGTTTTTCCAAGTATCCATCCAGTTGCGGTTTAAAAGTCTGTACAGACTCAGATAAAACTACCTCTGCAGGCAGAGAATTCCACATCCTTATTGTCCTTTTTACTGTAAAAAACCCTTTCCTCTGCCTTAGACTAAATCTCCTTTCTTCCAGTCTGAATGCATGACCACGTGTCCTATGCATAGTCCTGTTTATGAACAGATTTCCACACAATGGTTTGTATTGGCCCCGAATATATTTATATAATGCTATCATTTGTATTGGCATTACAAATGCCCATAGGGTGTCTAGTATTAAAAAATGCATGATTTGATGGGGTAAATTGAATTGGCCGGGTTCAAAGATGTCCCAGTGGGGGCAGTAGGATCAGATGTCTAAATGGCAAAAAAATACACACCTCACAAAGGCGGCCTTTTACCTCCCAAATAACCCAACAAACCCATGCATGGGGGTATCACTGTGCTCAGGAGATGTTACTGAACACATTTTGGGGTGTTGTTTGACACGGACATATACCAGGCGCGGTAAATTTATACCTGAAGTACGACGTGTGTGAAAAAAAAAAAAAATTACTACCATAAAGTTTCACAAAGGCTGGTGGTAAAATCAGTGCATGTAAAGGGTTAAAATACCAGCATTTCAAATACCTTGGGGTGTCTTGTTTTTAAAAATATATAATTTGATGGGGTTAATTGCATTGGCCGGCTTCAAAGATACCCGAAATGGCACATGGGGGGAAGAATTACCAGATTTGGAAAAAATTGTTTTGAAATAGCAAAACGCTACCTGTACTTATTGCCCCATAACGTGCAGAAAAAAGCAAAAAAACATAAAAACATTGCGTATTTCTAACCTCAGGACAAATAGCAGAATCTTTTTAGCAGGTTTTTTTCATTCGTTTTTGCAGATTTGTGTTTAAAAAGTGAGAAAAAGTAATTTTTTAACAAAAAATACCCATATTTTATCATTTTTTTATAGTAAATTAGATGATATGATAAAATTAATGGTATCTAAAGAAAGCCCTGTTTGTCCTGAAAAAAAACAATATATAATATGTGTGGAAGCACGAAATGAGAAAGAAGAAAATCACAGCTAAACAGCAACACCGAAAAATGTTAAAAGAGCCATTGTCCCACAATATACTACGAGTAATAACGCCTATTGTCCTTAACGGGTTAATAATGCTTCTACTACCCCCTTAACTTTAAGTGGAAGGGTTTTCCATCACCTTTACCCACCATAACTTATGTAATAATCTTTTTTGAAAGAATACATAAAACAGTGGTAAAGAGCCGGAACAAAAGTGATCAGAACAATTTGTCTATGTCCAAATTTCGGTTCATAAAAGTGTCATGAGCTTCCACTAGGTGTAGCATGAAAACAGCATGTAGGAAAACAAAAAGTAAAAGAACACAAATCAACTATCAAAAAAAATTATATCTGTATTTGTATAATAATTTCCCAGTCACTCTATGAATTCTAGATGGATCAGTGATCTTCTGTAAATTCAGCCTGTATTACATTACTGTGAATCTATTTAAATGCATTAGACATGGTAAAATGCATACCACAATCCTTATAATGGGCAGTATTTTATTTTATTCAGCATTATTTATAGTACGATTAGGGAACCCGCACATTTGACAATTTCAATTACTTAAATCACAGGAAAATATTTTGAGCAATTCTAACGAACAGCAGGAAACTAATTAAAATCTCCAAGTGTCATTGCCAACTTAGCACTAATGCACTTTTGATCATAAAACCTTAAAATTGAAACATATTACTGTCATAGAGACACTTTATCATCTAACACCGCCATCTGCTTTGTTTAACGCTCTAACATAGTTAAGTGAGGCACAAATGAATTGGACACAGAAAATATGACTTGTATGTGCAAAGCAAGCCCTAAAAGACTGTTATTTTGATAAGATCTAATGTTATGCCTCTACCATTTGCTTTTACTTAGTCATACCATAATTGGTATGAGGATTGGATTTCAGGTGTCGGTGAATTATATATATATATATATATATATATATTATTTTTCATATGACAGCTCAGAGAAATGCCTCATTCAAATCTAACTAGTAATTCATATACAATGAACATAGTAATAGTTACTATGGTAACTAATCCTCCCTTTTACAGACATGTGCATCCTTTCATATCATCCCAAGCAACCGTTAAGAGAAAGGTTTAGGTTCCTATCCTAGCAATGATCCCATGAATATGGGTCTGCATGGGCATCTGGAGGGGGGGTAAGAGTGAGCACCCCCCTCCTCAGAAATTCAACGAGACCCTCTGGAGCAGCAGAAGAGGAGGAGCAGAGGCTGTTAACTATATATGGGGAGCAGAAAAAATAAACCCCTGGTAGTCAGGGGAGTGCAACAGAAAAAGCTTTTATTTTATTCTGTACACCTGCTGTCAGAGTGGTTTGGTCTGCTATCCTCCCCTTCACTCTGGCAGGGGATCCTTAGGCACTGAGTCTCCGCGTGGGCAGTGATACTGTTTGCTTGCTGCAAACACAAGGTAATTTTATTTCAAACATGTTCCAGCTAGGGTTAATTAATACTCCAGCTGTTGAGACTACATTGCTTATGACTCTGAGCTGGTGTGTTAAGCATCATGGGAAAGTAAGTATTTAACAATTGGAGTGCCAAAGATTATCTTTTATATCATTATGGATTGGTTGGAAATCGAATCTAAACGGCCGCTGGGTGCTGATGCCGCTGCCCGGCGCTGCTTTAATACTATTTTTTTTCATTTAATAGCCGATCCGGCTTGCCATATTAAATTTTTTTTAAAAAGTATTAAAGTAGCGCCGGCCAGCGGCATCAGCACCCAGCGGCCGTTTAGATTAGATTTCGGGCGGCCTGGGGGGCAATTGCCCCCCTGCCCCCCGGCCCAGCCCGCCCCTGCCTCTAACTAGATCAAAAGGAGTCAAAATATCAAAATCAACTAGAAACATTCAAAAAAACATACAAAAAAGCTCAGAAAGCGTTCACTTAAAAACAAAATCAAAATATGAAAGGAGAGAAGTGTCAAGTCGTCCAAATCGGTAAGAGTGATGATATATGGTAATGAGGTATGAAATGCAGAAGACAAATAAAATAGACAATATACAAATAAAGAACAGAGTTGCAAATTAGTACCGTCCGTTGACCCTACCTGTCCTAGAAGTGTCACCGTTCAAATTGCTGGGGGAGAGATGTAGAGAGGGAGGTAGTAGTCAAGTAAGGGCCAAGGATAATCGGAAAGCCAGCGGAAGCGACAAACTCGCGCCACCAGAACCACCTCCTAGTGTGCTGGAACCCCTTCCCCTGGATGACCACATCAACTCTTCCATAACCACATGAATTGGAGGAGCTGTGGAAGTGCGCGAAAATCTGGCAGCATTCAAAAAATGAATTGTGAGTCATTTCTTATTGCCGTGTGTTGCTGAAGAGAGTTGAGGTGTAATAAAACAGCCTCGGGCCTGCAGGAGAAGTCCATGCCGCCTACCCATTCCACCACCTTCAAGACTGTCTGCCAGTAAGGTTTGACCATAGGCCACGTCCACCAGATGTGATATAAAGTACCCCTGTCTACCCCACACCTCCAACACACATGCGAGACTGAAGGATAAAACTGTCATTTTGTACCATCTCGTCAAAAGTTTCTATGAGCATTCCTGAATCCTGCTATTCAGGAGCCCCTGTGGATAGCAAATATTACCTTGTCCCACTCCTGACGTGTCGGTGAGAGATCCCCCTACCACATGCTCAGAAAGTAGGGTTTCGATGTGGAGGAGGACTCAAGAAGGAGAGCATACAAAGCAGATAGTAAGTGGGGAGTCTCTGAAATGGTAGCGCACAGATATTCGATTCTGGATAATGGCCTAAACAGGGGGGGGGTTAGGAATCGAAGCTATAAAATGTTTAATTTCTAAATAAAAAAGGAGTTTGGCGGATTTAAGGGACGGTTTGCCATAAAAGGTCCCTGCTGGGATGAGAGTGTCACCTGTAAACATAGAGTGAAAACGAACGATCTTCGATGTGAGAGACGTTTTAAGTGCAGAGCGGTTAATCGTCATGCTGAGGGGGAAGTTGGCATTGGGTATAATAGGATAGAGGGGGGCAGGATTCGAGATTAAAACACCCTTTTTCAGTATTTTCCCAAAAACCCTCAAAGTAGAAGCCACTGTGACCAATTTGTTAATTTCTATGTGTTTTCGTCAATCAGGTAACCAGGGGAGACAGTGGAGTGGTAAGCCCACAAAGGCCACCTCAATTTTCAACCACTGTTTGGGAACCGATATAGACCATTCCACAACTCTACGGAGATGTGCTGCCTGCCAGTATTTCTCTAGGTCTGATAACCCCAGTGCACCTTTCGATTTAGGTCTAGGGAGAATATTCTTTTTTTGGAAAGCTACCCTACAAAACCAGGAGACATGGTTATAGTCCCATCTCCACAGATCAGCAGAGACGGTAGATAGTAAAGGGGCTAGGTTCAAAGAAAAGAGAAGGGAGAGGTCTATTGGTATGATATGGCTCGGGTTCTGAACGGGAAATTGCGAGTTAATTCCAATAGCATCTCAGCGGGGATGTTGCAACATAGTAATTCAGACTTAGAAAGATTTATCTTATAATTGAAGAGTGTGCCAAAGGTTTGCAATTCTACAAGCATGTGGGAGAGGGGATTGGAATTAATACACAGCAAATCGACCGCGTAGATTGCTAATTTATGCTGAACCCCAGCAATAGGAATGCCAGCAATGGAGGGGTTAGCAGGAATGGCATTTGCTAAGGGCTCCATCCCCAACACAAAGAGGAACGGTGACAGTGGGCAACCCTGTCTAGTGCCATTCAACAGGGTGACTGGTTGAGATAAGAGCCCATTGTCCTTGATCACTGCTGTAGGGTTGTGGTACAGAGCCCCAACCCAACTAAGAAAGTGTTGTCCTAGTCTCAGTCTCTCCAAGACCTTAAATAGGTAAGGCCAGGCCACCCTGTTGAAAGGTCAGGGCAAGAGGAAGCTGCATATGTATAGAGTAATTGATAAGGTCGATAACCTTGGTAGTATTGTCCCTAGGCTCCCTGCTAGGGACAAAGCCCACTTGATCTCTGTGTATAAAATGCGGAAATATACGGTTTCAATCTCAGGGCTAGAATTTTAGCCAGTAATTTAATATCTGTGTTGAGTAAAGAAATAGGGTGGTAACTTCCACAAATATCGGAAGGTTTGTCTGTTTTCAACAACAAAGAAATATGAGCCGAGTTGGATTGCGGGTCTAAATAAGAACCCGATGTCAGGGAGTTAAACATATTCACCAAGTGTGGGCCCAGGATAGGATTTTTTTTTGTAATATGCAATGCTAAGGCCATCTGGCCCTGGGCACTTGCCCTGTTGAGTGGATTTTAAAGCATCTCCAACCTCCTCAAGTATAATGGGAGAGTTAATAAGTTCTGATTCTTCGAGTCTCAAAGGGCGTGGAAGATATGTGTCTAAATATGTATCTAAAATTTGTATATACCGTATTTGCTCGATTATAAGACGAGGTTTTTTCCAGCAAATGCTCTGAAAAATACCCCTCGTCTTATAATCGAGGTCGTCTTCTAATCAGACCTCATTCTGCTTCGGCCGTGCTGCTTACCGGGCTTTGGTCACGAGCAGCGTCTCTGCTATTAGCAGCAGGAAACAGGAAGCTAGCACAGTCCTCACATAACTCTACCTCACCCCTCCTTCCTCTGGGGGCGGGGCCAGAGAAGTTGCTCGCACAGCCGGGCCCCTGCAGAAGTCTGCGAGTGGGAGATCTGCAGTTCAGGTAAGGGGGTGGGGGGTTTGAGCGTGTGTGTGTATGTATGATTAATGGAATGAATGAGTATTTAAATGTTTGTGAATGAGTGTGTGTGTGATAGCATGGATGTGTAAGGGGGGGTGGGGGTGAGGGTGGTAGCATGGCATAGGGAGGCTGTAATCACACTTCTAACATCCCCAGGTTCCAGCATGTACTGGCTGCCTTGGCTTGATAGGAGTGTGATTGCTGTTAGCAGTGTGTATATATATATATATATATATATATATATCTCCAGAAATGCATTTTAACCCCCTATATGCCACTCAGCCCCATGATATGCCTTTTAACCCCTATATGCCAGAGTGGCATATAGGGGTATAAGGCATATCATGGGGCAGAGGGGCATATAGGAGGTTAAAAGGCATATCATGGGGCACAGTGGCATATAGGAGGGTATAAGGCATTTCTGGGGGCAGAGTGGCAAGCCTGGGGGCAGATGTGCATAACTGGGGGGGGGGCAGGTTAGCAAATAAAAGGAAATAAAAAATATATTTTTCTCAATCATAGCTTTTATTAAATATGAAAATTTTTTTCTTTTCCCTGTTTGCAAATATGAAAATTAGTTTACATGAATTAATATTTACTAGTAAAACTTTTTTCCTATAGGGTAGTCTTATATTCAGGCTTTTTGTTTTTTCCTAAATTAATATTTTGATTTTGGGGGGTCGTCTTATAATCAGGGTCATCCTATAATCGAGCAAATACGGTAATTGGGAAGTACATCCTGCACCGATGGTAAGTTGTATAGTCCCTGGTAATACTTGCGGAAACATTTTGCAATATCAGGGGTGGAGGAGACGTGCTTGCCCCTGTCATCACGAATTTGTGCTATAAAGTGATTTGCTTTTTGTGCTCTGAGGGCTCTAGCCAACAGTTTAGATAGCCTCCTAAACTCTTTTAAAACGGACGTCCGCCGCCATACAGTGTATGGCGGATTTTGATGCCCCGGGGAGGGGGCAGACATGGTCCTTGATGCTGATCTCGGTGTTGCTGAATGCCTTGACATCGAGGCATTACAGCAACACCATTTAAGCGAAGAAGTTGAAGCTTGTTTTAATGAAATGACGTGTCAGGCACGTCATAGGTCGACCTTTTTAAGTGACGTGCCTGACCCGTCAATTGACGTTAAAGGGGATATTGTCTCAATGCACCATTAGGAGGATGGTTAAAGTGACACTGGCAGGGTACCATAATTACCTGATCTTACCTGGTTATTTGGTGGCCCTTGGCCTTAAAGTGGCAGGGGCACCTAGTCATTCCCGGTATGTCCTCTGTCATAGAGGTGCTAAAGATTAATTACTTGGAGAGATCAGATTTCCTGAGGCCTCCAATGTTTATTTTCTCAAATTGCCACATTCAAATGTGCTTTTCCTATAAGGTACAAATGGAAGAAAGTGCTGGCTCTAGACAGTTGCATAAACATTGTACCTGTATTTGCCCCAAATATGGGATTACTATTTATAAATTAATGCTGGGAAGCATACACCATTATTTGTGTTTATTGTTTTATGTAGCGCCATCATATTCCACTGTGGTGTACAATTGGTATTTATTATAATAAATTATGTTGCAACATACAAATAATGAAGTTTTTTTATTTGTCATGTATTACCCTTTAAAATCCCACCCCATTCTGAATCTCTTAACAACACCTTTGTTTTCTTTCCTTCTGATTTTACTTACTGTTTCACTTTACACAAAATGACTATTTTGTCCCCGTGGGCTTTACCAAACAACACAATCACAAATCCTTTTCTTTATTTTTTCTCATTGTCTCTTCTGTGGATGATATGAAACCTATTTATGGAATCAGTGCACCTGCAATTGCCTGCGTCTTCCTCCCTCCTTACTGGGGACTTTGCGATATCTAATCTGCCTTGTGTCTGTTCCTATTTTTTCAACACCTTCCCTTCCTCTCTGTTACTCTGATGGTTGACTAACTGGTAACCAGGTTCTTCTTTGGGAGGTATACATAAGGGTGTTTTTTTTTCTCACCCTTTCTACCCTGATCCACAAGTTACAATGTAAATCCTACAGCCCAGTTTGAAAGACATTACTATAGCTCTGATTTTTTTTCTCCCTCATTTTAGTGTATTGGATTACAAATAGAATAATAAGTAAAGCATTTTTTTTTATTATGGCTGATGAAATGCAATCTTCTAGTGAGCTAAATACATGTATTTGTTTTCAACATATAGGAACAGAGGAACAGTTGACAACCTTATTATACTTGGTGGCAGAAGGAGGCAGTAAAGGAATTCAAAAACAAAAGTACATCCCATACATATAGGATCCTAAAGAAATAATGGATGTTTATGTCTTCAAAAGGGGTCTGGATATTTTTTTTAGAAAGGCATGACATACAGGGCTATGAATAGAATTACTGTATTTGCCCAAATATAGGCCGCACTCCCCCCCCCACTTTAAGTCTTTAAAGTGGGGGGTGCGGCCTATAATCGGGCTTTAGCGCAGGAATGCGCAATTCGTATATCGCCCGATGCCCGGAACATGCAGTTCCGGGCACCGGGCAGGCAGCAGGGTTAGGATCCAGATCTCCAGCAGCGCTGCAGGCCCCTCACAACCATTGAGAGTACTTGTATTGTCCATCAAATCGGGATTACACCTGAGTTAATTCCAGCCGGGGCACTCTCTTCTTTTCTATATTCTATATTAGGGAGAAAACTATATATATATATATATATATATATATATATGCCTCACTTGAAATAATCCTTAAAACCTGATGGAAATTAATTAATGGAATAATTACAACTATATTAAGCAAGAGCATAAAAATGTCGATTGTGCCCACAGCAAAATGACAGATTAAAACCAACCTTCAGAACACATAGTGGGCTACATCCGGCAAAGAAGTATAACCTTCTTATACATACAGATGTTCAGCTGTGGCTGCCTCCAAGCTAAATAATATTATCTATGTTCTTGCTCAGTGCATGCTCAGTCAATAAGTTATTAATGGCATTTTCTGGTAAAAGGCAAGAAGTATTTTCCCTGTGGAATTTGCTTGAATGGAGGCTGTTCAGAATGGTTAGAAGCTATACCTTTGACACAAAAGCTATTAAATAGAGGGATTCTGAATCCTGATTTACAGGCTATATAATTTGAAAACCTGTATGAGGTGTTGGGTGGTGTTAACTGTTAAAATAGCATTTCATGTTGAGATGGGAATGTTGAAAATGAACATGATGCACTGTATAATGATACTGTGTACCTAACCTCAGACAGTATGTGAAAGGGGTTCAGAACCTGATAGGATAGTTAGTTCTTTGATATTCATTGTATTTGCCAGTGAGCAGAATTTGTTCACAAAATTAGGATTATAGTATATATTGGATATATATAAACAACATAAAATACAAAAAACATAACAAATGCAAACTACAATACACAGTTGCTTTACATGGACAAATGTGGAATACCCTCCCAACAAAAGTGGCGGAGGCTAATACAGTGAGGGAATTTAAACATGCATGGGATAGGAATATGTGTATCGAGAGGATACCAAGGACAGATTGAACGTTTGAGTTTATATATTATGGAAAGGTTATTTATGTTTATGTTCCAAACATGCAGAATACAAAGATCCAGCCAGGTTTTATTAAAAATGCCTTTATCATGGGGGAGGACCTCAAATAAAATTGGCGCATGTCACAAGACAAATTTATTGGACCTGCAAAGGCTGGTTTATTGAAGCCTTTGTATAAAACCCATTAAAATGAAATAATGTTGTGATTTCAAACGATTTTATGAAGACATACAGGTCGTATATTGAAGAGCTGGAAATAAAGGCTATAGCACTGTTGTAGAACTGTTAAAAAGTCCCTTTTAACAGAGTCAATTTGAGCATATAAGGTAATTATGCAGTTTTCGAGAATGAAACACTATTATTATGTGAACTGGCTTAATGTTTATTCCCAGCATTAAATCAGCCATTGCTAAGGCTCACATATCATTGGTACGAAGCATTTTGCTTTGTTCGTATGATTTGTTTGGCCTACAGTAGAATAGCAAAGGGTGGATTCTGCCTGCTGTGTGCTGCATACTCAACTATACATTGAAGTCCAAAATTCCATCTGCAACAGTATTTGCAAATCAAAATATAATTACTAAACCATTGATCAATGACACTTTAAAGATCACATTGATTGAATGGAGTCCCGTGAGTGCTAAAAGTCATCCAATTAGAGCAACCCTTGAGTATGCACTGCTCAAGGTAACATGAGAAGCTACCTCCTAATTTTTTTTATACTACCATTGATCTGTAACAAGACGACAAGATGTAACTGTCACTCGTACTGTTTCTAGACATATCTTTTACACTTTCAATCTTTCTTTCCCTCTCTCTTTGCTTTTTTTCACATAATCCATCTAATCCTTTACCTTCAAGACCTTTCATACTTTTGAAATTATTTCTTTGTGTCTTCTTGCTATTTGTGCCGGACTGAATTGGCTTCTTCTGTCATTTCTGACATATGGATTTTATTGAAATGCATCTAGATATCATCTCTGCTTTAACTGGTCTTTAGATTTCCACAGTCAAAGTGGATTAGAATCAATATTTCTTTATGGCTCTACTGCATGTCAATAGGCAAGAGCAGTTAACTGTTTAACTGCTCCGGTACATGAGTTCAGGAACTGAAAGAGAAAGGTGTGCTGTGGAAAGGCCATGTGAATTATGAAGAAATGGAGAGACCTTCCCAGGGTTGTTTTTCTCTTTTTACAGAACAATTCCATCAATATTTTTTTAGTCTTACAAGGGTAAGCACATATATAGCAATGTTGGTCTCTGACACAATATAGTAGTTTATATTTCCCCTATACACCATATATTAATGAATTCAAATGATACTTTGAGTTTTGTTAATTCAAAAGTGCAACTCGAAATTTTTTTTTCAATTGAGTATGTATGTAGTTTTTTAGCTTCTATCCTGTAGAGTAATTCTTGCCCCCAAAATCTCCTTTCTCCATCTTTTTCTATTTATTTCTCCTCTATTAACCAAACATTTGAACTGTCATTTGTAAAACTGCACTCACGACCACTGCCATAACCAAGTCCCAGCTACAGGCGCAGGTGTAACCTCTCTGAAAGTGTCCAGGAAAAAAGGCAAAAGGTGGCAACCCTACCTTCTTTTTAAACCCCTTAATGACAAAGCCCGTACATGTATCAAAATGCATTGTTTTCAATGGGTTTAGGGACCGCCCATTGTCCTCAAGGGGTTAAATGTTGAGAAATATGCAATTTTTGATACATAAATCTCCAGGTATAAATAAACCATATAAATAAATATATACTTCAAATTACGTAAAAATGTTTTGAAGACAAATATCAAGATGATGAATTATTAGTATTATTACTTTTTATTTTTATAACACCAACAATTTACGGAGCATTTAAATACATACATTCAACAGTTATCTGAAAACTAGAATTAACAGACTAAGACAAAATGTTACATTAGATAAAGAGGACCCTGCTTACAAGGTTAAAATTTGTAGGAAATGAACATCATTCTAGTTTTTAACATTCCCTTCCAGTTACTGCTATCACAAAAGCTGTGAAGGTTTGCTGAAATAGCAAGCTAGCTAATCTATTGAAAAAATATATTTTAATTGTTAACTTAAAAAAACATGAAAATACTACAACAGCATGCTATCAAAAGATTAAAGGCCACTAAAACAATTTAAAATCAAATATAAAAGGTAACTACTCATGTTTTCAGGGCACATCACATATACATTTTAAAAGTTCTATATACTAAATAAACCAATGTTGCTGATTAAAGTAAGAAATTTACTGTATGTTGCTAGGACCTGTGTGGTTATTTTGGGAATTTTGAGGTCTCTTCTGTGTTGCTTATTTGCTGATAGAGAGCCCCATAGGCCAAAAACAGACGAAGGGGCGACATGACGGGGCCGCACTGAGGATGGCCAGCTGCTCAATTGGTAGGGTAGTTGGGAAAAGGATGTGGTCACTGGAGCGGGCGGTCCAGCTGGGCTTAATATATAGGTGGGCGGCCCTCTGGACCACCCTCTTTTCTGGCAGAAAACAAGGGAAGCAGGTGTAGGTGTAGGGCCACTTAGTAGTGATTCCCACCCTCCCTCCCCTTTAATATGTTTTTCTTACTCTATGCTGTGTAGTATGTTCCGTATTTTTCTGTTTTTTTCTTGTCTTTCGCAGGACAGTTTCCTGGAATGGCGTTTGGTCCTTGGTTGAGAGATAAGAATATGGTGTACAGGTCAGCGATGGATGGATGAGAGGCAGAGGTTTGCTGTGTTAGCATGATTGGTGATGTTTCCAAGGGGCAGTGTCCCCTGGGGAGCTTAGTGCTATATAAGGCCGATCCGCCTGCTATTCTAGAGTTACGGCAGGCTGGTTTATGTCAGCAGCACTGTTTATAGATGATGGTTCCTTTAATTTAAGTTAAAGAAGGTTATATAGAATGTTTGATATCTTTATGTCTACCACAGACCTAGTAAACAGGCCATGTGGGTATAGTTGGTAATAGTTTACAATGCTTGGCAAGCGGTTTCATGCACTTTTACACAAGTTATTGTTGGTGTGTGTCACAGTATGTAACAATCAAACAATAAAGCGCTGTGGCCATACACAATCCAATGACTTAAATATTTGTCTGTCTTTATTTATTCAACTAAATCCATTAAGGAGTGGACGGTCATGCTTTTGATTGGCTTAAGCAGATGTTTTAAGAGGGTAATAGAAAAGGGGAGGAGAAAAAAACAAAATTGATTAGATAATGCTTTCCCTGCCAATTGAGGCACACATCTCAGTTTCTATGAGATGCACCTTTAAACTAAATATCTGCAAGACAAGTGCCGCAGCTTTTAAATGGTCATTTTATTTATTGAAGGTAAAGATTTAATCCAAACCCAGGCAATATTACGCATGTGAAAAAGTAATTGCCTCCCTAAACCTAATCACTGGTTGTATCAGCCTAAGTGGCAACGACTGCAATCCACCGTTTTTGATAACTAGTCTTTTACATGGCTGAGGAGGAATTGTGGCCCAGTCCTCTTGGGAGAATTGTTATAATTCATCCCTATTGGAAGATTTTCAAGCATGAACTAAATTTTTGAGGTCATGCCACAGCACAAATCAGCACTTTGACTAGACCACTCCAAAAACCTTCATTTTATTTTGTCTGAGCCCTTCCGAGGTAGGTCATGAACTGATGGCCAGACATTCTCCTTCAGGATTTTGTGATAGAGAGCAGAATTCCTGGTTCCATAAATTATTACAAGTCGTCCAGGTCCTGAAGCAGCAAAGCAGGCCCGGACCATCACACTTCCACCCCTGATGTGTTTAACTGTTGATATGATGTTCTTATTGTGGAATACTGTGTTAGCTTTACGCTAGATGCAACAGGTTCCAGTTTTGACTCATCAGTCCACAAAATATTATCTTCGGGTCATCAAAATGTTTTTTTTTGGCAAATGTGAGATGAGTCTTTGTGTTCTTTTTGTTCAGCAGTGGTGTTAGCCTTGCAACTCTACCATGGATGCCAGTTTGCAGTTTCTGGAATCGTGAAAACCGACTTTAACTATGGCCCCTCCCCTTTCCTGTTTATTCTGGTGCTGTTCATTAAACTGTCTGGTAGCAGTCCTGTGGTTTGTTAGCAAGAACTACTGTCTTTTCATCTGCACTTCTGTACATATTTACAAGGATTGTCAGCCTGAAGATTAAAACTTTACTGAGATCCTCTTCTACATGTCAGTTTTGCTGAACTTTCCTTGTGTGAGTACTGGTCAATAAAGACTTAGAAGTTGGTCTCAGGAACCCATATCTCACAGCTTTGTTAGTGAGGCAGAATAATGGCTCTTTGCCTTTCTACTGCCCTGGGTTGATATAGTTAATTCATGCAAAAATGTGTTATATTTAATACAGAACTCAAAATGTATTATTCATAACCCTTTATATAAGAGATGCCTAACTTGCTCACTCACATTCTTCAAGTTAATAAAAATCATTAACAATAATAATAAATCAAGTCCATTGTATGCATTTTCTCATTGGCAGAATTAGTTTAGTAATGATCCCAATAGCTTTTGTCTATGTCACTTACTGTATAGTAAGACTATTAGAAAGACTAAATTGCTGGTAGACACAAATGCAGATGGTGCTCACAGGTATATACATTTACTAAACACATATATTACACTACTTATGGCATGGGGAGGTTAGGGGATGCCAATTGCTGTTCTTTTCACCCCATGTTGTTTGGCTCCATCATATTACAGCAGGGTTTAAAAAGCAGAGAAATGAAGAGCATCTGTGCGAAAAACAAAAAGGAAGAAAATGATTAAAGGAGATACATTGCAGGCAAACTGGGTTCAGGAAGCTAGCTGTGTATCTCCTACAGAACGGCAATATGCACCCTGAACTAACCTGTTGGCTGCAATGCCTTCTTCTTTTTTCCTAATTTCTATCTTATCTGTATCTCTCTTCTTACCCCTCTCTTCTTTCTTCCCTCTCCATTACATCATCATCTCTCTGCTCGCTATCATTTTATTGTCTCTTATCTGCCCTCTCTTTCTTCTCAAGTAAACCAAATATGTTTTTTTTCTGTAAACCATATTCATGGCCACACCAGGGCTAGGGCTGATGGCTTTTTTGAGTTTTGGGGGTGAAGCCTGGAGTAGGTTATTTAATGACAGGTGTCATTAGGTTAGGGGCCATTTTTTGTGCCACCCTATCTCGTGTAGTTTGTACCACCCACCCATTCTCCCTCCCGCTTGTTTGTGGTTTTGGTGGGCGGGAGTGGAAGCTTACGAGACATCTAGGGTGTACATGCTCTGGGAAGACCATATGGCAATATTTCGGTGGAAGGTTCCTGGCTGGTGGTGGTGCTTGGAACCTCGAGTCTGGGGTTGGGCATCCGGGTATGTCCCCCCGCTGTGTTTACGGCAACTGGGTACCCTGGTAAGCTTTTTTTTTAAATTCATGTTAATTATTTATCTTATGTTATATATTCGTGTTCAGTTTTTGTTAGTTATTGCCCTTTTAACACCTTGTTTTGGTTTAGGTTGCATGGCAATGGCTAGACTTAATAAATGAATTGGCTGTGGCCTTTTCAACCCCACTCTTGGTGTTGTGTCAATTATTGGGTAGTTAAATTGGTTGGGGGCCTGGCCTGGACATCAGTAAAAGTATAAGTTGTTTATATGTTTTTCTTCTAAATATAACTATAGCAAAACTACAAAATTGGCCCATCCTCCTAGAGGTAATAATGTTTCCCGACCTCAGGCACTTAAATGGTTAAGCCTCTTTTCAATAACTGAATCAAGGCAACCTTCCAATTAGGTTTGAACATGTTAGTTTGTAAAAATTACTGGTTGTTCAAGAATGGATCTTTTTTTTGTCGTTAAGTAATGTTACAATTTAAACTTAAATTTTCAACTTAAAAGGACATCTTTAGGGTAATTAGACAAATTGTAATCATCTTCAATTTTTCCATTTCATTTTCATTGTAAAGTTCTTTCTTTTTAAAGATTTGATACATTTAAATTATTCACTCACTAATGTCAGTGGATAGGCAAATTCTGAAAGATTTGAGCTAAATGAATGGTAACAATGCAATGCATTTTACAAATTGTTATTTTTACATGAAAACAAAAAAAAAAATCACACATCTTTTTGTAATAGTGTTTAATTCCCCATAGGTTTAGTGGCAAATTTATGTACAATGTTTTAATGTAATTGGAAATCAAATGACGAACTGTAATTTTTAAATCCAAGATTATGTTGAATAATTATGAACAGTGACAAAAGTTTCCTGTGGCGTTATCTCTGGCAAAGAATTTAATTGGGAAACTGCTGTGCAAGTCTGGAATCCATCAACAAGGGATTTTCTATAGCTTACTGTTCTTTGTACATGACATCAAATGGATAATGTGGTTATTTTTGGTATAAAGAACCACATTATGTAAATCTAAACTGGTTACTGAATTCGCTTGATAGAGCACTATTTTGATCACTGTAGTGTTATAGCCGAGTTTGCTGGAAAATGCATGTGCAGAAGAAAAGGTTGGGCTTTTTAATTTTGGTAGTTGAGGCAACCACAACATTAATATAGGCAATTCATACTATACTTCCACAGTGAATAAGGACAGACACAATTTCAAGAAAGAAATATGGAAAATTACACTTAGCTTTTCCGGTTTGAATTCCCATAAAAATACATATGTTTTAGGTTTAGTTAATGACGTGGTTTCACAGATTCTTTTACTTAATACATTTGAAAAAAAATTGCTGACTGATTAAATTAAATTGTCACATGAAATGCTGTCTGAACTGCTCTTTTTTATTTAATTGTTAGTATGAATAAAACCAATATTGGTAAACATTTTTAAAATGTCCAAATATCCAATGCAGATAATTGCAAGTTAATTTATTTTTTATACCCTTGCAAGTCATTTTGATTACTTTGTTACTTTATTAAATGTAACAAAACAGTCTATAAATGTTTTCATGTGTGCAAGGGCCTTTACGCCATGGAAGGCTAGCAAAAGGGCAGGTGGGTAATGGTCATCTGGCCTGCTGTGATTTGCAGATTTTTGGCCAACACTTGGAGCCTTTTGTTCATTCTAAATGCAATTCTACATATAGCCACCAGGGTTTATTAGAATATCTAGAAAGGGTGTAACAAACTATTGGATAATGTGCACTTATTATGTTGTCTCAAATTGTTGTGCTTTGGGGTCTTTTATTGCAGGTCAGCTTGGCACCGGCCCCTGGGTCTTAACAACCCCCTAATATTGGAGGTGTCAGTATGGGGAGGAGACAGTATGGGGAGGGATTGGGCTGGCACCATAAGTGGGCAGGGCCAGAGCTGGAAGCTCTCTATGCCAGAGGATCTCCCCAACTGGCCCATCATCCCTACTCCCTGGAAAGGTGATACAGTAGAATAGCTGTCCGGGACAGGAGGACAGTGCCCAAAAATCGAGACAATTGGGAGATACATCTTAATTTTGCCAGCCCACCCCTACTTCATGATTTTTGTAATAATAATAAGGTTGTACACAGCTGCCTACTGATGTGTGGCAGCTGTTAGTTGCATTTGACCACACTTTCTATTAAACGTGGTTGACACCACACATATAAAGACCTACAGAATATCGCACTAGCTGGTTATCTAAAATTATATTTTATTGCTGAACCCGCCAGGCTGCCTCACACTGTACAACCTCACAATATAATATTTTGTCATAACACATTTTTCCTGTAACATGTTTTCCTCCTGGAATCAATATATCTGAAATTGTCATTTTCATCCCATCTTCCTGTCTCAGCCCACATTTTAAATTCCTTATGTTGATTCATCAAACTCCATTATCTGTTAACATGTCCTGTTAATACCATGGGAGAAAAGAGAGACTCACGGATCAAACCAGTGCATTGTTAACCCTCCAATCCATAAAACGCAGAATTGCCACTAAGAGATATTTCTCTCTCTACCTCTCTAATGGGCTTATTTCTTCTCTTTTGCTCTGCATACTGTATTTTTATAATCAAATCCAGCCTGTCAGGTTTACTGATGAAGAGAAGGCACTGAGTGAGACATTGAGTTATGGTTCATTTTTAACCTGATAGCCACTGCATGCAGATGGAGATTATCTATTACCAGAATGTTTAATATTGCAAAGTGATAAAAAATACTTCCAAGGCAAAGGAATTAAAATAAATTAAACATATCATATAGAGAGGCATAGTTCTTTACTCAATAATCCGAGATAACAGTTTTGTACGTGTTTTTGGGAGACTTGGCTTCATTACTTTGTCTAGACTGTTCATCCTCATTCCTTTACAGCCACAAGCACATTATAGTTTAGAGTATACGTAAAGAGACAGTCATTGCAAATGTCGTTTAATATGGCTAAGCACTTTAATCAGTGCTGTATAATGTTAATTTGAGGAGAATCCTAAAATTTCTGGCAAGGTTTGATGAGGGGTTATTTTCAGCCCCACTTCTTGTATTATAGAGGGTCTTGTGGACCCTATTCCATATATGTATTTCTTTATACTTAAGCAGTGTTGGAGGTAAGTTTTTTTTAGAAACTCAATGACCTGTAGATAACAAGGACAACTCCTATTTTTCCAGTGACATATTCTGGCTTAGGCTGACAAGGGCCATGCCTAGGGAGACACCCACCCACTTGGTACAGGGCTGAATTTCCACAATATTTGATCTTTCTTTATAAAAATACCCCCCCCCCCTGCAGATTATGGAAGACATATGCAGCCATTTGAATACGTGACTGAATTTTTACAATATTTGAGAAATAAATAGAATTGAATTTCCTCAATATATGAAAAATGTTTAAATAAAATGCAGCAGTAGCAGTTGTAAGGCATGTGACCTGGGCAGGCACTGGCAGATGAAAGGCACATGCGGCACCTTAGTTCCACTAATATTTGAAAAATGAAAAGTACTGATCCACTAGAACTTCACTCACATTGAATAATGAGTGCTGGGTAACCTAGTTTGGGCAGATTAACTTTCAATAAAGCCATCTGCTCCATCAGGTGTGGGGAGAGCTATGTTCTCTGGGGGTTAAACATGTTGCTCGGGGTTTGAGGAAGAAGTCTTTAGCCTACTTGGAACTGGTATACCAGGGGTCACCTGACTATTTTTTCATACATGCTTGGAATCATCTCACAGATAGACCGGCCCGATCCAGGTCTGAATGGCCCTTTCTGAATAATTATGAGCCAGCAAGAGGAGACAGAAACAAGACAGCACAGGGGTTGTCTGGGCCCTGCAGAGAGACGGGCCCCGTCGCAGTTGAGACCTCTGCAACCCTTGTAGTTACACCACTGCTACAGCTCCTCCAGTCCACCCCAGTAAATGTTTTGTACTACACAATAATGAATCGACACTTGAAGTATGGTAGATGAGCATCTATCTCTGTCTCACACTCATTAAATTAAAATGGCACCAGCATACTTAGATATCTACTGCCTACTCCTTCCCCTTGTAAATGGTGATTACCCAAAGTGAAAAGCAATAAGGACAAAAAAAACCTCACAGGTTGTTGGACCCATCAATCATTTCCCACTGTACCTCATCAAAGAGAGACAAATAACAGGTTTAATTGTGCCAAAATGGTTTGTAATGGTGCCAAAACATGACAAACGAATGAATGAAACTTTTGTTTGAATGAATGAAACTGACATTTGTTTTCAATTGTTTTGTTGAGGACCCTTATCAGAGATTCGTACAAATGCATAAAATTGTCAAATTTAGTGAAAAATAAAGTTTGACATATCTGAATGCACAAGTCTACGTTATAATGCTCAGGAATGCATCTGTTGCACCTGCCGTTTTAAAGTGGTTCTACTCCGAAACCGAAAATTCAGGATTCACTTGGCCGAAACCGAAAATTAATTTGTCCAATTTTGGTGTGTTACTAAATGGTTAACACTCTTATCATGCCCAGGCAGCCAGCACATGCTACAAACTGGACATGATAGGAGTGTGATTACAGGTTCCCTATGCCATGCCACCCCCCCACACACACTCATATACTCATTCATTTACAGATATTCATTCCCTTAACCACACATACTTGCTGATACGCCCCCTTACCTGAACTGCAGATCTCTAACTTGCAGACTACTGCAGGGGCCCTGCTGCTCCCTCTCGAACAACTTCTCTGGCCACGCACCCAGAGGAAGAAGGAACTGAGGAGAGTCACACACATCACAGGAATTCACTGGGTTCCTGCTTTTCCTGGCCGAGATGCTGCTCGCACACTGTGCGACCAACGCACAGGTAAGCAGCCCAGCCCCTACAGACGATTATTTTCGGCCGCTTTTTTTCGGCATTTTGCCGATAATGCCATTTTCGGCCACCGATATATCGGTGCATCCCTAGAGTGATATTATCAATTTAGATAATTAGGAATTTATCCATGGTTTCATGAGATTAACTTTGGTATCATAAAGTAATTTTTTATTCTTCTCCTTTTGAGCATGAATGGGTTATGGCTGGAAAAGGATGTGTTGGCTGCATTTATCTGGGTCAATCCTAGGTAATTTCTTGGACTAGTTGACATTTTTGGATCTGGATATTATGTGCAAACCTTTATAACTATGTAACATTTCATGTATCTATGAATTTTAAATTTTACGATTTTTGTTAATACATTGTGAAAAAAATCAGTTTAGCAGTTAGAGAAAGAAGACTTTCCACTATTTCTACATGGTGAATTGATTAAGAGAAATGCTACTACAGCATTGTGCAATGTGACCGCATGTACTGATGCCCTCTCATCGTGACATGACGCATACATGATGGACGGCTGGGCTTGTAGTAATGGGACTGCGTCCTTCATGGATCATATTCCTGTAAACATATTATACAACAGAGACTTTAAATTGTATTGCAGTGCAGTAGTATGGATTTTGCATGTTAGGTTTATCCAAATTCAGCCAGGTGAAAAAGTACCCAAAAACAGCCCCATCTGCTTTGCTAAGTATAGCTCTTTAAATATCTAAACATGACCTTTTCAGATGAGTGAATGCATACGTGATGTACAAAATCCATAATATGGATAAAATTTTTTTTGCTACAATAACCAAACATACCATATCAGTTTGACTTTTTTCCAGGACACATATACAGTACATTTCTCATGTTGCTGACCAGATCGTATAAACTACGACTTTACATAGACCAGTTAACAACACCATAATACATAAATACATTCTCAACACTGGTGCATCTGCCCTCCAATATAATAAAATATACACACACCAGTGCAAATGGAATAGGTTTGTTTGTCTCACTGGCAGGAGTTGGAACCCTCACACCCATCACGGCCCAATGTCATGCTATGCAGTGCAAGCAAAGATATAAATGATATAACAACAAGTAAGGG
Organism: Spea bombifrons; assembly: GCF_027358695.1. NCBI lineage: Eukaryota > Metazoa > Chordata > Amphibia > Anura > Pelobatidae > Spea > Spea bombifrons. Next base: position 46,095,103 of record NC_071088.1, read on the forward strand.
GGTCATTAACACCAGAGACTCAAAACAAATGTCTCCTTTGTCACATTGTTAATCTGTCCCTGTTTATTCCTAAAGCATGTAATGTTTTGTCTATACTGTACACTATAGCACCTTTCATTTATACTATTAATTTCATTAATCGTGCTTATTTTTTCTATGTTGCGTGAGCAAAACATTTAGACGTTACATGAATAATGAACTTCTTTAAAACAGAATTATACAAAACACAAGGGGGCAGTGTGAATTTAAAGTTAGGCATTGAGCTGATTCCTTGTAAAAAATGTGAAGAAAGAAAAAAATAACCCGCTTATTGGCGACTTCAAATATCTTGGGAAAACAGGGACTGTGACAAGTGGAATAACTCTTCGCTCTTTAATTAATTTCATAACAACCCTTAACATCTTGGTTTCCAACCACACTATGTACTTTCTTAACACTGAAAGGTACTACAACATAGTCTACTGATTTGTCAAAAAATGCCTAATTTTCTTTTTCTTTTTGATGAAATTAGCGTGTTGTGAACTATGCATTGTGGCAATGTCTTTGAAAAATATGTTTAATGATACATTCTAGGTATAGAGTATGTTGCAGGGCCTGCAACTTTTGGCCTTATATGCAAAAATGACAATATAGAGATCCTTAAAGCAGCATATATCTTGTAGTGGTTTGTTTGTGAGAGGGAATATCATATACTTATGGCATGTGAATTGGATAAGATCGTTTCTTCCTCCTTTGGAATAGGTCTACTCCTATGGTTAATTTGGGAAAACTACTTTGAAAGAAATCTCACCTTATCCTTGGCACAAGTCATAGAAATAAAACGGGGCAACAGAATATTTTATGGTAAACACCAGGCCGAGTGGTAACACAAAAAACAAAGCTTGACCTTAGAAATTGGAAACTAAGATTAAGGCTCAGCAAGATCAGCATCTACAAATTGACTTAACAAAAGTGAACATGGTTTGTTTTGCAAAATAGATCTATACCCCACTGACACACTCACCTCACTGAAAAGCTAATACATATATACCGAAGCATAATTACAAAATTACCAGCATACTCACATTCTTGCACTGACAAGTTAACATTCATGCACATTATGTTATGTTTTTAAAAACATATACATATCCAGATTAATGAACACTCATGTACCCTGACACAAACTGATATACACTGATAAACTGATATACACAATTATTATAATATATATATATATATATATATATATATATATATATATATATATATATCTTATATATATATATATATATCTTATATATATTGTGGCAGTGTAAAGCCACAGAGAGATGTTTCTTGTAGATTCTATGCATAGATGATGCATAAGTTGCAGGCCAATACTCCAACTCCAGTTTTTGCAAGAGACTGGGTGTCTGCATAATCCAGTACAGGCTTCTTATGAAGCTGTGATTTATTCACAGATGCACACAAAAACCCCCCAAAGAAAGATCTTCAAAAAAGCCTGGCTACACTTTGCTGACCCTGACTGACCGGCTCAACTATCCTCTAACTAATGTCTCCCTACAAGACTAGTTAGACACTAGCATTGTCTCTTGCATCAGGTACAGGTGATAGACATTCAAACTCCCTTAAGGAACAGATTCAGGGAGACTGTAGAGAGGAGAGAACATTCTCATGTGCTCCCAGGGCAAAGAAAAGGCCCTGTAAAAGTGTAGCTTTACCTGCCTGGACCTGTGTGTGTTATCTGGGGGAGGTACTTTAGGTATGAATTGACAAATAATGTCATGTGTCACTGTCAAACAACACACCAATATGTGTTTGGCAACATCTCCCGAGTAATACGAGATAATTGTTAGTCTTTTATATATACAATGAAATTGTATCAGCGTTTTCATAAACACTGCGACCATTATAATCCAGCATGCCTCTGTATCTTTATTATAGATAGGTTGATTACATTTTGCCATTGCACAGTCATGCATTTTAACCACTTACAGAAGCATTTTACACTATTTTACTCTTGAGGATGCAAGGGGTTTAAGCAGTTTTGCCATGCCTTTGTTTCTCTGTAATTTCCCAGTTTCTCACTTGTTGAACCTGCACAAACCATATATATATATATATATATATATATATATATACCGTATTGGCTCGGATATAGGCCGCCCCCGTATATAGGCCGCACCCTAAAAGTTTGGTGCTTTTTTAAAGAAAAAGTTTTTTTTCTTTAAAAAAGCACCAAAAAAAAATGCTGCCACTCTGTCCCCCCCCCGAGATATGCTGCCACTGTCCTCCCTCCTCGAGATCCGCTGCCGCTGTCCTCCCTCCCCGAGATCCGCTGCCGCTGTCCTCCCTCCCCGAGATCCGCTGCCGCTGTCCTCCCTCCCCGCGATCCGCTGCCGCTGTCCTCCCTCCCCGCGATACGCTGCCGCTGTCCTCCCTCCCCGCGATACGCTGCCGCTGTCCTCCCTCCCCGCGATACGCTGCCGCTGTCCTCCCTCCCCGCGATACGCTGCCGCTGTCCTCCCTCCCCGCGATACGCTGCCGCTGTCCTCCTCTGCCCCCCCTCCTCGACTTACCGGAGCAGACTCCCGGGTGTCTTGCGGGGCCGGCGAGGGACATCTACGCAATACGCGTATGCAACTTCCGGTACCGGTACCGGAAGTTGCATGCGCGTATTGCGTAAATGTCTCCCGCCGGCCCCGCAAGACACCCGGGAGTCTGCTCCGGTAAGTCGGGGGTGGGCAGAGGTAAAACGCTTAGATAACCTCCCGTGCCGGCACCCCCCCCCGTGGGAAGTGCTGGCAGGGGAGGCTGTCTGAGTGTATCGGGGAGAAGGATGCAGGTCCCCTGCACCGCTGCGGGGGATCTGTATCTTAACCCCGCTGCCTGCCCGGCGCCCGGGACTGCATGTCCCGGGCGTCGGGCGCTAGAGCCCGAATATAGGCCGCACCCCCACTTTAAAAACTTAAAGTGGGGGAAAAAAGTGCGGCCTATATTCGAGCCAATACGGTATATATACAGTATGTGTGTGTTTTGGCATGTTAAACCGATACATACAAATTTACATTTTTCTTTCTCAATGAATTGCTTTATTTTGGCATGGTTTGGCATTGCATGACCTAAATTAGAACAATTCTGTATTTCAAGCGTTTGTCTTGATCAATTTACTGGGCCCATGACTTGTTTGAGGCAGTTTACTGGTTCTATGTGTCAAGTTCACCAATGAAAACTGTATATTTGAAAAAACTTGACAACCCTGGGTATATTTTTAAGGGTGGTCTCCATATCAGCACGTGGAGCTGTTTCTACACCAACAGCTTCCAAAAGTTTACCCACCAGCAATTCCCCACGTGCATAGGTTTGGAAGCATTTGCACGGTGTAAATTGGAACATGCGCATTTCTAATTTCAAGTTTGACATTTTTAGCCATGCAATTTTTGAGGGGAGGGTATAAAATGTAAGCAAAATTTAATTGAAAATACTTTCCAGACGGTGAATGTCATCAAGGTTGTCATTCTGATGTTCCTCCTTGGGCAAGCACCTGCCAAGCTTGTAATTGCCCAACCACCTAACCAGGCACCCACCAAATAATTATGATAAGTAAAATAAAATCTCCCACTTCCCCCAAAAAGCTGACAGCACTTAACTTACTAAACTAAAATACTTTATAACTAAACATACTGCTTATTTTTTTGTTTTGTTTTATATGTAGTAAAGGGTAAAAATGAACCCTTAAGGGTAAAAAACAGCAGTGTAAATTCTACTGACAGGATCACTGTGATTTATTACGTACTACATCCTCAACAGTCGGCCACTACAGGATGTTACACTACACCCTGCTTTGTGAAGGGGTTAATAACTTGTGGGTTGTGAGTTGTGGGTAAGGGAGTTGCCATGCATCTTACATTCCATTGGCTTCAACAAGGTCATATGCACTTGCTAATGTTAACATGTGAGGGTGTGTGTTGATTCTTTGTTTTGTTGTATGTACATATGGATCATTTAACCAGCACCTCAAAATCTACAATTATATGTTTATTAGAGAGTGCTTTTTTGAGTGCATATTTTGAGGTTCTGACCAGATTTCTGGGTTACCACGTACTTGCCTTATTAATGGCCCCCCAGAGAGGGCTATCCATTAAAGTACAGTCTCAGTGGGTTAAACGTAATGCAGTAGCACTAATTCAATTGCATTGCAAACAATGCAGCCAGTAAAGATTCAATAGGACAAGTCAAGATTAGGGTATTTAAATGTACTGGTTGGTTATGCAATATATGGCCATACAGTGTGTTTACTACCTAAAGGAACAATGTTGTGTGTGTAGATATAGTGTGGGGTGGATATTTGTCCAAGGTGGTTCATTCTTTTTCAGTAGTTAGAAATTATGTGTGCACAACATGCCTAAATATTGGTCAAAATACAAATGTTGAGAAGAGCAGGGACATATGATGCAAAAGACAATGCAAGTGCAGCAGCTCATGTCACATGGAATTAGGAGATGTTTGACAAGTTGTCTCTGTGGCAATGTTTCCCCATATGTTTCCACTCTATCCTTTGACAGGTAGGGTTCTCCTTAGGCAAGTAAAGCCAAAACACAAGGCTGTTGGACCCAATATGTGCCTATTCCCAGCTTTTCCTATACATTTTCCTTAGGTGGTTAGCTAAGGTAAGGTTTATTTCTTCCTTTAGGGGACTATACGACATATATGCAGTTTTACACTTTTACAACTGTTAGCAACATGTCTGAACATATTATTAATTATTGTTTAAATAATAATGCTTAAAATATTAAATTAACGTTTATTCCTAAGTAAATTTATATAATTGAGGTTTAGCCTTCCTATCAAAAACCATAATTTATGATTTTGACTTTTGACTCACTCTTCTTATATATATTTTCAATAGTGGGTATTTTTTACATTGAGGGAATAGCTTTTTTTTATTAATGTGGTGCAGTCTTCTTATTTGCCGTGTTAATTTTAAGTGAACAAATGCTCTCTCTTATTTGGTAGGTTGGCTCTTTATGTCAATGGCAATTTATGGCACATCTGTAAAGGTATTGACACATTATCTTGTAATAAACAAGGTTTATTTGGCTTTCCATCTGCTGTCCGCGATTTCTTTTAAATTTGAAACGTAATAACCTTCGCTGCAGAAATGTATTATATGAATTTTATTTTATTTTATTTTTTAAAAAAGTGTCACGGGGTTTTATTTGGTTGGTATTGTCTACCGTCAGTCCATTCATTCTATGGCCTGAGGCAAAAAGTTAAGCAGTGTCCCCTTGTGCACTCTCAATTCAATTTACACAGAAATCCTCTTTTATTAGGATGAAATTTAGAGCAACTAAAAGCCAACAGTGTTGGTCCAATGTAAAGCAGGACAGACAGTCCCTACACAAATTCACTCTTTTTTCATAATAGTGGGAACTATTATATATAACAAATGAAGGTTTCCCTTACAGTTCTGGTGTGTTTTCAGAAGTGTGAGTAAGAGTGAGAGTAAAAAAACAATAAAATGCAAACAAAAATCTACCTTCTGTGTCTGGATCGCTATATAACAATAGGAGTCATGCTGTACCACCATTTGTGTCTGGCTCATTATATAATAACTTGGGTGCCGGCAGAAAGTTTGTGTTCGTTTTTGTGGAAAATATTTTCTTCCCATTCTACAAATTTTGTCCATCTTTTTTGGAAATCCCATTTGTCCGTCTGTGTTGCCAAGGAAACAAGAAATAGACGGGTAGATGAAGTTGAATTAAAATGGCAAAATTCTCCTCATAGTGTCGTTTAAATTGTGGCCATGGCAGTGAACGAATGAACATATTGCGCGCATTACATTTTTTTTTCTGTCATCCAATGTTGCATTTGTTTGTGCGTTCGTTATTTGGACAAATGGAGGAAACGGAAAAATATGGCACGAAAACGCATTCTTATGAAAAGGAAAGAACAGCCCCGGAGCATGAAATAGGTGTAGGGGCACCATGACCGGGTAAGGAACAAGGAGCACACCATGACCTAACAAAGGATTAAGTGTTTGTTACATACAAGCATCCTATATAACTGTTTGCCCCCTGAGTGAACTTTTGCCCCCCATTCTGAATATTCAGCAACAGGAAGAAGGGGAGGGCACTGGGGTGTCAAAAGTAAATAAATTTCGGAATCCATTCTCAGATGAGCCCGTAGGTTTTAATAAGTAGGTGAAATTCCCACCCTCCCTTCTCTCTTTTTTGTTTACTGTCCATTGTGTGTGTGGCATTTGGTATTATGTTATGGTCATTGTTCAAATGTGGTTGGCTGGTTCGGTGCTTGAGACAACTATCTAAGGTATGGTTATACTCGTGGTGCACATGCCTAAGGGCGGAAGTGCAGATCACTCCCTGGGTGCGTTGCTCAGGTGATATGATGGTTGGCGCGTGGTTGCTGGGCTTTGGATGCCGGCAGCCTCTACAGGTGACGTGGATTACTTAAGCCCTTACCAGCCTTATAGATCTACTGTGTTATACGGTTGGCGTTTGTAGCCAAGTTTGTGGTTTATTATGATTTATAATAAACACGTTTTAGAAATATGATATCATGAGTGTCACGGTTGGGGAGAATATTTGATTTTGACCGTGGCCAAATTTTATCCAAAATTGAATGATTAAATAAAGCATTTTATTACACACTGTGTTTATTTGTCTTATTGGGAATGGGGCCGAAGTTGACGATACTAAGGTCATGTGAAAGTCTAATAATGATAGGAGTGATGCTGTACCACCATCTGTGGCAATATACTCATGCAAGTAACAAAGTAAAGGACCCTGAATGTCAGTGTGCGCCTAGAACCCCTAGCCTCCTAGCTGGGCAGCTGCTTTACACAGATAGATAGATAGATAGATAGATAGATAGATAGATAGATAGATAGATAGATAGATAGATGTCCTCCAAGCTCCTAGCTCCTCCATTTTGTAACCACCAAGTTAATTTTTTTATTTAATCAAGGTACCTAGTTTTTTATACCCTCACCTGCCATCCTTTTTAAAGGTTGCCAGGCCAGGTGAAACTTCCCATAGGTGAATGCTGTTTTAATATAGTTGATGCTGGACCCCAAAGGTGAAGCTGTCCCCATAAACCTCATAAGATTAATGCTGTCTCCCAAACTCATAATTCCATTTATACTTTCCCACAACCTCAGAATAAAGCTCATGCTGTGCCTCTAATCCCAAAATAAAGTTTATGCTGCCCCTTAACCTCAAAATTAGGATGATTCTGTCTCCTTGACCTCAGAATAAAGTTTATGCAGTCACCTAAACACAAAATAAAGCTTCTGCTGTGTTTCTTAACACAAAAATAAAGTTAATTGTGTCTCCCTAACTCAAAATAAAGCTTATGCTGTTCCCCTAACCTCAAAATAATGAACGGTGGGTCTTGCCGTGCTGTCTATTGAGAATGCCATTGTTCATGAGATTGACTTTGAAACATTGCTAAAGGACTTTGCTAATGCTAAAGCAAGAAAAGTCATTTTTTGTAGACTCTGTAAAATGATGCTTCAATAGCTCAGAGATCAAAGATTGCCACTTGCATTATTGATTGTAATTAGGTTTGCACTGTTATACCTGTTTTGCACTATAATTGTATTATAATTTGCTCTTTTGCACTTAAGTTTATTGATCCATATTTATTATTTTTTATTTTATTATATTTTCTGTATTAATTGTCAGAAATAGTGAAATGCTACTCTTTAATGTCTGAAAGTATTTGCCATTTTTCTGGTTTTTTTTTATTTATTTTACCATTTGATATAAACCAAAAAGACAAAAATCCAAATTCCACATGTGAAGTGTAAAAAGTGTAAATAACAATAAATGAATAGATACTCCCCAAGATACAAGCTTCCAAAAAACACTCTTCCTCAAGATGCTCAGCAATACAACAAGACAACCAAGGAGCGCATATACATGAGGAGAAAACAAAAACAACACTAATAGTGCAATATGTTTATAAAATGAAAAATAAAAAAGGGTGTAAGATCCACTCACAAACTTGCTGAATAAATCAGGCTCATCAGGGTTCAGTAGTAGCAGAATTTAATATCTTCTAAAAATCTATAGGAATAGAAAAAGACCACAAATGGTGCAGTATCTAAAACAAATCCGAGGAGAGGAAGGTCTGGATGCACTTACAATTATTGCAGGCACAACTATATCGTAGTGTGCAAAAGCGCAAATAAAACGAAGTCCCAGATCCACTGTATAGAATACTCTCTCGGAATAATGTCAGCTCTCTCTCTCGACGCGTTTCGCCAGTGCTATACTGGCTTCCTCAGGAGAAAAGTTCAAATTTCGCATGTATTTGTGTGAAGCTTTGAGTCCGTGTCGCGATTAAATACAATTTCCGGGTTGCGAGCGTCCTGCGTCATCGACGCATCCAATCCGGCTGTTCGTCTGCCGTCACGTCATTGGCGTCGTGTACGCGATTACATAGTCGCTTACAACGTTCTCCGGCTCCTGGTCTGCTCGCTCCCTACTCGAATTGAATATATATCCACACGCTCGTGCTTGTGAGATCGATAGGATGCCGCCACTATATTCATTGAAAAGTCCATCAATTTTGTTCTAATCGCGAAATTGGTCGCGACGATGTATACCAAGTACGACAAATACAGAATAAAACACTGTCTTGTGGTAACTATTTGCAAATATTCTTCAATAAAATCGATGGACCAAAAAGTAGTCTATCTTTTCTATAATTATATATAAAATCATCAATCTTTATTATAAAAAAGTTAAAATTAAATAGAGTCAAAATATTTATCTTTAATAATGGAACTAATAATAAATGAATTGTATATTTATAAAACTATTATTGTTATATCAAAGAGATTGTTTTTAAATATTGTTTTTAAATATTGTTATTAAATAATGTTTTTAAATATATCAAATCTACAACCATGATTTTATAGAGAAGAATATTTAAAGGGATAAAAATGGAAAATACATTGTTATGAATTTCATCAGCAACAAGAACACAATAAATAACAGTATTATTATACATATTAATAAAGTGCCAATTAAAGTGCTATAATGAAGTGCCAATGTAAAGTGCTATACTGTGACCATATATCATTGCCCTTAGTTGGGTATCATTTAAATGTGATGTGCAATATTTTTAATATAAAGTGCAATGCTATGCTATATTGTAGAGCAATATGTTATACCATAGCTTACCTATTTAGAGTGCAATAGACCACCTTAATTATTTTAAAGTGCATATAAAAGTGCTAAGATGGTGCAAAAACGGAGAAAGAAATATACCTCCTAATTTTTTTTTTTATATTATTTATGTCATGAAAGCTAGGATGTCTAAGTCTGTATTTAGTCCCCCTTTTTTATGAGTTTGAAATTAAAAAATCCACTCAGTCTCCCTACGTGCTAATATTTGTTGAAGATCGCCTCCTCTCCAATGAGGGGAGATAACATCAATCCCTATAATTTTAAATTGTTGTAAAGAGAAGGCTCTACACTCTTACAATGTTTTGGGACACTGTGTTTGCCATTTCATACATCCAATGCTGCTATGTTATGTTTTGCATATGAAAACATTGGTTACTCTCGCATTGGCAAGCTGTCTTCTAAATTCACCACAACAAACAAAAATTAGTGCAAAAAAGGTGCTAAGGTTACAATCATTAAAATAGATGGGCAGGGCACAAAAGGGGCAGGATACAAGGGCAGTAAGAGAGGTTTTGATTAAGGTAGCAAAAATACTTGCACCAGCCCAAGCATATAGTATATAGACATTTTCATTTAAAAACTGCATTTTGTGTTTATTGATGTTATTTTTGTCTATTATTAAAATTAGTTTGATGATCTGAACCATTTAAGTGTAACAAATATGGAAAAATAGAAGAAATGAGTAAGAGGCATATACACAGGACTGTATGTTTGTTCATATAGATTTCTTCACAAGGGGTAGGCTGGACCAAGGATCAGGGGACAACTGCAACCCCCCCCCTCAGGCCTGTCTATAATACTTTAAAAAGTCCAATTTGAACTGGTCCTCTTGCAGAAATAAGGGAGGGAGGGAGCATGTATGTATGTTAGAGTGAGAGTGTATGTGTATGTATGTATTAGCATGAGTGTATTAGAGGAAGCATGTGTAAGTGTGAGCATGTGTTAGTATGAGAGTAAATTTGTATTAGTGTAAGTATGTGTGTATGTGTGTTTTATCATGATTGTGTATGTGGTATGTGATTGTGATGTGTTAGTGTGGGAGTTTGAGCGTAATATGTTTGTCAGTGCATATTTTACTGGGGAAGGGGTGAATGAGGCCACTTTACTTTACCTGCCTAAAAGGTGTCAGCCCTTCCCTATTATAGCCCTATTATGTTATTGCCCCCACTTTGTTAGAATCTGATGTAAAGGTTGAGGAAAAACAAGAGTCTTTCAGATGGGTAAACTAAATGACAGTTTTGCCACTTTTGTCACAGTGAATAATTATAACTATTTGATAAACAGAAATACAAAAATAAATACAGGTAGTTTTGATCAATGGATTAAGCTAAACTTTACAAGGTGACAGTTCCACGCTATTTTTTTTTACTTTGCTGAAAAATGACCTAGTATATCACACGAAACTAGGACCATGGGCAAAATCTTCATAGGGATGTATAAGAAGAACTGTGTCTAGGGAACCAGTTGTTAAATTACTTTCAGCTGTACCCAATTTGCAGGAGAGCTGAATATTCCAACTCCTTATTTTCACTATTTATTATTCTTGGAAAGCTTGTGAAAATTTCAGTTTTATCGTACAATTAATTTCACAGTGTGGCACCCTAGACTTAACCTTGCTGTGATTAGCCAATGATCACTGAGACTGGCTGCTTAGTAATTCTTCAATAATTCCAACGTGCGTTGTGTGTACATGTTTTGTTTCCTAATTAACTTAAATTGGCGTCAGTGATGGTCTGCATCATTACTCTATGCTCAGGTAGCACGCATATCAGGGAACACTGTTTCTTCTTACAACTACATAAGCAACAAATGCTTCTCAAGGGTATATCCAATTTGCTTCCCTTGTACAGGTCAACACATGTTTGTGATGTGCTATATATTATTGCTGACATTACCACTGGTCTGTGCTTTAAAGGATTGTACCATAATTTGGTATAGACAATGCTTTGTTAATAATTAATAATTAAACAGCCACTTTTCAAATGACTTTTCTGATGAAAGCCAAAAATGTCTTAAGCACTGTTGGAACTTCTGAGGTAAACATAATTTTCTGTTGCTGCCCAATTGGCAACTAATCAGCTGTATTGACTGACAGGATGCAGTGCAAACTACTTCGCTCGCTGCTCTTGAATTGAGAGGCACTTGCTTTCCCCCCAGATGGATAGAGATGATCTAGTTCATGAAGCCCTCTATTGATCTAGGTGGAAAATAAGTCACTCATTTCTGGGTAACTGCCAGATTTATTGTTTGCGAGCAGACAGTACATTTACAATATAAGAAAGCAGCTTGTAACTTAAAAAGTAAAACATGAATTATCAAAATAGCAAGCGCAATATAAAAATATTTATTTTTAGCTTAGTGCCATATAAAAGAAAAGAGATGAGAAGTACAAAATCTATTTTAATAACATATTTTAATGTAATTTTAGTTTAAAAATCTGTGCTTGAGTTCAAGTGCTAAACAATAAGTTAGTGTTGTGGGAACCTGAAAAAAGTCCTCTATAAACCATTACTGTTGCTATACATTACCAAGAACCAATGCAATACACAATACATTTGTCTACCATAGTAAAACCTAACAAGCAATGGACATGACTCACAAGGAACATCTTCAAGGTCATGTTGAGGATTCTATTCACACCCCATTATTTCCCCAAGAGATGACTGCTTTTATCAGTCACTGATCCTAATAAGTTATACCCAGCTGCCTGTGATAAATGCTGGCCTATAGATTACACTCAATATTAGTACTCTTCGGGGACTAAGGTGCATTCATTCACACGTTATATGTCAGCTGCCATGTCCGCTATAGAGATAGACAGATGCAAAGATCTGTGTAGAATGATAAGGATTAGAACTGACAACTGGAAACATTTTTACAACTCTGCATTTTCCCCCCAATTACTGTCTGCATAACTGAAGAACATCATGTTTCCCTTTTGGTTAATAACATTCTATGAGTATTCTGACTATAATTTCACTTTCTGCTAATGCAAAAACATATGTGGCTATAAAGAGAAATTATTCAGAAAACGTGTAATATAACAGTTATATTTCCACATTGAAATTTATGATTTAAAATTAATGTATCCATGTAGAGTTTCTGTTGTATTGCCTGAATCAGGTGCAGCACTGCATATATAATATAGTATGAAATAATGAAATTATACATATTTCTTAGCTACAAAAAATATAAAGTTAAGGTATAGAAATATGGGGAAATTAAAATTATTTAAATATACTGCACATACATAAAACCCCTTATTTGCTGTTAAATTTGTGGTCATTGCCTCATCAAGCTTTTTATGTCCCGTTTGTGCTGTAGCATAAATAATGTATTTGCTCGATTTTAAGACGAGGTTTTTTCCGAGCAAATGATCTGAAAAATACCCCTCGTCTTATAATCGGGGTTGTCTTATAATCAGACCTCAAATAGAGGCCTGACTATGAGACTAAGATCCAGATACCCCGCAGCGCTGCTGGGGACCTGGATCCTCCTGTTTGGTAACCTCCTCCCCACACTTACAGGTGCTTCTGACTCCCCTGTGTGTTGTCCGGGCAGCGGGTAGACGTCTACGCGATTCGCGTAGGCAACGTCCGCTGCACCCGGAAGGAGGTGCGGTTAGCAGCGAGGGTTGTCTGCGTCCATCGTGCAGACCTTCCCCGACTGTCAGAGAGGAGAGTTCCCTGCACCGCTGACAGTCGGAGGGTGTATGCACGATGGACGCAGACAACCCTCACTGCTTACGACACCTCCTTCAGGCTGCAGCGGAAGTTGCCTACGTGAATCGCGTAGACGTCTACTCGCTGCCCGGACAACACACTGGGGAGTCAGACGCATCGGTAAGTTTGAGGGGGCTGTTATGTGGCTTTATAAGGCATTTCTGTAGGCAGAATGCTATATGATATGCATTTTAACCCCCTTAATGCCACTCTGCCTCCAAATATGCATTTCAACCCCCTTTATGCCACTCTGCCTCCAGAAATGCTTTTTAACCCTATATATGCCACTCTGCCTCCTGAAATGCCTTATACCTCCCTATATGCCACTCTGCCCCATAATATGCCTTTTAACCCCCTAAATACCAGAGTGGCATATAGGGCTATAAGGCATTTCTGGAGGCAGGGTGGCACATAGGGGGTCAAAAGGCATATCATGGGGCACAGTGGCATATAGAGGGTTAAAAGGCATATCATGGGGCACAGTGGCATTTAGGGGGTATAAGGCATTTCTGGGGCAGAGTGGCAAGCCAGGGGGCAAATGTGCATAACTGGGGGCAGGTTGGAAAATAATAGAAAATAAAAACAAAAAAAATATTTTCCTCAATCATAGCTTTTATTTAAAAAAATAGTTTACATAGTTTACAAACTTTTTTCCTATAGGGTTGTCTTATATTCAGCCTTTTTCTTTTTTTCCTAAATTAATATTCAGATTTTGAGGGGGTCATCTTATAATCAGGGTGTAATTACTGCATTACTGCATAATGTGGAAAAAAGTAAGAGAGTAAGCCTTTTTTGTGAATGTGTCTGATATGATGTCTGACTATGGTGTGTAACTCTTGCTTTCACTTAGAGGCATCTGGTATTGCAACTGAATGCTGTGGCTTTAAGGCAGTCATTTCATCTCCTGATGAGAAGTGTTATTAATCCCTGCCAATTTCTGCCAATTATGTGCCCTATTCCACTTAATACACCATCCACTAATAGCTGGCTCTGCCTTAAAACAATTAGAATACATTAGAGCCCTGCGCGGGACTACTTTTTTAATCCCGCTCCCGCCCGCTCCCGCAATGTGGGTGTTCCGCTCCCGCCCGCTCCCGCCACTTTTGTGGCCAATCCCGCCCGCTCCCGCCACATTTGTGGCCAATCATGCCCGCCTCCTTACCTGATTTCCCGGTCCCGCGCGGCTGCCCTCGAGTTGTTCCCTCACGGCGTCTCTTCCTCCGCCCAGGAACAAGGCGGAGTCACAGGAAGTGACGTCACATCACGTGACTCCGTTTTGTTCCTGGGCGGAGCAAGCTAGGAGACACTGTAAGGGAGCAGCAAGAAGGCAGCCTTGCGGGACTGCGCGGGATTACCGGGACCCGCAGGTACAGTGCCTGACCGCCCGCTCCCACCCGCAGCCCCAGCAAGACCGCCCGCGCCCGCAAGTTTTTTGGCGGGTCCCGCGGGACCCGCAGGACCCGCCTCCCAGTGCAGTCCTCTAGAATACATCCCTTTTGGCTTCTATATAATGCTGCGAAGAGCTTTGGGGAAAAACTATGGGACAGTTCCTAGTTATGAGTACATCCTTTTATGACGTGTGTGAACCTGGTTGTGGTGGTACATGCTAGGTGCAGTTGCATAACTGTACATGTGACAAGGCTTTTAGCTATAACCAGTATCCGAGTAGGTCTGCCTCTCAACTGTGACATATGTTGTCACCTTACCACCGCTATGTCTATCTTCTATTTTAATACAGCAATAAAATGTTTTTTCTTGAGAGTGCATATCTCTCTTTCTCTGAGTAAGGGCCCTGGGCATACCCCAAGGTGCTTCAATTCTGCTAACTAGTTTAACATTAAAGACATGAACTTAAAATTGTACTTGAAGTGAAACCTGTTGCAAAGCTTGACCTAGGACAGACTACAAAGAAAGATTTGGACTAAAACCCTGGTGACTCTTTAAGCAAAGCACATTAGCTGAATATTTCATGCAAGATACATTACAACTTCCATCATGATTTATTGAAAACGATAGAACTCTGTGTATATTAATACAATGCATTTGGTTCAGCAGGCTGAATGGCACATTAATTTTAAGTGGCATATGGAATGTTTTTGTCTCATCTACATTGAGATAACCATTGTAAATGACAGACTCCAAGGTTAGCAGTAAGTTGTTTAACAGGTGTCTCTATGTATTGCGGCACTGAAAATTTTAAGAGCAGAGAACTGAAGACACGTACATCATATTAAGCAGACTTTCAACCTGTAACTTATTTTTTAATATAGTTGCTCTGTTTTCAGATTGTTTCTTTAAAGATAAATAAGATAAATAAAAACGAGTTAGAGTAAAAATGAGTACTGTATGAGTAATGAGCAATCCTGTACTGCCCATCTCATACACTGGGCCGGCGGGCCGCTGACTGACATTGCTCCATGGTACAGTGTGTGGCCACCGGCTGGAAATGCCCAGCTTCACGCTGCCTGAACATAAAGATGTAGCTTGCATCCGCGCATATCCAGCCATTGGCCGCACCAATGTCATTGACGGTCACCAGCCTTAAAGTGCCAAGGCCACCTTGTCGACCTAAGTCCAGCCCTGGTTAGGAGAAAACATTTTTATAGCCACTGAGGACTAAGATGGACACTGGACAATACTGTCATATGATGTTATTCTAACCTTTTAGTTGCAATAAAATAGAAAGCTAAGGTTTGTGTATAAATGCAACTTAACTAGGTTTATCTAATCAAGTCCATATGCTCCCTACACCTACCCTACCTTACCCTTACAAAAGTTACCTGAACCAAGCAGTTTAATAGTAGGACATTGATAACTTAAATAAAGTGAAATAAATATGCAGATCTTGAGTACTGGAATGTATTTTGTTTTTTACTATTACTATCAGATTAAAAATAAGGCTCCTTCCTTCCTACCTTTTAGGAAGGAAGTTCTGTTATCTTAGCCCTAGACAAACACCCTACAGTCGTGGCCAAAAGTTTTGGGAATGACACAAATATTAATTTTCACAAAGTCTGCTGCCCCAGTTTAGAATATGACAATTTGCATATACTCCAGAATGTTATGAAGAGTGATTAGATGAATTGCAATCATTTCCAAAGTCCTTCTTTGCCATGAAAATAGACTTAAGCCCAAAAACACATTTCAGCCATGTCCTAAAAGTACCAGCTGCCATCATGTGAGTGATTCTCTCGTTAACACAGGTGAGTGTGTTGACGTGGACGCTGGAAATCACTCTGTTATGCTGATTGTGTTAGAATAACAGACTGGAAGCTTTAAAAGGAGGGTGGTGCTTTAAATAATTCTTCTTCCTCTGTTACCCATGGTTACCTGCAAACACGTGCTGTCATCATCGCTTTGCACAAAAAGGGCTTCACAGGCAAGGATATTGCTGCTAGTAAGATTGCACCTAAATCAACCATTTCCCAGATCATGAAGAACTTCAAGGAGAGAGGTTCAATTGTTGTGAAGAATGCCTCAGGGCGCCCAAGAAAGTCCATCAAGCACCTGGACCGTCTCCTAAAGTTGATTCAGCTGCGGGATCGGGGCGCCACAAGTGCAGAGCTTACTCAGGAGTGTCAGCACAGTGAGGCGAAGACTTATGGAGAAGACAAGGTGAGCGCTACCATCAATCCTGTGTCATGCTAAAAGTAAATCATCTTGAGACCATTCACGTATAGGGCAGCTTCTCAGCCAAGGGAGTGGGCTCACTCACAAGAACACAGCCGTGAATAAAGAATGGTACCAACAAATCCTTTAACAGCAACTTCTCCCAACCATCCAAGAACAGTTTGGTGAGGAACAATGCAGTTTCCAGCATGATGGAGCACCTTGCCATTAGGTGCCATAACTACAGTGGCTCGTGGAACAAAACATTGAAATTTTGGGTCCAGACCTTAATCCCTTTGAGAACTTGTGTTCATTACCCAAGAAGTGGGAGGACAAATAAAATCCCCACCAATTCTGACAAACTTCAAGCGTTGATTATGCAAGAGTGGTTTGGTCCCCTTTGAAAAACCCCTTTTCCCTTTTTTTCATTTTCCATTCACAACTCTCATTGGCTTTGTATGAGCTATATTCAGCCACAACATCAGCACCATGGAAACATTTTTTGCTCCAGGCAGCCAATCAGTGGTGCAAATTGTTGGACCACAGAGGAGGTGTTGCTCTCCTAAAGGTATTTTTTTTCTCTGTAGGTTTCGTGAATGCATATTAAAGAATTTGGATGCATTCATTGTTACAATGAACAATGGCCTGTCTGGGAACATTAAACTGTCCCTTTAAAATACAGCAATCAATGTAACATGATTTCATTTTCCTGCAGCACTCATTGCTTATTCCTGCTGCACTCATTGCATAAAGTGTAGAACTAATGAACTTTGATTGCAGGCCTTGCTGTTAGCAGCTGTGGGAAAATAGCCCCATTATTTCAAGAGCTCTGTAGATGTACTTTGCTTGTATGTGTTGACTGTGCTGACGGTTTGCAGTGATACAGAATATTTAAATAATTTCGTCTGTGCGCATTTTGTCAAACTGTAGTAATAGAATTGAACATACTGTTGGCACAACTTGCCAACTGATGGTCCAATAAATCAAATTGACTCTCTACAGCATGTGGGGTAGCATCAGTCTTGTCGTGTAACATGTCTGTCAAATCTAAGACTCTCGGTTTACGAACCTAAATCTTTGACAGTTCATTGTTTTCATAGCCTGCTTTGCTTACTACTGTTGAATCGTTTGTACCTGTCTTTTTCTTTTAGTTTCTAAAGTTATATAGTCAAACTTAGTGTTAGAAAGAAACTAAGGGTTTCTATGTGTGAAGTAGTCTGAGAACATCATACTAAATTGTTATAGTATTTAACATAAAAGCTATTTCAGTTTTAGATAAAAAAAATTCCTAGTTTTAGCAACAAATGAACCTGGCATGTCTGTCCGTGGGTAAACTAGTTCTAAAAAACTATTTCTGCCTATGGAGTACATAGCATTGGCTTACTGTGTAAACATTCATTTGAATGTCCTAGAAGTGCTACCCTGGAAATCTTTACTTTATTCTTAGTATGGGAACTGAGGAGGGGCAAAAGAACCAGGCTGTTGAAGGTTCATATCCAGAGGTAGACAGCTCTAGCCTTAGGCAGGAACTGAGTGGTAGTCAGGCATAGCTTAGTATACGTCCCAGGTAATACTACAAAACATAAACTGCTTCACAGTGTCCGCTGTTATATTTGGCAGGAATCAACACACTCACTACTCCCTTACCGACTGTTGCCTCCTTGAGGGTCCCGTGCAGTCCATTAATCTAATCATAGTAAACATACCTTTTTATTAGTCTTCTTCACACTTGCTTGGGTACTACTCTACCACAATATACAGAAACAAATTGAAGAGCCAGTACTCCACAGATTAGGCAACTTACTGTGCTGATTTTATAATATTGTTCAAATACAAATACAGTAATATGAAATATCACTAGCTAAGCGTCTCTCCATTCCGTGTTGCAATAAAAATATGACTTTGAACCTCAAAGTTGTGGATGGTAGTCCTTTGAAATCTGGCCTTGTTACCAAAGAGACCATACCTATTACCGTCACCATAGGCAGGTACCACAGAGAGACTACAATTTGATCTAGTCGCCTCACTCTTAGCCTGCCTTGGTAACAAAAACATTACCCATGTGTTCAATGGTCTACAGCAAGGGTGTCCAAGTTTTTTCTGCAGTGGGCCACTTCATCAGAAATGTATGTGTGCGTGGGCCGCACTCATTTTTCACTAAGAGAAAATATGGCCTTTTAGCTTTATAATGCATATTAATACAGGGTTAAATTGGCAAAATGCCGAAACAAAAAAAACCCCACCGAAAATAATGATCCACAGGGGCCCTGCTACTTCCCTCTGTGTTACTCAGCAGCGTCTCTTGCCCCATCGAGGTGACGCAGAAACCCAGCGGAGTCACGTGAATGCGCGTCACCTCATGTGACTCCGCTCCGTTCCTGTTCCCCTGGGCAGGTCAAGAGAAGTTCAAATAGACTGTGCGCAACGCAGATGGAGACAGCACCCCTGCGTAAGTCTGCGAGAGGCACTGGAAGATCTGCAGTTCAGGTAAGGGTGGGGAAGGGTGTATGAATGAGTATACTTGAATGAGGTAATGAATGTTTGTGATGAATGAATATGCATGTGATAGCATGGATGTGTAAGTAGGGGGGGCAGGGCACAGGGAGGCTGTAGGTTATGTGCATGTATTGGCTGCTTGTGCATGATAGGAGTCTCATTGCTATGTTAAATATATATGATTACTAACAGCAATCACACTCCTATCATGCCCAGGTATACCCAGATTCCGGCATGTACTGGCTGCCTGTGCATGATAGGAGTGTGATTGCTGTTAGTAATCATATATATTTAATATAGCAATGACACTCCTATCACGCACAAGCAGCCACAGTAGCAAAAGCTAGCAGAAATTATACTTTTATCATGTCCATTGGTAATACTTACATTTTAGTTTTTTCACTTTTTCCTACTCTCCTCTGGTGTGATGACCCTCTCCTTGCCATGAGGAACACCTTCTGTGTTCAAAGCCGCACAACGGCTGCTTTGAAGTTTGCAGCCTGGCGACCGCTTTGAATGTGGTCTGCCTGCCCACGGACCGGCAGACCACCGCGTGACTGAGCAGGACCGGTCAGTCCAGTCCTGCTCACTCACACGGGCCACACCTCAAAGTCCGGCGGGCCGCATTTGGCTGGCGGGCCACATTTGGCTGGCGGGCCGCACGTTAGACGCCCCTGGTCTACAGGAACTGTATTGTTTTCATCTGCCTTTTGCAAGCAGAGTTGTCTGTCCTCTCTCCGGCCTACACTACATATCCACTTGTCAGGCTCATCATATCTTAGCCTTTACTGGATGTTGGAGTCCAGAGCGCAGGAATGTAAGAACGTACACAGCAATAGAAACACACTTCAAAAATGTTCGGTTATAGGTATATTAAAAAAGCAAAGCAGACATCTCATCATAAGCAGCAGAGTAGGAGGCATATCATGTATACAGACTGCTGGGGAGTCCAGTTAAGTATGAAAAAGGGTCTGGGACAGGTAGCAAGCAAAAAGGGTAAATCCAGTAGGCAGTCCAGGTCAAACAACAGATGTATAAGGGAAAGAGGGCAAAGGTACATAAAATACAGATACACATAAACAAGACAGCAAGCTATGGAGAGGAGCAGAGGCGGATCTACTGAAAATAGCGCCTATGGCAAGCACTGAAATTGCGCCCCTGTCCAAATATCTAAAACCCATTTACTAGCCCCTGTTGCCCATATATATATATATATAAATATTAGTCCCTGCTGCCGATAGGTATAACACACAAACCCAGATCAATTGAAATTCACTTGTGATCTCAGCACTGAAGGTATATATCAAATAAACAGAATCAGAAATACAAATCCTGTATTTGCAGGTATACAATAATAATATATGAAACGTAGCATCGCAGGTATAGATCAAATAAATACATGGAAACAGCATTGCAGGTATTAATCAACTGAATAAGACATACAAACCCTGTATTTGCAGGTACACATCAATAATGTATGGAAACATAGCATAGCACATATGGATCTACAGAATAACACAAAAACCCAGCTTTGCAGGTAAGGATCAATTGGAATTCGCATAAAAACACGACATTAAATGTATATTTAGTTTTTTGGGTCAATGTGCACAAGTCTACCAGTTTGGAGAAGGCATTTTTCTGTTCAGCATGAATGTGGCTTTGTGCACAAAGCAAGGTCCATAAAGACTTGGTTTGACAAGTTTATTGTGGGAGAACTCAAGTGGCCTGTAAACTCTGAATGTCACCCCATTAAACACTTTTGGGATGAATTGGAAGGTGGATTGCTAGGTCATCTGACCTCAGAAATGAAAAATATTGCTGCTCTAGTATAAAAAAGCATCGTTTAGCTTCAACAAGCATTGCTCCATGTGTACATGAATTAAATAACATACAATAGTAATTTATTGTTTAAAAAAACTATACCTTTAATGATTGAAGTACATATACATATATGAAAATGTATGTATGTAACACAGAACTGTTCATCACCATGCAAAAGTGCTCCTGCCCTGTGTGTTTTACCTAAGCTACTTAGGAGGAAATCAATTGTTCATCAAGTTTTTATAATTGATGCAATGTTATACTGGCGGAGGATAAATTACAAGTTTGGTACACAGCCTTGTTTTTATTGTATTCTCCACAGAGATCAAGATATTCATAGTACAGCAAATAGATTCACAATGTAAATAATGTAAAACTTAATTTTTATTAACGTCATTAAAATATCAGTCTCATAATTAATGTAACTCATAGACAAAACTAAACCCAAAAGAGTGGCGAGAAAATGGTATAGAACTAATTATAGTTCCTTGGTATCTAGAACAGCTTCATGAGTGAATCAGTTTCAAATATGTTTAAATGTACCCTTAAAAGAACTTCACTGATTCTTATAGTTCGGCTAGTTACTTTTTGCTAGACCCTGTTACTTGTATGCACCTTGAATGCAGAATATTTCAACCCCTGTAAATATTACCTCTTGAATTAGTAGGCAAGTTTATAAAATGACGTGTTAGGCCCATATAAAAAGATTTTGCTACATTCCACAATACTGATTTTTTCTTTAGAAAATGCTTCCTGTAAAATGTTTGGGCTGCTTCTACAAAATAAAGTCTAATTGCTGTTGTTATTTGCTCTTGTCGTAAATTGCCAAGTTGTCATTACTTTACCCCTTACACATCTTTTCCCAACACTGACTTGTTGGCCCACCCTCGTAAGAGGAATTAAGCTTTCTGGTACACTCATTGATCTAAAAGCTTCCTGGCATATCTATTGATCTCAGAACTGTCCATGCCAAGTCTGCTTTAATTTAAATTTAATAGGTTTTATCGAGAGTTGTCCTTAGTGCCTGCTGTGTGTAAACAGTCTCATATTGCACAAGATCATGGCACCAACATTTAAAGAGTACTTATCTTATTAGCATGTTGGCATATTGGCATTTAGAGGGTTAAAAGGCATATTATGGGGAAGAGTGGCATATAGGGAGGTTTAAGGCATTCAGGAGGCAGAGTGGCGTATAGAGGGTTAAAAAGGCATTTCTGGAGGCAGAGTGGCATTAAGGGGGTTAAAAGGCATTTCACAGAGCACTCTGCCTCCAGAAATGCCTTATGCCCCCCATTTAACACTCCCCCCCCAAAACTTACCGGAGCTTCTGACTTCCCTGTCATGTAGCCGGGGCAGCGAGTAGATCCCACGCACTTACGCTGCAGCCGGAAGGAGGCGTGGACCGGGAACTAGCACCGGTGCCGGGAACTCTGATCTCTGACAGCCGGGGAAGGTTTGCGCAATGGACGCAGACAACCCCCGCTGCTAGCTACACCTCCTTCCTGCTGCAGCGGAAGTTGTCTACGTGAACTACCACGCTGCCCCAGCTACACACTGGGGACTCAGAAGTACCGGTAAGTGGGGCGGGGGTACAGGAGGATCCAGGTCCCCTGCAGCTGCGGGGGATCTGGATCTTAGTCATCTCATAGTCAGACCTATTTAGGGTCTGATTATAAGATGACCCCGATTATAAGACGAGGGGTATTTTTCAGAGCATCTGAAAAAAACTTCGTCTTATAATCGAGCAAATACGGTAGTTTAATCTGACGAATGTCACAGTGCTTATGTACAAAAATATATACAAAGACACAATTTAGACACACAGCATACGACACAGATTGTAAAAATAATACAAGGAGAAACACAGAAAAACCTAATTATACGAAACCCATATAGGTCATCTGCGGGAACCTCAATGTACTTGTTGAATTTGAGGATTTTCAGTGATGTTCCAAATCCATAGAAGGTTTCAGGGGAGACTCCTGAGAGGTTCTTGGAGAGATTCCTGGAGAGGTTCACTGATTTTCCAAAGAACAGTCAACTTTATCCCCTGGTGAGATGTTCCGCCCCTCCAGTGTCACAGAGAGATGTCCAAGGCTTATCCCTTATCTCACACACACACATATAATCTTAACATACATCTGTTAAGATTGGTAGATCTCATTGTGTCCTCAAGATGACCCAAACCCAGCATAGAAGACCATCACCCTAAATTATAGGGGATGCACCGCTAATGGTCACTGAGGCTGAACCTGAATTAATTTATGGCAGGGCTCTGGTATGTAAAAGGTGTCTTTCAGTCTGAGTGGCTTAAGAGGGCAAATTTTTGGCTGTTAACCCTCCCAATGTCAAACCCCTGCATTAGCCCAACACAGGCTCTTGATGGCTCCATAAGGTTTTGAAGACACTCAGGATTATTGATAAATTGGGTAGCTGTTCAATAGTCAGCACCTACAACTGCCACAGGACAAACCCCAGGAGATAGATAGCCATGGCACTGGAAAATTTTACTGCTCACTCCTACCTTTTGATAGCGTTATTATTTTTTAAAGCATATTTAAATTAAAAGAAGAAATGCATTTCAGATTATCAGTACACACATAGTCGATATAGATATGTGTTACAGTGCCATTCAAGGTGCATATTATATAGATAAATAAATATAGCGAACAATGCATAATATGCTGATGTAAGTAACACAGGCCATTTTCTCCCTGGCCAAATATGTCCGAGCACCCAATGTGGGAAGGATACCCAACAGAGCCCATGCTGCTGATATATGAAATTTAAGACCTGACGCCTTGGAGATATATAGCTGAAAATCCTCCCAAAAAACCCTAAAATCTCACTATTTGACAAAAAATACCATGAATTTAGAGTTTAGAGTTCTAGCCTCCACAAGTCAGTAAAACTCTACGTCAGGGAGATCATTCTATATATTATTTTATACTGTAATCTATAGATGTACCATTTATTGGGTTTCAAACTCAAACTGGCTGTTTGGTACATCTTCAGAAAACTCTTCATAGATTTGTGTAGGTTTTCCTATTAACCTATTGGCTTGTATAGATATGTATATGTATATGTATATGTGTATATTCTGACTTCTATTTTAGCAGTGACTTAATGTTCGGTAACTTATTTTTTTCTATATCCAAGTCACAAATGTTAATGTAATTCAATAACTCTTCCTAGTAGTTCATTTTTTAAAGCGTTCAAATGCTTATGTTATGACACCAAAAACACTTCAATTTAAATACTGAAAGGTCATGGCATAAAATAAATAAACATCCACCCTTCGATATCTTAATGTGAGAACGAATTGGGAACCAGAGACGCATTAAGCTGCTCGAATTAATTCAAATGTCAGCACACAGCAAGAGTTCAAACACTGGCCGTTTTTTAAGGCTTTACCTGTTTGCTTTTTATTAAATAGTAAAATATGACAAAGTCTGCACTTTGCTTAAGGTGACTTCACATTCATATTAGATTTTCCATGGCTTGTGTTGACGAAGGCATCCTCAGACCTTTTTCATTTACAGAATAAGGGTAGGACCATGGGGACCTTAATGGATCCAATTACGTGAACCAATATAAGAATAAGGCAATAATAAGCAGCGATGAACAGCAAAAAGGTCAGCAAGTCCAGGGGCAATCCATTCAAATGAAGTATTTCATTTATTTGTGACAACTATATGTTTTGCATAACTGTGACTTAGCCGGATTTTAAACAAGCCAGTCCTAGACTGTACTATGTATTTCTCTATAGTGCTTTGAGACAGAACAGCAGATTCCAAATGCATGCCCCCCAACTGTCCCGATGTACGCAGGACAGTCCCAATTTTGGGTATCTGTCCCGCCCCTACCTTCCTCTGTCCCGCTTTGCAGGGGCAGAGGAAGGCTGAGGGGAGAGCGATACTTACCTTCAATGCAGCTGCGGGGCACACAGACGCCCGATCAGCAGCTGCAGCCTGTAGACTAGCTGGGAGATCACAATCTCCCTCTAGTCGTTTCAACATTAGCACGAGGACTGTCACTTCAGACCTCGCTTGTCAGGAACCACTTTTTCGCTGCCTGAACCATGGCTTTTTTATACCTGTGGCATTTAAATCTGCTACCACTAGTGGCCACCCTCCGCCCTCTGGAGCACTCAGAACTTATTACTAGGATCAGGTGTGCCTTGTTACCTGGGTTGAGCCCTAGTCCATACATCCAGCTGGGCCTTCTTACCTGGATTACCCTGCCTGTATGAACCTGCCCTGCCCTTCAGTCAGGGCCTTTTGTATTGAAGTCTGTGGACCTTTCTGCTGCACCTGCACCTGCACCTGCACCTGCACCTGCACCTGCACCTGCACCTGCACCGTTCCTGTTACCCGCTTTGTGTCCTGATCAAGTGGATTCCCTGTTTTGTGTCCTGTTCAAGTGGATTCCCTGCTTTGTGTCCTGATCAAGTGGATTCCCTACTTTGTGTCCTTCCAAGTGGATTCCCTGCTTTGTGTCCTTCCAAGTGGATTCCCTGTTTTGTGTCCTTCCAAGTGGGCTGGGTGCCTTTCGTGCCCTTCCCAGTGGGCTCTCTGCCTTTCGTGCCCTTCCCAGTGGGCTCTCTGCCTTTCGTGCCCTTCCCAGTGGGCTCTCTGCCTTTCGTGCCCTTCCAAGTGGGCTCCCTGCCAAAAGACTTATTACCGGTATTTATTTTGCCATACGTCCGGTTTCTTGCTTACAGACTGTATTACCCTTATTTGCTTGTCCTGTTATATAGATACAATACACTGCATTACCTGGATTTCTGCTTGTGGTGTCTTTGGTTTTATAATCATGCGCCCTGGGTTACAGACCGAACCCCAAGTATCCCCTGCACATGGGCTCCTACCCAACCTGATCACCCGAGTCCTGAATCGCTTTACTGCTCCCTAATCAATACATTCCGGCAAATAATGCTTGTGTGTGTGTGTAAGAGCAGTATAGGTATTTGTTAGTTAGTTTGTTAGTATGTGTGTAAGTACATGTATGTGTGTGTGTGTGTAAAGGCAGCGTACATGTGTGTGTGTGTGTAAAGGCAGCGTACGTGTGTGTGTGTAAGGGCAGTGCACGTGTATATGTGTGTGTCTAAGAGCAGTATATGTGTATATGTGTGTGTGTAAGGGCAAGGTAAGTGTATATGTGTGTGTGTAAGGGCAGTGAACGTGTATATGTGTGTATGTAAGGGCAGTGTATGTGTGTGTGTGTGTGTAAAGGCAGTGTATGTGTAGGGCAGTGTACATGTATGTGTGTGTAAGGGCAGCATACGTGTGTGTAAGGTCAGCGTACATGTGTGTGTGTGTAAGGGCAGTGTATGTGTGTGTAAGGGCAGTGTATGTGTATGTGTGTGTAAGGGCAGTGTACGTGTATGAGTGTGTATAGGCAGTGTACGTGTATGTGTGTGTAAGGGCAGTGTACATGTATATGTGTGTGTGTCTAAGGGCAGTGTACGTGTATATGTATGTCCTCTGCTGCTGTGGACTACTGTCAGGAATCGGGCTAGATGGTCGGGTAGGAGCCCTGTTGCAGGAGATACCCAGGGCCTGGTCTGTACCCTGTGATGCATGTCGCAAAGAAACACACCACAGGCAGAATATTCTGAAATGGTTTGTATTGAAGAAACCAGCAGGACAGGCAAGAACAGGTAGTGAGTCACTTGACAGGAATCCTGATATAGGGCAGGGCACGGGGACACACGACATTGTAAAGTGCAATTGCTTGTATCGGTGAGTTCTGCAAGATTTTGTTTTTAAAAAGTGTCCCTCTTTCACATTTTGAAATGTTGGGAGGTATGCAAATGCTCTTCGGTAAAAAAAACAAAACATTATATTTCCTTTGTACACCAAACCACAGCCAACCAAAAACAAGATTAAACTACTGCAGTTTTTCCCTGAAGTAATGAAATGGGCAAGTTAAAGTAAAAAACACTGTAAAAATCAATAAGAGGTCCCTAAACTCGTGTTTGCAAGGAAATGCAAGGTGCACTACTTGATGCAAACTTAAAAGAAAGTTGAGATTTGGTTAATGCAGCATTTTATTCAACTTAGTCCCTTGTAGTTTTAACCCCTTCACCATGTACATGTAGGGGCTCACAATGATGTTATGTGTGTTGTTGAGTGCAGCTGACATGGTATGCAAAATCCTAAACTGGCCTCTGGCCCAGACAAAGAACTAGACTTTCCCTTACAACTCACCCATAATCAATCAGAATTGATTTTAACATGTCATGACTGATGTTTCCTGATGGTGGAAAAGAACATGCCTCAGTGCCAGGAAGCAAACTGTTTCCAGTGGAGCCTTTATGATGTAAGCCCCCTTTACCCCATACAGCTGGTAACAGCCAATAAAAACCAAGATACAGTGATATATAAACCCTCAGACATCCCCTGTCTTCCTCTTTCCTTGCTGCTCACCATAGCTGCAGGTCAGCTTCATCCGTGAGTATTTGGTGGATGAGCCCCACCATGCCGAGCTCCATTATACTATGGGAGCATCTACCTTGACGGACCTCCCGGTCCTTGACCCAACTGGCTCCTCTTTATATGACCCACCACAATGCGCCACCCCAGGGCTACTGAATGGGCTCCACCAGAGCATATTGCTATGTACTTGCACAAGTGGCTGAGGAGACCCCTACTTAAGGAGGTGTGCAACAACCTTTGGACGGAGTGTACCCGTCCCTCACTCCCAGACAAGGTGATGGTCACCACGGAGTTTGACCCGAACGTGGTCACTCTCCTATCCTTAAATAAGAGGACCTAGTCATCAACAAGCGGACTCTAAACGCTTTTGTGGTTTATCGCCACTTCAAGATGAAGGGTATCCATCTTCTGCGAGACCTGATGTTGGGGGGCGATTGGTTCACCAGGTTGGACCTCAAGGATGCTTAACTTGCCCTTCCAATCCACCCGGACCACAGGCGGTTTCTTCAGTTTCGCTGGGGCAGGCAAGTATGGCAAGTCAAATCACTCCCATTCGGTTTCAGTTCCACCCCTTCACGAAGCTCCTAAAGCCAGTGATGGCTTTCTTTCGATCTCAGTGTATCAGGTATATTGTTTACCTCGACAATATCCTTCTTTTTTCCAGTTGTCAGGAAACCCTTCGGGGTCAGACAGACTTTGTGGTTCAGACGCTTCATCAATTGGGCTCTGTTGTCAACGCTCTGAAATCCGAGTTATGCCCCAGCCAGCGCATCCTGTTCTTGGGTTTCAAAATTGACTCCAGGGCGGGAATGTTACGGCTTCAGAGGACAAAGATCATTGCCATCTGGAAGGAGATCCATGCCCTTCTCCGAAAGGACTCCTGCTCTCTCCGCTTTCTTGCGCATGGGTCTCCTAGCGTTTTCCATTTAAGCGATCTTCTCGGCTCCTCTGCACTACCAGGCACTTCAAGACCTCAAGTCTCAGCATCACTGCAGGTTGCTGTCATACAATCAACTGGTCCATCTTACCCTAGAAGTGCGGCAGGAGCTCGGGTGGTGGCTTTGTCACATGGAAGCTTGGATGGTCGCACCATCTTCGGTTCCCAACCAGATTTTGTTCTGGAGTCTGACAACAGCATGCTGGGCTGGGGAGCGGCATCCCTCATGGAGGCGACCGGAGGCCGGTGGTCGTTGAAGGAGCGTTCTCTTCACATAAATTGTTTGGAGCTGATTGCGGGTTCCTTTGCAATCAAGAGCCAGACGAAGGACCGGTCAGATTGCTGTCTTCTCCTTCGGCTGTGAGGTACATCAATCGCTTGGGGGCACCTGCTCTCGTCACCTCACAGAACTGACGAAGGATATTTTCGAGTTCTGTCTGGATATCTCCCGAGGCTAGAGAACCTCATGGCGGACTGGTTTTTGAGATATTGGAGGGATGTGAGAGACTGGAAGCTTCAGAGGCAGCTCTTTCAGGACATTCATCACCAGAGGGGACCGCTTCACCTGGACCTCTTTGCGTCCAGGACGAATCATCAGACGGAGAACTGAAGAAGTTGGCTCCTGGACCCGGAGGCCCTGGCAACGGACGCTTTTACCCTGACTTGGCCAGCGTTCAGAGCTTACGCTTCTCCCCCTTTCGCACTCATCCTAAGGGTGATCCACTACCTTCGACAAGCCGGAGGGTCGCTGGTCCTGGTGACTTCGCTCTGACATGCACAGCCATGGTTCCCGGCGCTGCTCGAGATGTGGATTCAGGATCCCCTGGCCCTTTTTCCACTGAGGGGATTTTCTTTCGTATTCATCGCACGTATCTGGTGCGTACAGAGGCAGTCAAGTCGGTTTCTTTTCCTCAGCTTTTGATTTCGTATGTCAAGCCTTTTTGGCTGGTTTCGGTTCCTACGCTAGCCAGGTGGATCCGTTGGATTCTTTCTTTGGCGGGCATTGCGGACTCTTGGGGCCCATTCAGTTAGGGGCACTGCAGCTTCGGGGCCCTGGTGGTGCCCTGGCTGATATTTTGCGTTAGTTGGTAACGTTTTAACTGCAAACTTCTAGCCTTAGTGCCTAAATAATTGTAATTTTAATAAAGACAGGAGGCAAGTATTTCCCTCCCCCCTTCCCTTTTTGGAGCTAGGTTTTGGGTAAGTATGGTTTTGGATTAGGTTTATTTATCTGTTATTTGTTGCTTAATTCCTCTATGTTATGGCTATGGGTTTTTGTTGAGATCATGTTTCCTTGATGTTTGTCTGGGGATACGGATCTGTTATGTTTTCTCTTTCTTTTCCAGCTTGATCCAATATCGTTGCCTCTTTCTCTATTGAAGAGCACTCTGGTTGTCACTCTCCGATGGTTGATGTTCCTGTTCGGGTTCCAGTTTAAGTTCCCACTAGCCTGGGCTGTTCTCTGCGTTATGGAAGTATGATGGAGGTGTTCGCTCTGGTTCTCAGCTCCTGAAAGAGGAAGATATGGGATGTCTGAGGGTTTATATATATATCACTTGGTTTTTATTGGTTGTTACCAGTTGTATGTTAACTCTTTCTTTGCTGCTGTCAGTGAGAGTAAAGGAAGATATGCAAAATACTCACCCCCTGTCTTTATTAAAATTACAATTACTTAGGCACCAAGGCTATAATAATTTTGAATTATCACTTCTTCTTGACATGGTTGTTGCTTTGGTGTCACCCTTGGCATTGGCCTCTCATTCAGCCATCACATTCAGTCTGTTTTAAAAAAAAAGTGATGCTTGCATCTTATAACATTTCCCGCATTTGACCCTTTCTAACACAAGGTGCAACTTGGGCTCTTGTTCATGCCCTCATTATCTCCCGTCTTGACTACTGTAACTCTGTCTTAACTGGCCTCTCACCTACTCATACTTGCTTATCTTCTTTACCCACCTCACTTATAACACTTCTCCCCTATGACATTCTCTTCACTGTTTGCCTGTACGCTTCAGGATTCGAAAGAGTAGCTTTTTTTTACCTGTCTTCCAGATTATAAACTCATCTGAGCTCTCCTTAACCCTTTGCTTTTGTGCAAATTGTAATGTTTTACACTACTTCTGTCCTTTTTACTCATTGTAGCATTCTGTGGAATATGATGCCAATAAATGAATCAATAAAATCAATATAATAAAAATGTGTTACTATATTTTATCCCCACTGTCCAATTTAGCAATTGTGAAGTAATCAAGCTGGTGTCAATCAAGATGGATGTTTTTCACACCATCATAAATGTGAGGCCATGAAGTAAGTGCATGGGGCCCCTCATCAGAGTTTCAGGTGCTTCAAGCTTTTAGTACTACTGCTTAAAGAGGCTTTTCTGGGAAATATTTGTATGATGGGTATGGGACCCCTTGGTGTATGGATGGATTCGTGTACACAGTGTTTAAAAACAGTTTTTATGTTATATTCTTGTAATCTTTAACCCTAGGCATATAAAACTAGCAAGTATTGATTCTGAATGAAGATCTGTGTTTGTTAATCTATATTTGTATTCTGTCAGAATGTACTGCCCTTGCGTCTTGTCTTTTCAAAGTACATGTTTATACTGGTCATTTCGGTGAGCCCTTGGAACATCCATATATTACTGTATTTTTATTATTTATGCTTTAAAAGGAAAGAATCATCCAACCGTTTCATTTTGTGTGGTATTTCAAGAGACTCTGATTAGGGTTAAAAGCTCAAGTTCTTAATATTTTCCATTAAATATAGCTAATATAATCTGATTACTGTAGCCTAGGAAGAAGTTATATTTCGAGTAAAGCAGTATAGCAGATCTATACGTAGGTATATTTTATATGTATTTGTATTTGATAGGAAGCAGGGTGGTATATACAGTGCCCTCCACAAATATTGACACCCTTGGTAAATATGAGCTAAGGAGCTTGTGAAAATGTATTTTATTTATTATTAATTTATTGTTTAACCTTTTAACATTTTTTTTTAGAAAATACACAAAAATACTCTGCTCTAATGGATATCAAACAATTGCAAACACAACACAACTATTGGCACCCTTTTTATAAGTAATACTTTCTGCTGCCTCCCTTTGGCAAGATAACAGCTCTGAGTCTTCTCCTATAATGCCTGATGATGATCCTTCAAATTTCTAGGTCGACGCTAATGTACTCTCTTCTTCAGTTCACCCCACAGGTTTTCTATGGGGTTCAAGCCAGGGGGTTGGGAGGGCCATGGTAGGACCTGGATTTTGTGGTCAGTAAACCATTTTTGTGGTTATCTTAATTAGGGCTGCAACAACTAATCGCGAAAATCATTAATAATAGATAATGAAAATCGTTGCCAATCGTTGAATCGATTTTTATTGATTATAAAATGAGTTTTTTTTTTAGAGCAAATGCACTGAAAAATACCCCTCATTTTATAACCCGTTTCATTCAATGTGGCTCACAGCAGTTACTACTTACAGTCCCTCCCTGCAGTCACTCTGACGATTGGCCCACCCTTCTCCTTCTCCTAGTCCCTCCCTGTAGAGATTCTGAGGATTGGCCCCGCCCATTTTTCTCCCAGTCCCTCCCTGCAGTCAGGGGCAGATTGGCCCCGCCCATCTCCTTATAGCGTCCAGACGGCTCAGACACCCATCTAACTGTGAGTCTAAAATTAATATTAGGGGAGGTGGGGGTTAATTTATGGGCAGTTATGGTTAATGGGGTGTTTAGGGTTAATTTAGGGGCAGTTATGGTTAATGGGGCGTTTAGGGTTAATTTAGGGGCAGTTTTGGTTAATGGGGTGTTTAGGGTTAATTTAGGGGCAGTTACGGTTAATGGGGCGTTTAGGGTTAATTGAGGGGCAGTTATGGTTAATATGGTGTTTATGGTTAATTGGGGCAGTTATGGTTAATATGGTGTTTAGGATTAATTTAGGGGCAGTTATGGTTAATGGGATCTTCAGGGTTAATTTAATGCTGAGGGCTGAGAGTTAATTTAATTAGGTTATCTTAAGGTACAGTTAGGTACTGGGGACAAACTAAGGGGAATCTAAATTCTGAGGGCAGTGAAGATATAATCCTTTATTTATTTATAAAAGTATTGTGTCAGTGTGCTGTGTCAACGAGTCTGTGAATCTATGAGGGCACTATGGCATATCTGGGGGGTATAAGGCATATCTGGGGAGGACAGAGTGGCATATCTGGGGGTATAAGGTATACTGGGGTATAGGCATATCAGGGGACACAGTCGCATATCATGGGGTATAAAGCAGATAAGGTATATAAGGCATATGTGGGAGGCAGTATGGCATGTCTGGGAGGCAGTGTGGGAAGCCTGGGCTCAAATGGGCATAACTGGGGGGGGGGTACAGGTTGGGAAATAAAAACAAGAAATGCATTTTTATCTAAATAAATGAAATATGTACATTTATTTTTTTTATCCAATTAATCGAAAAAATAATCAGCCAACTAATCGATTAGGAAAATAATCGTTAGTTGCAGCCCTAATTTTAATGTATGTTTCGGATCATTCTCCTATTGGAAGATCCAACCACAGCACATTTTAAGCTTTCTGGCAGAGGCAGTCAGGTGTTCATTTAATAGAGTCCATGATGCCATATATTCTACCAAAATGTCCAGGTCCTCTGGCAGGAAAACAGCCCCAAAACATTAAAGAGCCATCACCATTTTTAACCGTGGGCATCAGGTACTTGATCATATGGGTACCTCTCTGTGCGTGCCAAACCTATCTCTTGTGTTTATTGTCAAAAAGATGGTTTCGTTTGTCTTTGAATGAGATTACCGTATTTGCTTGATTATAAGATGACCCTGATTATAAGAAGACCCAAAATCTGAATATTAATTTAGGGAAAAAAGAAAGCCTGAATATAAGACAACCCTATAGGAAAAAAGTTTTACTAGTAAATGTTAATTCATGTAAACTATGTAAACTATTTTTTTAATAAAAGCTATGATTGAGAAAAATATTTTTTGTTTTTATTTCCTATTATTTTCCAACCTGCACCCCAGTTATGCACATCTGCCCCCAGGCTTGCCACTCTGCCCCAGAAATGCCTTATACCCCCTATATGCCACTGTGCCCCATGATATGCCTTTTAACCCTCTGAATGCCACTGTTTCCCCTATGATATGCCTTTTAACCCTCTATATGCCACTGTACCCCATGATATGCCTTTTAACCCCCTATGTGCCACTCTGGCATTTAGGGGGTTAAAAGGCATTTCTGGAGGCAGAGTGGCATTAAGGAGGTTAAAAGGCATATCATAGGGGAAACAGTGGCATTCAGAGGGTTAAAAGGCATATCATGGGGCACAGTGGCATATAGGGGGTATAAGGCATTTCTGGGGCAGAGTGGCAAGCCTGGGGGCAGATGTGCATAACTGGGTGTCAAGGTGTCAATTTTGTTTTTGAAGTAGGTGGCAAGCTCTTGAGCAGAGAAGTTGGAGGGCAAGGGAGGTGCGTCTTATAATCGTGGTCGTCTTATAATCAGATCTCAAATAGAGGTCTGACTATGAGACTAAGATCCAGATCCCCTGCAGCGCACAGTGGCATATAGAGGGTTAAAAGGCATATGATGGGGCACAGTGGCATTTAGAGGGTTAAAACGCATATCATGGGGCACAGATTTGCGTAGGCAACTTCCGCTGCAGCCGGAAAGAGGTGCGGTTAGCAGTGGGGGTTGTCTGCGTCCATCGCGCATACACCCTCCGGCTGTCAGAGAGAATTCCCCGTACCGGTGCGGGGAACTCTCCTCTCTGACAGCTGGGGAAGGTCTGCCCGATGGATGCAGACAACCCCCGCTGCTAACCACAAATACAAATTTTGTTAAATGTAAAAGTAAACTGGCTGCTTTTTAAAGAATTAAGGTCAGGGCTATTGATCTTAAACTGAAGATACTGAAAAAAAAACACATTTTGAAGGTCGGTGTTACATATGTTCAGGCACTTCACTTAATCGCTTAATATACACATTATGTTAGCCCCTTTAAGAGACCATGTGAACCTCTAGCTGTGTGGCACAGTAAGGACTGATGCACTGCAACCCATTTTGTCACTAAAAGAAACTGCCTTGTCAGCCTGGCGTGACTGTTTAAAGTCTCCTGTGCTTCTTCTCTCCCTTAAAGGGAGCTACACCTCTAATGTCTACTGAAACATATATTTAATTATTTGCCATATCAAACTACTGAAACAGAAATGTTTTAAGTCCACGGAAATATTACATTGTACAATACCATGGAAAGCATTGCTGTGCATCATTTGTGATGATTGTGATGATTGATGATTGTGCATGTCATTTTTGTCTCATTCAATCTGTTACTGCTTGATGTGTTGTAGTTTTTGGCTCCTAATAAACTGCACCAGATGTAACAGTATTTTTTTTACATTAAAATAACTATTTACAGAGACATGATTTGATGAGTCACCCTAAACCTACTCTGCCACCAAATTGTCTTTCTGCAAGTAAATGAAATATTAAATTTATAGTAGTTACCTTTCACTTTGTTAAAACTTTGTCATTGCAGAGACACTCACAGAAAAGAACATAATAGGACTGCAAGTGGAATTAAAGTGCTTTAGTGTCATAGGTAGAGTACTCCCAAACATCCAATCCTACTATCTTCTTGCTTAACTATTAGAGTGTCACAGGTTGGGAAACATTTTACCTAATGGATGGTGGGTCAGATTTTGTAGCTTTGAAAATTAAAATACAGTACATCTGTGTGACAAAGCATTCACTTTACCTAACACAAGTTAGATCCTGCTGTTTACATTTGACCCACCTGTTTATAAAGCGCCGGCAGATTACGCAGCGCTGTTACAGTCAGTAGAACAATTTATAAACACAAACAATAACAAACTGGTGCAAAGGAGAACAGGGCCCTGCTCTTGCGAGCTTACAATCTAGTCAGTAGTTGAGGAGGAAGTGAGACAATAGGAGAGGACTGCTTGGATGGGGATGAGTTGATCTGGTTCCGATGATGTGTTGAAGTTGTTGATTGTTCAGATGGCTTGATTATGATGATGGTTGGGAGTAATGGGAAGGAATGTTGTATGCTTCCCTGAACAGATGGGTTTTTTCAGAGAGGTTTTGAAAGTTGCGTATGAGGCAGACAGTCTGATGGAACGGGGAAGGAAATTCCACAGGAGGTGCGCGGCACGGGTGAAATCCTGAAATTGTGAGTGGGATAGCCGCAGGTCGTGAGAGGAGCGAAGGGGGTGGGTAGGGGTGTATTTGGATAGGAGGATAGAGATGTAAGTGGGTGCAGAGTTGTTGAGGGCTCTATAGGCCATGGTCAGAAGTTTAAATTTGATTCTGAACGATATGGGGAGCCAATGAAGTGATTGGCATAGTGGAGCAGTGGATGAGGAACGGCGGCAGAGGAAAATTAATCTAGCTGCAGTTTTGAGGATGGTTTGAAGCAGTGAAAGGCGGGAGAGGGGGAGACTGTTTAGTAGGGAATTGCAATAATCCAGGCGGGATATAACAAGGGAGTGGATTAGTAACTTGGTGGTTTCTTGTGTGAAGAAAGGGC
Source organism: Spea bombifrons (assembly GCF_027358695.1). Classification (NCBI taxonomy): domain Eukaryota; kingdom Metazoa; phylum Chordata; class Amphibia; order Anura; family Pelobatidae; genus Spea; species Spea bombifrons. The sequence continues at coordinate 46,130,884 of NC_071088.1, forward strand.
AGATTCGGGAGATGTTTTTCAGGTGGAGGCGGCAGGATTTGGTGAGGGACTGGATGTGAGGGATGAAGGAGAGAGCAGAGTCAAGGGTGACACCAAGGCAGCGAGCCTGGTCTGTTGGTTGGATAGTGGAGTTTTCAACGGTAATAGAGATGTCAGGAAAAGGGGACAGAGCAGATGGTGGGATTACCATGAGTTCGGTTTTAGAGATGTTGAGCTTTAGGTATTGGGACGCCACCCACGATGCAATTCCTGATAGACAGTCAGTTAGGTGAGTTAGAAGAGAGGAGGAAAGGTCAGGAGCAGAAATATAGATTAGGGTGTCATCTGCATATAGGTGGTACTGGAAACCAAAGGAAGAAATAAGTTGCCCGAGGGAAGAAGTGTAGATGGAGAATAGCAGAGGCCCAAGAACTGAGCCTTGAGGAACCAATAGATAGTGGTAGGGGAGAGGAGCAAGTTCCAGTGAATGAGACACTAAAAGTAAGAAAGGTAGCATTTAAACCATGAAAGAGCCATAGTGTATCTGTAAGCTGTGGAGTGTTGACGTTGCGGAGGTTACGGTAGGTTTGTGGTGGTTTCTTGGGTAGAGAAGGTGTGTGAGATATGTCAATATTAAATGTAAGCAGGCTGTGATTAGACAGACAGGTGGGAGAGTTGGAGAAATGAGATGTGGAACAAAGGTTGGAGCACACTAGATCGATTTGATGACCGCCACAATGTGTTGGAGAGTTATCAGTGGGTATATTGAAGTCCCCTAGGATTAGTGTAGGGATGGTGGAAGAAAGAAAGTGAGGAAGCCAAGCAGCAAAGTGATCAAAGAAATGTGAGGTGGGGCCTGGAGGCTGGTAGATCACTGCAACCCAAAGAGCAATCGGGGAGAAAAGACGGACAGCGCGTACCTCGAAAGACGAGAAAAAGAGAGAGGGAATTGGTGGTAGACATTGAAAGATGCAGCAAGGTAAGAGGATAATGCCAATACCTACTCCCTGCTTGTCTCCAGGTCTGGGAGTGTGGCTGAAGTGAAGGCCACCGTAAGAGAGAAAGCAGCAGGAGAGGTAGTGTCTGAGGATGTCAGCAATGTTTTGGTGAGTGCTAGAAGACTAAGGTGGTTAGAGATGAAAAGGTCATGGACAGCAGTTAGCTTATTGCACACAGAGCGTGCATTCCAGAGGGCACAGGAGAAAGGGGTGCCGGCGTTACACTGGACTGATTTAAGATTGGAGGGATTGCGGCGGTATGGTGGGGCCAGGGTTGTGCTCAATGTCACCTGAGCACAGAAGGAGTAGGAAACAGACAAATAACAAATGGGATTGTCATAAGTGGGCAGTGGACGACTTCACTTGAGAAGGGTTAGTGGTGTTGGGGTATGAAGAAAACAGAATGGCATGTGAGCTAAGGTGGGATGATAGCAGACGGGATGGAGATATGTGGGTTATAAAGGGGTTGTCAAGGGGTGTAGAGGCTGCAGTAATTGTAAGATTTGTGGGAAGAGGACAGCGGCAGCTCTAGTTTAATACTGATTGATGTAAAATTCTGCACCTGGGACATAAAACTCCCATGGCTCCGTTCTGTCAGTGACAAGTGAAGAGAGGGACTAATTGTTTCTATTGACTTAAAGGTAAGCAGGCAGTGCAATAAAACATCTCAAAAAGCAAGCAGGATGTTGGGTTGCATAGTAAGAAGCATTAGTAGCAGAAAAAAGGAGGTGATTCTGCCACTTTACAGATTTCTGGTCACGCCTCAACTAGAGCCTTGTGTACAGTTCTGGAGACTCCATCTCCAGAAGGATATTGACACAATGGAAAAAGTTCAGAGGAGAGCTACAAAAGTGGTTTGCAGGACAGAAATTACCAGGGAAGGTTCTTAATACGTATGGCCTGGAGGAAAGAAGAGAGGGGGATTCAATAGAAATATTGAAATACTTAAAGGGATTTAATGAAGTACAGGAAGCAGTCTTTTTGAGGGGGTTATTTAGGTCATGGTCTAAAACTAGAGTAAGGAAGTTATACTTTACGTAGAGGGTACTAGATAAATGGAACAGCCTCCCAGCAGAAATGGTCTAATACAGTGAGGGAAGTTTTTTCGCTTTAGGACCTGACCAAAGACTGATAGGGGTTTAAACCTCTTACATCAGGGAAAATGGGTAGACTAGATGGGCTAAATGGTTCTTATATGACATTAAATTATTTGTCTCTACGTTTCATTTAAATTGTACAGCGCTGCATAATTTGTTGACAATAATAATATTATCCCCTTAACACCAGTGCCAGGAACATCACGGAAAAGCAGTCAGTTAACGACCGATGACGTGCCTGGCATGTCATTGCATTCAGTAAGCATAAAAAGCGATGAAATATCACGATCAAAGGACTTTGGACTATTGAGGTGGTGTTTTGAAGTGACATATACCAGGAGCTGTAAATGTATACCTAAAGTACAATTTGTTTTAAAAAAACCCAACAAAATAAATATATATATATATATTATTTTTAGTCATGGACCTTAAAAGACATCAGCTGGCATGTATCCTGTTCTCTTTGCAGTCACACGCAAGGAATTTGATGAATATTAACTACCCAACTCTTAAAAATATGTTCCTGTCATGTGCAGAACTGTAAATCACAGCAATAAGAAAAGATATATTACTTCTTGAAATTGCAGAGTTCCTTTCATTTAATAAACTGCCAGGGAAAACAGCTACCATGAAGTTTTCATTTCACTTTGATGCAAATACACTTTCTGCTTGTTACTGAATCTTTTGTGTTCTGCAACTTGCAGATGTTAAATGCCAATTAAATTAATGACATTTCTGGTGCTCTGTTTCATTGTCATTTTTATTGCTTTGGTATATGTGTGAAATGTCAGATTTGATCAATTGGATTGTTTTTCTTTTTGCTTATTTCACTTACCCTTTGTAGCATATTATACAAAAATAGAGAGTTTGTTGCATTCTTACAAGGTCTTGTGCAAATAAGTTCCTCCCAAAAAAAGAAAGAAGAAAAACAAAGTGTTGTTGTTACTGAAAGAAATTGAACTGTTTGCTTTTCTATAGACCCAACTCATTTTCAACTGCCATTACTCAACAAATATTTTTCCTATAAAATGATTAACTTGATGAATGAACCAGCAGTACGCTGTTTCCATAAGTTATACCAGATGCAGGCAAACATGGATATATATACACATATATATATATATATATATATATATATATGTTAGACTGTACACATGCGATTTTGGGAGATATTGCTACTTGCTGTAGTTTTTTGATTTTGAGTTTCTAGTATTGTAAGCAAGCTGCTCTGGAGCCAAGCCCAAGCTGGCTCTTAGCTACATGGCAACCTAGCTGGCCATACCTCCTGCATGTTAAATTTAAATTTGCCATGTCGATAGCAAGGACTAGTTGCTGATAAATGAAGTACATGCTTCCACCAGCTTATGCTCTCAGAGCTGGCAGTGTGTAGTCATCCACTAGAAAAGAAAGATCATTGCACTGAGGAAGTCATGAACTGACGAAACGCGTCCCAGTGAGCCTATTTGAGCACTTTATTATAATATATTTGATTAAGTGTTTTGTATTAAAAAAATAAATAATTTGAAGTATTTAATAAATTGTTTAAAAGTTTCAATTATATACGCTATCTTGAGTGTCCAATGTATGGCTCTGAATATAGTGAGCAGGCTGTATATGGGTTTTACAATTTTATTGGATGCAGTGATGTTTTTTGCATGTCTCTCTTTGCTTTTTATATTCCGTGTGGTATCTGCATTTTAGAGACGTCAATTGAGACCGCTGAACAACCCGTACACGCTGAAATTTAAGTATTTTTAATTTATTTTATCGTGTGGATTCTATATTATATAAAGCACTAAGTTAGAGGAACTCTTTCTTTTATATTGCTTGACATTTACACTATTGCATATTTATTTGTGGAGGAGTTTTTATATGCAATTTTGAAGAGTTTCTCACTATAGCAGCTTATTTAAAATTATTGGTTATCATATTTTAGTTATTTTTAGTGCAGCCTTTTTTAACCTCTTTTAATTTGTCTGCTGTATTCATCCACTAGCTGTACACTAAGTGCCCAGATCTGTTGCAGCAGTAAAGTAAAGTGACCCTCCTGAATGTGAGGTTTTTTTTTAACTGGCTCTGCTCTAGATTAATTTCCTCCACTAAGGAATTGAATTGTACTCGCTCACAAGTAAAACCCATGATATGATTATCTTGTTGTCTCTGAGGCCTTCTTTTGGACTAATACATAGTTAAAGTCTCCTTGATGTTCTTATAGAGTGCAGTGAAAAAGTATTTTTTGATCATTTGTAAGGTCTTTTGAGCCATTGACATGTAGACTTGCTTATGTGCTTCGAATCATTGATCTACTTCATAAACCAACTGCACTTGAGCTTTAGGTCAAGAAGTGATGGTCAGACATTTTCCTTTTTTCGGTAGAGAGCAGAATTCATGTGTGGAATCTTAGGATGTAGAGGGTATGGGTAATAAGAGGGTAAATGTTTTCTGCATTCTGGTGATAAAAGTCTGATGCTCTGGGAGGTAGTATTCTTCTGTAGAACAACATGATATATGTGGTAGAGGGTATAGGTCAAGTTTAACAGCTGAATTAGTTGGTGAGAAATTGGACCATAAGTGTAGACTTGGGGTCAACTTCAGGGCAAAGGATGTCTGCTTAATATAACTGAAAACCCACCTATGTCATACATATTAATGTTACGTAGGTTAGGCTTTTTGCCTTTTATAGTAAAAGGCAGAGTTACGCTAATTGTCCAATTTTGGTGAGCCTCTGAGAATTGTAGCCTCAGTTTCCTGTTCTTAGCCGACAGGTGTGGCACCCGGTGTGGTCTTCTTCTGCTGTAGCCCATCTGCTTCAAGGTTCGACGTGTTGTGCGTTCAGAGATGGTATTCTGCATAGCTTGGTTGTAACGAGTGGTTATTTGAGTTACTGTTGCCTTTCTGACATCTCAAACCAGTCTGCCCATTCTCCTCTGACCTCTGGTATCAACAAGACATTTTCGGCCACACAACTGCCACTCACTGGATATTTTCTCATTTTCGGACCATTATCTGTAAACTCTAGAGATGGATGTGCATGAAAATCCCAGTAGATCAGCAGATTCTTAAAAAATCAGAGCAGCCCGTCTGGTAAGGATGCTATTAAAATGAGTCCTGATCTCTTCAGGTTTGTTTACTGATGTAGTGGTATTACACACCTTTTGAATAAACTTCAATACTCTTTGTCAGACAAAACCATAACAAAGTGCCCATATTAACATCCCATGTTCATATATCAAAACAACGACAATAAACCCACAGATTTAACATACAAAGTGCCAATAACTTGTTCCAATGATCCATAGTAGGGGTATACCTGGGCACCGATACACCTCCAGGTTCACCACTCCACCATAATCCAATCCTTGGGAAAACCCAGCTGCTGGCCATCATGACAAACTGCGGCTCTCCTCTTGGCCCAAAGCAATGAATGACCCAAGATCCATGCAACCAGACATATGGAGAAAAAACATAACAAGATGACAATTTATCCCTAACTAGAAAGCTCTAAACCAAATCTCACAAGTAGATTGCTCCTAGCAGCCACATCTCATCCGGACACTCCTGGCCCACTTCCCATACACCATCTCTCAAAAATAAGACCACTGGAAACAAGATAAGGAATCAGCCACCACAAACATTGTAACATGCTTCTCCCAAAAAACAGAGAGGCATGGATATCAGAACAAACTTTCAACGCAACTGAACCACCGGAACCGACAATGCCGACAATTAATTAACCTCATGCATAATGGCCATATTATCTGTAAAAAAAGACAACCTTCCAATCCCTTAAAAACTCACCTCACAAGCATAATATCACCAATTAGAAGAACATCAAGTTACTTATGAGTAGTCCCCTACGCCACTCCTGACACGTTACCTGACACGTCTGTAAAAAGCTCCAACTCCTCAGCTGCCTCTTGGGTACCGCCTGGCATCCAAAATTCTACCCTCCAATCAAATCACCTACACTACCTAAGACCTACTCCTAGATATGTCAAGGCCCCTTGCTGCGTGGTTAAGCTGTGCAGTTACATGGGTTATGTTAGTGTAGGCATGTGCTACCTTGTGAAACAGTGAGAAAGAGTGGGTGAGAGCATAAGAGAGCTTGAGAGAGTGTGAGAGGACATGGGTGAGAGACTAAACATGAGCGTGAGATCTTTAGAGATTAAGTGAGTGTGAGAGAGCATGAGTGAGAGCGTGAGTGAGAGCGTGAGTGAGACTGTGAGAGAACATGACAAAGTAAATGAGAATGTGGGCTATTCAACCTAGAAAAGGATGGCTTTAAATGTATACATGTGAAAATTCTGAGAATCTAGCCCTAAAGCTAAAAATGAACTAAGAAGAATGTTTTACCTGAAGAAAAATCCCTATAAAAGATATTTTATAACAAATGAAGGAGCTTTTAAAAAACAATCTTATTTGGCATATTAAAAAAGTATGATTTAAGGCTAACAAGTTTGTACTGTGTGAAAAATAATGATGGCTAAAATGTATTCAGTCTGGTCTTCTGCCGTTAAATGTCTAAAATGTCCTGACTTCTCCCACACATACAATTTAAAAGAAACTTTAAAAAAAATGGAAACTGCCCCTTGAGAAAGCCCCATTCTTGCAGAACTCATTAATGCCACTGGTGAAACATGCTTTAAATTACAGATGTGTTCTGTTTGAAGGGTATTTTGTAGTACCTTGTGATTGCTGGTCCTTTCATTGAAACTATCACAGGTAAAAGACAGGCTGTTTACTTTCTGTGCACTTGCGGCTAAATTCTGCTACCACCCAAGGAGCTTGGGACTTAACTTACTAAACAATTATGCAGTTTGTCCTGGCATCTTCAATTTGCTGTGACTTTCATCGCACTAATTACTGGAAAAGGGGCCTTTTTTCAAATGGCTATTTCATAGAAATTGCAGAATCAAGACTTTGTAAGCATGGAAGCTTAACTTATGCACATAGCTGTATGCAGTTAGAAAGTCAGCAGCAGTACACAGGAGGAAGCGGTATACAAGAAATGGTTAAACATCATGGAAACCATCTTGTATCTATTGCAAACGTATTATGCTACCATGGTTGCACACACTATATGGTGGGGTGCCATATACATTTCTTTGTAGAGCTTCTTACCTTTTCTGCAACTAAGATCTGGTATTTTTTCCATTCATTTAGGATTGCTCTTAAAATCTTTTTATAATAATGCTTTGTGCACTATGAGGTCACTGACCTGGTGGTTTAGCACAGAGGTACATACCTCCCTAATCCACTGTATACTTAAAACACATAATGCAGCAGCACTCCCTGCTACCCACATTGTTACATACGTGGACATACTTTTGAAGACCAACTTAGAACAGTAGCATTAGAGGAACAGTTTAGATCTCAATTTTTGGATTTTTTGGATGTTGAAGTCCATTTAGCATTTTATTTGCATGCAAACTGAAGTTTACATTTTAAATATAGAAGTTAGAATTCTGTTTCATATATGTCCTTACCGAGCTGCCTCTACTGACACCAGGAAGCATTAATATGTAAACATCATGCACATACTAAGTAGCACTACCGTTAAAGTGTGAAACCACAGTCAGTCACATGCATGCCAGCAAAATAATAATGGGAGTTGAACTCATGTTGATCTCATTTAGTAGGAATTTCAGAAACATAGAATTGGACTGATTATTTAGTCTGCCCTTTTTTCTTCTGTAAAGATCCAAATATTAATCAGTCCTCGGTCTTCTCTTTTCAAGATAGATGAATAGATGCCTATTGCATGTACGTTTAAATTCCACTATTATTAACCTTAACCTTAGTTGACAACATTTCCAGGGGCACTTTGCAGCACAACAAATTTACCCCACCAACACTAGCATACAAGTCCCCACCAACCTTGGTATGTGGTAGATTGCGGTAGAGATGGATTATTATAGATAGATTATAATGACTTTCCTACATAGAAACAGAATTTGTTGGAAGATAAGATCCATTTGACCCATCTAGTCTGTCGATTTGGCCTGGTGTAAAGACTCGGACCTTAATCAGTAGTCTTGTCTTAGATTCAGGATAGCTTTATGCCTAACCCAGGCATGTTTAAATTCCCTCACCATATTACCCTCTGATGAGAGCCTATTACATTAATCGACCTTTAGGAACAATATGCCCATACACACAAACATGCTGGTTCACACTTGCCCTTTACAGCACCCCATTCATCTACCCCCTTCTCACTTCCCCCTACCCCCTATCTCTTACATATTTCTCACTTTCCTTTTCCATCTTCTGTATTCCATCCTGTTGTAGGACCACGAGGTCTGTCACTCTAAACCTCTGCTTACCCTTTTATAAGACAATAACACTGGCATTCAATTTATATGCTAACATATTTCTGACAGATACATCTACATCTGGTAATCCACAACTCCCATGATTCTCCAACCACAGTATCTGAGGATCTTGGGCTTCATGTTTACCAATAGTTTGAAAACCTGCCTATTTACTAATAATACCCCTAATCAAACTATACACTGACTACCTAGATCCCATGGTTTGGCAATAACAAGTCTTGGTAAATGTTTATAGATTACTGTACATATAAACCTGCCACTCTGTCCTCATTCTAAATGAAGATTAAAATGGGAAAAGCAGTTTTTACCTGTTAAATTATTGATTTTTAGTGTCGGTGCGCTAAGCTAGTCTCAGGCTCAAATAATACAAATGTGTAATACGAGGCTTACCAGACAGGTGTAAGCATGCTGCAAGAAACAGTGTATTGGCTGTACAATGTATACAAGAAACAAAAACTGTCTGCGCTTCTTACCCTAATAAAGTTGGCAACAAATATATAAACATAATATAAATGACAGGTTTTGGTTATATGAATTGGCCAAAGCATAATTAAGCTCACCCGCCACGTCAAGGCACACTCTCAATAGGGTGAGAACCTACTCTACCTCCTACATAGTTGGCAAACAAAGCAGTTTATACTGCTACCAAAACCTTATTAACGGCACGCGTGAGATCGGCAGCCAGGGCAACCGGGATCACAAGAGCCCTGCTACTTACCTGTGGTACGGTCTTTTGTACTGCACAGAGGAAGTGGAACCCAGCAGAGTTCACGTGACATCACATGACTCTGCTCCAGTCCTGCTTCCTCTGTGCAGTACAAGAGAACGCAGAGGGAGGCTGCACCCCCTGCTGAAGTCTGTGAGCGGCATCGAGGAGCTGCATTGCAGGTAAAGGGGTGGGGAGGGTGTTTGAATGAGTATGCGTGATTGAGGCAATAATAAGGCAAAATAATTGGAAAAGTAAAAAGAAAATTGTAATTAAAAAATAAAAACAATAAAGAAAAATGTCACTAATGTCTTAACTAATCTATCCTGTAAAATTAAGCAAAATTAGTTTTTTTGTGTATTAGTGCTATTGAATATTGTTCATATGTATGGATATGGTTTCAAGTGAAAGCACTGATTCTCAGAAATTGTGTATTGATTTTTTTCGATGTGTACTCTAAAGAAGGAAGAAAAAAATCACTGCTGAATCAACACATATGAAAATTGTAAGTACTTTAATCTATAAAAAAATGTAAAAAAAAATGTAAGCAGTCTTGGTATTTAAGTGGCTAATATTTTTCTTAATGCCTCGCTACTATAATTGATTGTATTACATTAGTTATCAATTTTCAATAATTTGAAACATAAATGTTTTTTTTAAATAATTATTGCATGCTCCGATTGCTTACATTAGCAATCGATTACCAGCCACACCTCCTGTGCTTACCAGAACATACGCAATAGTTTCCTGGAATCTATTCTAGATTCCTAGATGAACCTGTACAATTAATACAAATGTCTCTAATGTCTTCTTGCCATTGATCAGGTAACTTTATTGTAGAAAATGTAGTTATTCTTAAGTATAGGCTAATTGTTCAATATCATGGAATAGATGAGTGTGGTAAAGTTAGGAGAGCGCTAACACAAACTCAGTTATGCAAATTGAGCACAATAATCTTTTCACTTTTTGTTAAATAGTATAGTGGCGTAGCTTGTTAAAGCTGTACAAAGAGAAATGTAAATACTAGTCTGCTATTTGTGATCCATTCTGTTTTCCCTTTCACCACACATGTTCCTTTGCTTTCTTGTATTCGCTACACATGCAGGGGGGGGCTGGTACCTTATGGCCCACTGGAAATGAGCACAATCGATCTTTGCCTCCCCCATTAACTAACATATGGAGTGGCACACTAACACGCAAACACAATTACACACTCTCGTTAACACACACATAGACACACATGTTGCACACGCACATATAAACACTCATGTTACACATACTTGCACACTGAAACATACTCACTCTTACACTCCAACACATACTTACACACTTATGCTAACATACGCTCACCCATACACACACTTATGCACAACACGAACAGCAGGAATTGATTAACCTATGTTATCTCTCTAAGTGCTAAGCTCAGTGCAAAATGCTTTAGTTGTTTTCACCATGTCTCCTTCGTGGGTTGTGTTACCCTGCTGCTGAATATCAAGTGGTGGTAATTCTACATAATTCAACAATACATATGAAATTATTAGCTATTGTGAAGTTCAAATCTTTACTTGTTGACTTCCTGCTGTTTGTGTTTTGTAGTGGTTTAGGTGAGACTCAGTGGAGATCCCTGGGGAGTGGAGCAAACCTAAACACTACAGTCCTGATTTTTGTTATTAACACACACATTCAGACACCCATGCTAACACATACACACTCACTCTAACATACATACTTACTCCCTTACTTTCTCACTCTCTTACTCCCTTCCCTTGCATGGTGCCTTTTTTCTAGACCCACTTTTACCATGTGGCTAGGTAACCTTGTTTTACATGACCCTGCAGTGTTACCGCCTCCATGAGTGGGCTGGCCAGGCATTTTTTTTAAAAAAAATTGGGACTGGCCCAGGGGGCAGTTGCACTCCTGCCCGTGGGCAACACTGATGTTGGCAGGTATGTAAAAGCCCTCTGACACCAAAAAACGTTTAATTTCAGCTACTGTTGTAGATTATCCTTTTGAATTCCTTTAAACAAGTGTACCTCACCACTAAATGCCAGAAGCTGGCAAACAAAATGTAGGAAGAGGTACATTAAGTCTGACAGTTGAATGGGCCACTTTCAAACAATGGAAAAATTATTTTACCATTAAGAACCTGGAATAGGTTCATTCTATTTGTGCATGTTACATAATCACATATTTTCAAACATTTATTTCTTAGTTATGTCATAAATCAATATGGTCCCTTGGTTTACTTTCCAGAAAGTCAATAACATGATTAATGTTTTAGCCAATAATGATCTATGCAAATAGCAGAGATAAAGAAGTCATCCTTATTTTCTAGGGTGCTTGTAATGAAAAATGTCTGATCTAGAGTGTACATAAACTGGATAGTAATGGTATGGTTTCTTGCACAAAACTATTATAGTGCTCTATCCTGAGCATTACTTATGAAACATTTTATATTGGACATATTTCTCTCGACTAAGTAAATGGAAAAGTATACTTCTTAAAAGTGAGCTTTCACTGGAAAAGAATAGTTCTTCCTGTAACTTTACTAGCAGTTAAAAACACAGTGGCGCACATCTAGGTGGAGAATATAGATTATACTTCCCTCTAATAAGAGATAGTTCGCAAACACTTTTCTTTTCTGGGCTATTCTTTGCTCCAAAGGAAATAACTTAGGAAATCCTTCCTCAATGGTAGCCTCTGTCCAAGAAATAATGATCTCGGCAGAATAAAAACACCCACTCTTACATTGCAAGAAATGGAGTCCAGTGTCTGCAATCAGCGTCGATTCTCATTCTCATCCAAATCTGCCCACCACTTCATCCCCAGACATTATGAAGGATTGCTTAATGCTTAAGAGGCATTCTAGATAAGGTCTGTGTCTGTGATGGATCAGACCTCATTAGTACAGCTCCCAAGCACTGTTTAATGTTGATGGTGTAAAATTATGGAGCTCAGAATCTGTTGGTGGAACAGTGTCTTATTTCTACAATGGGCTGTGCATCTCTGTTGTCTAGTGGAACAATGGTACAATGCGCTAACCTCAGGATATCCTTGATTGCAACTGTCACTCCCTGGACCTGTAACCCTAGGCCTATACTACAACCCAATGCCTACACGGCTACAGTCTATTTCACCTGATAAACACCGACTCCATTACATGAAAATCCCACCTATGCTGATTTAGGCACAGGCAACCTTTTGGATCTTAAATAACAGGTTGACAACTCTGTAGAACACGCCTTTGAGTGCCTCATTGATAGGAAGATCTTTTCGTGAGCTTTGTTTGCAACACACTCTGTCAATGTAAAAAGTCAATGAGTAAAAGACTATTGTGGGCATCTACAAGGGGTTGGGTCATATGTAGTAGCCAGTGAGTCTCCTGGAAATATTAAGCCTATAATTAAGTATGACTTGGCCCTTTCAATCCAGGACATTCTAGGTTCCTTTCACCTCCCTAATAATACTCCCATACACCTCCTGAGACTGCTAGACTTCATAGTCCTAGCGTCCAAGATACATTACATTTTGTTGATCAAGATGAAAATCTCATTAGACAATAAGGAACATGGTGGGGTTTATTTTGTTGCTTGATAATCAAACACTGCAAAATATTTGCAAAATATAAACAGAATGGTTGGGGATCAAACAAATTAGCGATCCACACTTGTTTGTGGGGGATTAGGCTGGTCCAGTCTGCAAAGTAATTCTTTGTCAAATCTAATGCCCTTTGCTACAGGTGGAGGGTGTGACTTGTGATCTTCTGCTTGGCCGTTGCCAGGACGCCACCTACTGGCTGCAGAGGAGCAGTAGGTAAACCTGCGGGGCGGAGACAAATGTTTGTTTAACAGGTTATATAAAATGTGTTTTTGGTTCCCACATTAAAGATTCTATTACAGGCTTTCCGGACGTTGGGTGCTCCAGATGGTGAACGTTACCTGGGTGGTTTCTACACAAGAAATAATCAATCAATGAATTTGGATGAATGAACTTACCTCTCCCTTTCTGAGTTATATACCGGGAAAGGGACATCACAATGGGACTCTGGAGCTAATACTCATTGTAATCTGAGGATATTGTCTGTACTGTGCCTTTAAGTGCTGATCATGTAAAGAAAAATAATTAATTAAAAACCTTTTTTAAAAAAAACATTCATATTATAATAAAAATTGAGCCACTGAATTACCAGGTGGGATATACAAATGCAAAGGGCTTGATTAAACACCCAAAAGCTGTAGATTACATTAAATGACATTTTGAAAATGATGGGAGTTTTATTCCACAGACCCTGTATGGCCCTGCAATGAACTCTATTGTTATTGTTTAACAAGCGCAATCAAAGTACTACGGAATTTCACTTTTATGTAAGATGGGCTTTCCTATAATAAAAATAAAAATATATCTCTGTATCTCAAGACAGATATAATATCAATGCATTGTCTGCGGCAGAAAGACCTTAATTGTAGCCGAACTCAGAAAGGAGAAATTACCTCCAATATTAGATAATGAAGTAGCAGTTCAAGCCAAAGAATCATTGAAAGGGATTGCTAAAAACCCAGCTGATGCTTCCCCTGTGGGTATTAGGTTTTGTGATTCCTTTCAACACAGATAATACGCATTTATCAGTGCTTAGACTTAAATGGCAGCAAAGAAGCACAGTATCAGCCCTAGCTGCCTGTGTGCATTGTCTATGTTCCGTTGGCGCTGTTTATTCTGCTTGACGGAAGTTATTGCATTAAAACAACAACATCTCCGTATTTTGTGTAAGAGTATATGATAAGCTGCCTCTTCGCTGTATTGCATTGTGCTGCAATTCAGCACTTTTTAGTTTTAATTTGACCAAAGTAAAAATTTGGAGCTGTTTATGAAATAACTGTATTTTATCCTTTTAGAGCATTTTCATTAGCCACGGTCTACTAAATAAAGCCTCCTTTTGCCTGTGTGAGAGAAGTGTGTTAAGGTACTACACTATAACAGCAAATGTGCTGTTCAACCAAAGAGTTTCTAATTTTTAAACTTTAAAAGCATCAATTTTGGAGATATCTTGTGCTCCATCAGGTGTCTTATCCATATGTAGCACAAACAGGCACTATACGCACCACAAACACGGTATAGCTTCCCTAATAAAGTCTATATATACTCCATAAACATTTTGTCTTGTACATAAGCTTTCCTATTTATCTAATAAATTATCTCATATTCCTGGTCTACCATATTGGAATTTATCCAGAACAGACCCTGGCTTCTGCTCCCTTTGCCACCTCCAAGCACTGGAACACAACTGACTTTCTATATCTGACTTTCTATACCAATTCACATTGGTATTTTTCACTGTAATTAAGGGTTCTTGTTCTAGTGTGTCTGTCAAGCATTATATTTTATAGTAGTGCAGTTTGCTATTTTTTTCATTGGTTGCCCTGTAATTCCTAATTGACACCCCAGTAACTGTGACACAGCTCCAACAATGTAGACATCATATTAAAGCAATTTGAGCAGAAATGCTGTTACAGCACACTGCCCCTAGATTTTCATGTCTTTTCATGCCTGCTTAAATGGAAATGGTTTCTGCTCATCCTGCAGGGGTCTTGTTGGACTTCCTGGAACACATTGTAGAAGCCAGCACCAGTCCTGACTAGAGGTAAGCATAGTGCGTATGGGCTAGGGTGACCACAGTTCCTAACTGCCATTTAGAGACACTTACTTTCTTACTTTCACTAGTACATTGCCACAGATGGTGGTACAACATTACACCTACATATCATTATATAGTGAGCCAGACACAGATAATCGTACAGCATGACTCCTATCATTATAGGACACTGAGGGTAGTACAGTTTAACTCATATCATTATACAGTGATCCAGACACCTGATCTAGACATAGACGGTGGTACACCACGACTCCTTTCATTATACAGCAAGCCAGACATTTATGCTCTCACACTTTCACTCTCTACTCTCTCTCACAATCTCCATGGTGCATGGAGACTCCAACCTTATGCAGAAGTGCTAGGGAAGGCCTGGTCAACAGAGCAAATAAAGAAAGAAGACAGGAGAAGGAAATGCACCAGAAGAAGCAGAGCTGCAGAAAAAGAGAATGCAAAAGCAGTCGGTGAAGAAGGTAGGGAGATTAATTCCAGTATGGCAATGATGAGCAGGACCTGTTGGGGAGATTCCAACCCTAAAAGAAAGGACAAGGTCTGTCACCCAGCTTCCGTACTCCCTAGCACTCCCATGTCATATCCCAGCATCAATCGACACACGTACTGCCAGGGAGCACCAAAGCACGAATCTGAAGTGACAGACCTGCAAACATGAAACAAAACTTTTGTCTAAAGCACAAGTCTAATGGACAGTGTATATGTGTGTGTATGCACAGACATGTGTAAGAGCAGTGTATAAGTGTGTATATGGGCAGTTTATATGTGTGTATTGACAGTCATGTGTTAGTGTATATGTGTTTGTGTGTGGGGGCAGGCATTATGGTGACCACAGTCCCGGACAGCCTCAGTTTTTTTTCTGACACGGAGAAGAGAGAGGGGCGCCGAGCGGTAGCTCTTGAAGTTACAATATGTCAGAGTACATATATTCAGCAATGCGTAAACTATGAGATCACCTGTTTACTTTCAACCGCTTGGCGTCCCTCAGTCTCCCTAGGCCTGTAGCTCAGTCGCAGTGCCAGCAGTGAAGCAGTGTGCACCGCAGCAGAGAAGTGAGATAGAGATTAATTATGTGAATGAAAGTGGGAATTAGGAACTGACTGTAAAAGTATTTGTATGTATCATATATGTATATTTGATTTGTAGAAAGGCAACGATGGCACAAGAAGGGTGTTCATCAGACAAGGATGGCATAGGATGGGCTGTTTGGGACAAAGTTGGCTAATGCTGGGCTGTTTGGGGACAAAGATGGCAAGTCCTATGTGTAATTTGGGTGCTGGTCAAGTTCTATGTGCGCAGCTTGGACGCCAGGGCTGGCTTTGGAGTGTACCGTATTTGCTCGATTATAAGACGAGGTTTTTTTCATAGCAAATGCTCTGAAAAATACCCCTCGTCTTCTAATCGGGGTCGTCTTCTAATCAGACCTCAAATAGAGGTCTGATTAGGAGACTAAGATCCAGATCCCCCGCACCGCTGCAGGGGACCTGGATCCTCCTGTCTCACCCGACCCCCCCCCCCCCGCATCATACACACACTTACCGGTGCTTCCTGCTGTGTTGCCGGGGCAGCGCAATCCGCGTAGACAACGTCCGCTGCAGCCGGAAGGAGGTGTGGCTAGCAGCAGGGGTTGTCTGCGTCCGTCGCATAGACCTTCCCCGACTGTCAGAGATCAGAGTTCCCCGCACCGGTGCGGGGAATTCTGATCTCTGACAGCCGGGGAAAGTATACGCGACGGACGCATACAAACCCCCGCTGCTAGCCACACCTCCTTCCGGCTGCAGCAGAAGGCGACGTCAACCCGCTGCCCTGGCTGGAAGCACCGGTAAGAGAGGGGGGAGAGCGGGGGACGGGGGGTGAGAGAGGGGGGGTGAGAGAGACTGTGTGTGTGTGTGTGTGTGTTAGTTAAATGGGGGTATAGGGTGTGTGTTAAATGGGGGCATAGGGCATTAAGGGGGCATTTAATAGAGCACTCTGCCTCCTGAAATGCCTTATACCTCCCTATATGCCACTCTGCCCCATAATATGCCTTTTAACCCCCTAAATGGCAGAGTGGCATATAGGGGTATAAGGCATTTCTGGAGGCAGAGTGCTCTATACAATGCCTTTTAACTCCCTTAATGCCACTCTGCCTCCTGAAATGCCTTATACCTCCCTATATGCCACTCTGCCCCATAATATGCATTTTAACCCCCTAAATGCCAGAATGGGATATAGGGGTATAAGGCATTTCTGGAGGCAGAGTGGCACATAGGGGGTCAAAAGGCATACCATGGGGCACAGTGGCATATAGAGGGTTAAAAGGCATATCATGGGCCACAGTGCCATATTGGAGTGGCAAGCCTGGGGGCAGATGTGCGTAACTGGGGGACAGGTTGGAAAATACAAGAAATAAAAACAAAAAAATCTTTTTCTCAATCATAGCTTTTATTAAAAAAAATAGTTTACATGAATTAACATTTACTGGTAAAACTTTTTTCCTTTGGGGTCGTCTTATATTCAGGCTTTTTCTTTTTTTCCTAAGTTAATATTCAGATTTTGGGGGGTCGTCTTATAATCAGGGTCGTCTTATAATCGAGCAAATACGGTAATTTAGGGTTTTATCTAATGCTGAGTTTTTAATGTGAATTCCAATTGATCTATATCTGCAAAGCTGGGTTTGTGTGTTATTCTGTTGATCTGTATATGCTATGCTATGTTTCCATACATTATTTATGTTTGCTTGCAAATACATGGTTTGTATGTCTTATTCAGTTGATCTACTCATGCAAGTGCTGTTTCATGTTTTGTTTATTTGATCTATACCTAAACTACAGGGAGTAAGTAAAAGAGAGGTATGGCTTAGTGAATGTCACGGTAGGGTCAGAAGGAGGGAAGACTGTACTGACTCTCACAGTCTTCCCCTAATCTGCAGTCAGTGTGGCAAATATTTTTTTGGTGCAGGAGTGATTGCATGCTAGGGAGCGTGGCCCAAGGAAATGCTTGCATAGGGTCCATTTTTTTCAACATAAAATGTGTTGGCAGCAGGGTCTAATATTAATATATATCGGCAGCAGGGCCTAATATTAATATATATCGGCAGCAGGGGCTAATATTAAAGAATCATACTTCAATCAATCATATTCTTTACTTCAAAGAGATAAGTAAATATTTTGTAGTTAAAAAAGCATGTCTAATGCATATATACCTGTGTGTGTAATCTCATGCGCGTCATAGTGTGTCCCTGAATGGCAGAAATAAAATGTGGTCCCCCTAGCAGGCATGCGTAAGAGTGTGTATATGTGTGTGTATGGACAGGCATCTATATATGGGCAGTATATATGTGTGTGTGTAGGCAGGTATATGCAAGAGCAGTGTATATGGGCAGTATATATGAGGTATGCGCATTGCACATGTGTGTATATGGGCAGAGGTGTGTAAGGGCAGTTTATACGTGTATATATGGACAGATGTGTATATGGGGACTGTATATGATCAATGTATATGTGTGAGTATGGGCAGTATATATGTGTGTGTGCATGGGTAGGCCTCTGTGCACTGCATATGTGTGTGTAGGGCCAGGCGTGTGTAAGGCAGTGTATATGTATCAAGACTGGTCATCTGGTCATACCAGAAAAGTGATCTGTGCTGATTAAGGCAGAGATCTCCCATCCACTGCCAATCTGCCAGTCAGTGCAGCATCTTATCAGGTGCAATGCTGCCGAACAGACAAGCAGAGCAAGACTACACTGCAGACCTGCAAGCACACTAACAGACTCAGAGGTAAGTGGATTCACACACAAACATTGACGCATGCTGGGGGTGTGTAATGCTGTATAATGCTGGGTATAGAGGTGAGGGGGTGATTTTAGTGCAAAATGGGGTGGTAATGATAGGGGATGGAAATAATGTTGGGGAGGAATATGATGATGATGATGGTGAGAGATATGAAAATGGTGGTTAGGGTACATGACTTTTATGAATTATGATGTGTGATAATGGTCAGGGACAGCTCTACACTTACACATACACATATAAACTAAGACCTTAGACATATATGCATGTGATATTCAGTTGATCTCTGTTTCCATGTGGCTTTCATTTGATCTATACCTGCAATGCAGTGTTTGCACATTACATGCAGTTGATCTCCATTTTTCCATGTGGTTCTCATTTGATCTATACACACAATGCAGGGTTTGCATGTGATGTTCAAATGATGTGTTTGTGAATTACATGCCAAACATATTTGCATATTTTGACTGTTGCAATACAGCGTAAAAATATTTGGAACATTAAAGGGTTATTAGGACTGTTATAAAATCTATAAATATCTCTAAATATACTTTATAAATGTGGTGTACACAATAATGAGAAGGGCTGGGGGGGTTGACTTGAAGCTGTTATTATACAGGCCTGAGGGCAAATCATATGACAGGGGGTAGGGTATCTGAGAGTAGACAGAATATATCACACGGGCAAGGAATTTGAAAGGAGAGAGGGGCAAGGTATATGATATTGGGGCAAGCACTCTGACAGAGTGGGAATATATAACACAAGGGAGATGTAATGGTGAGATATAATTCATAAGGGAGATGTAACACATGGACATGTAATGGTACCATTAATCGAAGACAAGAGAGAGGAGTAGTTTAGTAAAAAAAAAATGATAGGGGAGACAAAAATGAGGGGTAGAACAAAAAAGACAAAAGGTAGTAGTAAGGAAAAAAAGAAATGAATTATGATTAATGAGTTGATGTGAGCACTTAAATCAGTCAGAGAACAAAACCGGGTAATGTAGATATAGAAGGCGAGCAGGATTGTGACTCCTTTAAAATTCAGAATGTGTATTCCAAGTAATCAAGAATTATCACTAAAATGAAAAAGAACTTTCATGTGATGGTTTATCAGCATTAATAAATCTAGAGACATCAAGTAGAGACATAAAATAGATGATTATGTTATTCAATGTCCAACAGGGGATGTTGTGATGCTAAAAGAAGATTCTGGGGATATCTGGGGTGAGTGGTAGATTGGCAGCGTAATATATTGATATAGTATTGAGCGCCCAAATGGCTTGCCTTTTTTCATAAGTAACAAAGGGGCTGTCCTTACTAATTGTTTGAATTTGCTATAGCAACCTTGTGTGCAGAGGGTTACATTGAGGATTATAGTAGTTTGTGAAAGTTAGTGATGTTCTAATTTTAATGATAGAGTATGATATAATATTATATTGTGTTAAAGTGAGGGATTGATAAAACCTGAAGGTAGTGATTATGCATTTCTTCATTTCTAATAGTTAGAAAAAAATATTAAAGAGGATAGTTACTATTACAGGGATAATTAGAGTGAACGTTAAAGGGAATCAATTGAAATGACTGTGAAATTAATACAAATGCGTAAATGGAAAATTAGGGATTTGTATGAGGTAAAATGTGTTGTGAATAAAAAATGGAAATGGTCAGAGGCAAGCCAAGGATCAAAACACATAGATAGTGAGGAGGGAGGGAGGAGGGGGGTAGATAGTGAGAAGGGAGGGGGGTAGATAGTGAGAAGAGAGGGAGTAGATAGTGAGAAGGGGTAGAAAAGAGGGAAAGGTAGATAGTGAGAGTGAGTGAGACAATGAATGTGTGGATGAATTGTCTGAATGAGGGAGATAATTATTGAGTTTGTGAGAATGCATTAATGAATGTGTAAATTTGTGTGAATGAGAGAGAATAAATGATTGTGTGAATTAATTATGTGAATGAAAGTGTGAATTAAGGAGTGACTGTTAAAGGCAAAGATGGCACAAGCAGGATGTTTGAGCCTTGGGGACCAAGATGACACAGGCAGGGTGTTTATGGGACAAAGATGGCACAGGCCGGGCTGTTTGGGGACAAGGTTGACTCATGCTGGTAAATCCTATGTGTGTAATCTGGGTGCTGGTCAGGTTCTATGTGTGCAGTGTGGACGCCAGAGCTGGCTTGGGTTGTGCAACCTATCATCTATGCCTGTAGTTTTATCTATTACTATGTTTCCATACATTATTATTGTACACCTGCAAATACGGGATTTGTATGTCTGATTCTATGACTCCGGTGCTGAGTTCACATGTGAACAATAATCATAACAATATTTATATATATATATATATATATATATATATATATATATCTGTATATATATATATATATATATATATATATCTGTATATATATATATATATATATATATATATATATATATAATCGCTAACAGCAATCACACTTCTATCATGCTAAGTCAGCTAGTACATGCTGGAATCTGGGTATGCCTGGGCATGATAGGAGTGTGATTGCTGTTAACAGTCATATATATATATATATATATATATATATATATATATATATATATATATATTAATATTGTTATTGATTTTTTGTCCTGTTTTGCTGTGTTACTTACTTTAAATAAAAGTATGAGATTTTTTTTTATGGTGGGGGGGTCATATTTGGTTTCAGACAGGTAAATGCTGGATTTTCGGTTTCAGTCCAGAATTTTCGTTTCGGTGCATCCCCAGACAATGAAGTGGTAGGCCTACACCACATCAATGATTGCGTTAGTATATAGTGATAGGAGTTATGCTGCACTATTATCAGTGTCTGGCTCAATGTATAGTGATAGGGATTACGCTGTATCATCGTCAATGTCTGCCTCAGTATATAGTGTTAGGTGTTATGCTGTACCCCCATCAATGTCGGCCTCAGTATATAATGATAGGTGTTATGCTTTACCCCCATCAATGTCTGCCTCAGTATATAGTGGTAGGTGTTATGCTGTACCACTGTCAATGTCTGCCTCAGTATATAATGATAACAGTAATGCTGTACCACCTTCAATGTCTGCGCCAGTATATAATGATAGAAGCTATGCAGTTTTAAAGTGTTTGTGGGGGGGTGTCCCACATACAGGATCCGCCCCAGGTGCCAAATACTCTAGGTACGCCCCTGTTATAATCACTTCCAAGGTGGAAGGTATATATAAAAATATAGAAAATAATTAACACATACCGCGTGCTGATTTAATATAAGTACCCTTTAATTAGGATTCCATATAGGTATATCACATATCTTTTTGTCAGTACTTCTTCTGGCACATTTTGATGGGCTAATGAAATTATAAAATTATAAATGATTCACTCACATTAAAATTACCGTATTTGCTCGATTATAAGACGAGGTTTTTTCCAGAGCAAACGCTCTGAAAAATACCCCTCGTCTTATAATCGAGGTCGTCTTCTAATCAGACCTCATTCTGCTTCGGCTGTGCTGCTTACCGGGCTTTGATCGCGAGCGGCGTCTCTGCTATTAGCAGCAGGAAACAGGAAGCTAGCACAGTCCTCACATAACTCAACTTCCCCCCTCCTTCCTCTGGGGGCGGGGCCAGAGAAGTTGCTCGCACAGCCGGGCCCCTGCAGAAGTCTGCGAGTGGGAGATCTGCAGTTCAGGTAAGGGGGTGGGTGGTTTGAGCGTGTGTGTGTATGTGTGATTAATGGAATGAATGAGTATTTAAATGTTTGTGAATGAGTGTGTGTGTGATAGCATGGATGTGTAAGGGGGGTGGGGGTGGTAGGATGGCATAGGGAGGCTGTAATCACACTTCTAACATCCCCAGGATCCAGCATGTACTGGCTGCCTTGGCTTGATAGGAGTGTGATTGCTGTTAGCAGTATATATATATAGCTCTCCAGAAATGCATTTTAACCCCCTATATGCCACTCAGCCCCATGATATGCCTTTTAACCCCCTATATGCCAGAGTGGCATATAGGGGTATAAGGCATATCATGGGGCAGAGGGGCATATAGGGGGTTAAAAGGCATATCATGGGGCACAGTGGCATAAAGGAGGGTATAAGACATTTCTGATATGCCTTTTAACCCCCTATATGCCTCTCTGCCCCATGATATGCCTTTTAACCCCCTATATGCCAGAGAGGCATATAGAGGTATAAGACATTTCTGGAGGCAGAGTGGCATATAGAGGGTTAAAAGGCACATCATGGGGCAGAGTGGCAAATAGGAGGTATAAGGCATTTCTGGGGGCAGAGTGGCAAGCCTGGGGGCAGATGTGCATAACTGGGGGGGAGCAAGGTTGGCAAGTAAAAGGAAATAAAAAATATATTTTTCTCAATCATAGCTTTTATTAAATATGAAATTAATATTTACTGGTAAAACTTTTTTCCTATAGGGTAGTCTTATATTCTTATTATATTTTTGTTTTTTTCCTAAATTAATATTTTGATTTTGGGGAGTCATCTTATAATCAGGGTCGTCTTATAATCGAGCAAATACGGTATTTGCTCACCCATTTTATTTATATATGTATTATGGCTGTTTGTTTTAGTCTGTTTTGTGCCTATTCATCAGGGAAAAACATACTAGCTGATTTATATAGCCTTCATTAAGATAATCCTGCCCTCCAGGTGATTGGAGAGGCAGAGAACAGTGAGTCTTTTACTTTAATTGGGAGTCTGAGCCACTAACTGTGCCGGGTGACCATATTGTATACAGCTAGGCTCCATGAAGATGACGTTGTGGACCTCAGCATACCCCTCCAGGAGGTGCTGTGTGGAGTCCCTCCAGCGGCCACAGCATGGGAGGAAGCCTCGGCCATTTGAGATGATGAGTCAGGGGTGACTTTTTGTAATTGAATTAAAGTCTTTGCTAAATTTCAAAACCTATATATGTCTGAGGTGCCCCTATTGTACTTTTAAGTTGACATGCAGAAAACAATTATCTTCCCATTGACATTGCACTGTAATTTTATATTGTCTTCCACCGTATCCTTTACAAAAATGAATGCATCTGTATAGAATGATAAATCACATTTTTATTTGTTGTTTAATCTAATATATTTATATCTGTGTTTATTGCAAAACACTAGTTCAGCAACTGCTTCTGTTTATAGTATGTAAGCTTGTGAGCATTGCTCTCTCCACCTAATGTGTTGGTTTGTGTTAGTCTGTAAATTATAGTCTTGTTATACCCCTTGAATATATGTATTGTATGAAGTGCTGCATACATTGTTGGAGCTATATAAATAAAAGATAATAATAATAATAATAATAATAATAATAATCAAAATCCATTATACCCATAGCTGTATAACTATCTAAGCAGTAATGCATAAGACAATGTATATGTCTGTATCAGTTCTTTCAGAAAATACTAAACACTAAAGGTAGAGAAAATGCTGTAACAAGGAAGCTATTCCTGAACCTCTCCAAATTAGATTAAAATAGAAATTTGCACTCTATCTACTAGAAAACTTAATTTACAAAGTTTTACTGTTATGGTGGTTCAGGGACCTCATACATATGCATAATTATCTTTTGAGAATTTAGTCTGGTCTTGACATGCTTTGACTTGCTGTGATTAAGAATGATAAGGAGAAAGCAATTTGTAAGACATATAAGTACATTTTGGCCAGAGAAAAGGATTTTTTTTTAAAATCTCATCCTAAATAGACAATCTAAATAGGCATGTCGATTAAACAGCAGTTCCATACATCAGTGCCCTGGGAAACATTAAACTGCCACCAATACTTCCTCTACAGTTGACCAAGCTATATAAATTACACCTTGCATACCTTGATTTATGGGTGTTAATTTGGGCTGTCTCTGTGTGGATCTTTTGATTAATGAACTGGTACAGCCACATTAGATGGTCACATTTGGAAAAATCTGAATCTATATAATTTCTAATGAAGCATTTTATATGGCTTCTTGTGGGTTTCCAGAAGCTAGTCTCCCCTTTCTTCCACAAAAATAATTTTACACATAAAGCTTGATGAATTGTGTTATTTCCAGAATAGTTTCAATGAATGTTATTCTAAGTCTTCAAAAAAGAAAAGGAAAAAAAGAAAAAAACAGCTACCTAATTAAAGGTTGTTCCTGGTAAAAGTGAGGCTGATGTATTATCTAAAGTTTGTGCTTTTAACCCAAGGAAGCTGAAATCGGTGTCTCAGTTGGAAAGTGGTGTACTTACCTTGGACGCTGCCCTAGGCCCAACCCAGGGCAGTGCATATTGTATGCATTTAAAGGCACTGTGATATGATATCAAATTCTGATGTGCTTGATCGTTTGATGCCTATGAGCATCCATGTCATAAATAGGATGGTTAGGCAGATATAGGCAAGGATATTATTATTATCTTTTATTTATATAGCGGTATCTCACTACAGTGGGGCACAACTAGCATTATGCGCTAATATTTGAATTCTAAAGTTTCTCTTGTCCTAATGTTATAAAAGGCGCCTGAACCAGCAACTTGAGGACAGCTTGAGGACAGATAACATTATGGGGAGAGTCATACAGAGCCTAAAAACAGGAAGCATACATTATTACTGAAATTCAATACACACAAGATAGGACTTTTTCACATGTATAGTATATTGATTTTTTTATGATATATACAACATTTTACATAGGTTTATGTTGTGCCTATAACTGTCAAATGTGTTGGACCCAATTTAAGGAAGTGACTGAGTAATGTTCTAAGTGTTATCCTAAAATTACAGTATGATCATGGCCTTGGGGGAGTTTGGCATCTCTGATCTCCCAACACTGAACATTATTGCTTTACATCAGTTGATTACAATAGCAAATGACACTCCTGAAAGATTCACCGATTTAACAGTACACAATCTGATAATTCTGCACACAAAATGTAGACATTTATGCAAACTGACGACTAAATGAAACAAGAATGTATGCTATACAGTTATGTTTTAGCTTTAATATAATATAAAAGAACTTGACAGTTTCCCTTTTAAATCAACCAAAATCAGAAGAAAATCTGTGTAGCTGTCACAGCGTATTTGGCTCAACCTATATTCCAAGTATGGTTAATAACAGCCAACATGAAAAGGGTTAACCTCAATAGCTTGTTTTCTTGGTGAGTATTTAGAATAGGTTAACAATGTTACTTTTGTTTACCCTCTAGTAATTTAAAAGAGGCTTTAACCCTTTGTGTACAAAGTGTCAGACACCCACAATGCATACCTCTTAGCTGCAGCATTTATAGGCTTAAGCAGATCTCACATCATAACAGCAATAATTAATAATGCAGCAGGAAGGCAAGTTAATAATCAGTTTGCGGTTGAACTGACATCAAGGGAAACGATTATTTAGTATTATGGCTTGAATGCCTCATTATCTTCTGCTTAGAAATGATCATATTTCGTCCTGATAAAGAATCACTAAGTATGCCTTTTAGATGTCGCCACACTTTTAGTAAGTAACATTTCCGTTAGAAACATGTATTCTTTGGTATCTTAATTTATCCAACAAATACGGTATGTTTGTAATTGGACATCAAAACTATTGCAAACAGCAATGTATGACAAATCCAAGTTAGACTTAACAGCGGCCTTTCAATTATTGTCCTGTGCTGACAACCCCTCACATAATGGACTCCAAGCCTTTTAAAACAGACTGATTTACAAGCAACATTTTTGTTTGCATTACCAAGTAATTTCCAATGGCTTTGCATTTTTTGGGTAATGATACAATACTGTTTTTTTTAATCTTCATGTAACAGCCAGTACACAAAAAGTTTTTTCTGAGTGGAGTACCATAGTCTTGGCAAGAAAAAAAATCTTTTTCTGGAGCATTTGGAAAAAATTACAGGGCCTACTGTACCAATGTAATTAATCCTAATGTTGACATAGGCATCCTGAGGGTGACCTTCCTTCTTAAAGGTAAACTGAGATGGATACTTAATTTTCAGATATGTCAGGGATGGACAACCCATTAAAACTGACAAGTTCTTCATAACAGTAAATCAATTTGAGCTTCAACGTCTGTGTCCCAGTGGGGCTTACAGAAAACATTAATGCTACTGTTATGTCTTTAATTCGAGTCTCGTCAGTTGAATTTATAATCCTTTTGATCTTTATACAAAATAAAAAATATGTTGTAATGTTGTGTTGAAAATGACTTATATTAATGCTGTTTCCTCTTCATTATTTTTCGTTAATGTTATTAATACCATCTATCCATGTAATGTGATTGTAGTCTAATTTGGTGGAAAAAGTTTATGATATATTCATGTTTTCTATTTGTATCTATGCATACAACCATACCAAAAGAGTTCACCACTGAGAGCAACAAGTCCCACAAGGAAGGACAAGGAGGAACGTAGAAGCACCCCTTCAATCAACACTACATTGATTAGTCATCAACTGATACCATACTGGTTTATTGTATTTGTTCCACTCCTTTTACTCTCCTCCAGTGTGGAGAATGATTTCACTCCCATCACCATCATTCTCCAAGTACCATGTCCACAATCTCTATTTTTAACTTTCTCCATTATTATTACAATTTGTCTTGCTTCCTCGTTACTTTCTTCTTTCCTTCTCTTTTCCTAGGTGCTTTTCACCTTCACCAACTCTTTCTCCCCCATCCCACTCTCAGCAATCTCTCTGCTCTCACAAGTCCTATTCCCACCTTCTTTCACTCTCTCTCCTTCTACTGGGAATATCTCCCCCAAATGTTGGGCCTCCCTCAGTGCTCCTTTATTCACTATCTGTTCTAAGTCCCTTTTCCTCCTCTCTAACCATTACTTTTTATCTTCTACCATTTCCTTCAAAAACCTAGCCTGACTAGAGACCTCAACCTCTCCTGCCTCCTCTCCCCCATCTCAAACATGTCATGCCCTGACTCTAACTTGGTAACCCCAACTAATACTTTTCACTAACCCGACGCCTTCAACACTGCTGAATGTAGTTAAGGGGAAGTCTCATACTATGTGTAAGATGTCCTGCACTGTAACTTCATGCTATGTTCCTACTACTCTGCCCTCACCCTCGCTATGGAAACCTACTTTACCTTCCTTAAATATTCCCTGTCTCATAACACTAAATGCCTCTTCAGCACTTCCAATTCTCTTCTTCACCCATCACAACTACTTCTTTCACTAACCTTAGTACCACGTGACTTACTGTACTGTAATATGATAGTAAAATTAAAATCAGATTTTAAATATCTCCATAGTCTCACTCCTGTCTCTCTGATTCTGCACCCTCCCGTACACTGCCCTCCTCTTCCTATTCTACATTAAACCACTTCTTTCTTGTTACTGAAGGTTTGTGCCTTTATGCTTTACTCTTGTCCAACCACATACTCCCTTGTTCTTATCTCTTCTTACCTCATATCTCTTCTTAGCTCATATCTTTAATCTCTCCCTCTCTCTTGGATCTGTCCTATCCTCCTTCAAGCATGCTACCATAAATCCCATCTTGAAAAAGCCCTCCCTGGACCCAACTGATCTGTCCAACTACAATCCCATCTCCCTTTGTCCTCTCACCTTCAAGATTCCTTAACAAATTTGTAGTCTGATTTCTAGTTCTCATGGATGCTTGCCAGATTTTCTCACACGCTGCCCCTATCCTCTCGAATGCCCTCCCCAGGCCTATCACTCTTTCCCCCTGCCATTGATCCTTTAACAAATCCCTCAAGACCCACTTCTTTAAGGACGCCTATAAACATACCTGTACATGTTAATGCCCTTCATCCCCCGACTGTCAGAGAGAATTCCCCGCACTGGTGCGGGGAACTCTGATCTCTGACATCCGGGGAAGGTCTGCGCGATGGATGCAGAAAATGTCACGTCTGCAATACAGCAGAAGATCCTCGCTGCAGAAATTGGGAAGGCGCCTCCTGGTGGAGATGGAGGGCCCAGCAACGAAACACCAAAGTGAATCACGGACACAGGAGCGTAGCGCAGTACAAAATCCAGGAACGAAAATAATAAATAAAAAATAATAAATTCAGGGGTCAGGCAAAAGAGTAGTCGGGGTCACGAGCTGAGGTCAGGGCAGGCAGCAAACATCAAGGTCAAAAACTAGCCGGAGTCAGAACCAATAAATAACAAAGGAATATGGAACGCTAGTGAAGGCTATTAGGCACTATCACAGGCAAAGGTGAAGTGCCTACTGAGGGTTTAAATATCCCTCTCACTTACAGGATCCTCCTACCCACCTAATTAGGGGGAGGAGGAAAAAAGATAAATGTCGCTTTAAGAAGCGACATGAATATTTATGAGTTAGCCGTTCGCGCATGCGCGAACGGCACTCCTGACGTCGAGGCGCGCGCCCCGTCAGGATCCAGTGATCTCTGCGGGGACGCGCGTCTAACCGCCGGACGGACCTGGCGGCGGCTCCCGCCAACGGAACGAGCAGGGGGCTGGACGCGCGGGCTGCGTCTCAGCTCCCCTACCACGGAGGAGGTAACAGTACCCCCCCTACTATGAGAGACATCCTGGCGATCAGGGGCAGGTTTCTGTGGAAATTTTTTATGGAACGCACGAATCTTAACAGGAGCATGGACATTGGAGGCAGGAATCCAGGAACTCTCCTCAGGACCATATCCCTTCCATCTGATAAAATATTGAAGCCTCCCTCGTGTCCTTCTAGAATCTAAAATAGCCTGCACTTCATATTCTTCCTCCCCTTGAATAATGACAGGATCAGGAGTGCGAACCGTGGGGGAGAATTGGTTAGAAATTACAGGTTTCAGTAAGGAAATATGAAATGCATTGTTAATGCGTAATGTTCTCGGTAAGACCAGAGAATACGTAACTTCATTAATTCTGGTCTTGATTTTATAGGGACCGATATATTTAGGACCTAAAGTTCTGGCAGCTTGTTGAAGTTTCAGATATTTTGTGGAGAGCCACACATAATCACCAGGGTTAAGCACGGGTCCTTGCGAGCGATATTTATCGGCCGTTTTCTTTTGCAGCTTTTTAGTGCTCTTCAGATGTTCAGCCAGAGCTGCCCAATGGTCCTGTAAAACACGAAATTGTGCTTCAGCTGCCGGAACCCCTGTGGTACTAGTATCCTGAGGCCAAAATGAAGGTTCATATCCATGCACTGCTTTAAACGGAGACATTTTTAAGGATTCGTGATATGAACTATTGTAGGACCATTCAGCAAGATGTAGCAGCGATGACCAATCAGACTGATCCTCGGAAACATACATTCGCAGATACTGCTTGAGAACCTGGTTGGTTCTTTCAGCCTGCCCATTAGATTGAGGATGATGAGAAGAAGAAAAATGTAATTCTATCCCCATGAGTTTGCACATTGCTCTCCAGAATCTGGAGATAAATTGCGACCCTCTGTCGGAAACTATTACTTGTGGAACTCCGTGAAGACGTATAATCTCCTTCATGAATGTGTCCGCCAAGATACTAGCTGATGGGAGTTTGGAGAGAGCAATGAAATGAGCCTGTTTGCTAAAAAGATCAACAACCACTAAGATGGTAGTGTGACCCCTGGAGGAAGGTAGATCCGTGACAAAATCCATGGCTATATGTTGCCATGGACGCTCAGGAACCGGTAGCGGACATAATAATCCAGCAGGTCTGGTGCGTGGTGTTTTATTGTGACCACAAACGTTACAAGCTTGTACATAGTCCAATATGTCCCGCGACATAGTAGGCCACCAGAAATGTCTCTGTAGAAGAAACTTGACGTTACGAGTTCCCCGATGACCAGCTACAGGTGAGGCATGACCCCAGGAGAGAACAGCATTACGAAACCGGGGTTGAACATAGAGTCTACCAGGAGGGGTTATATGTCCTTTAGGCCGAGGCGTTTGCGACTTAGAAATATGCCACAAAAGTGTACTATGGATGGTGGCAATTATCTTAGATGGTATGATAGGTTCAACAGGAGTCTCTCGATCAGGTGCCTCATGCTTCCTTGACAGTGCGTCAGCTTTCGTGTTCTTGGAACCCGGACGAAACGAAATTGAAAAATTGAAGCGAGTGAAGAACAGAGCCCACCGAGCTTGTCGAGGATTGAGTCTTTTAGCTTTCTCGATATATACCAGATTCTTATGATCAGTCAGAATCGTAACAGGAATCGCCGTCCCCTCAAGCAGATGTCGCCATTCCTCTAAGGCCAATTTAATAGCCAATAGTTCACGGTTTCCGATATCATAATTTTGTTCGGTGGTAGAGAAAGTCTTGGAAAAATACGAACACGGGTGAAGACGATTGGAGATTTGATTCCGCTGGGACAGTATGGCTCCCGCTCCAGTTTCTGATGCATCAACCTCCAAAATAAAGGGCAAATCAGGATCAGGCCGTTGTAAAATAGGTGCTGAAGTGAAAGCCAGCTTCAGTTTCTCAAAGGCTCCTTTAGCTTCCGGGGTCCAAACTTTAGGATTAGCCCCCTTCCGAGTGAGAGCAATTATAGGAGCGATGATCTGAGAAAAATTTCGAATGAAACGACGATAGTAATTGGCAAATCCTACGAATCGCTGTATACCCTTAATATCAGAGGGTTCCTTCCAGTCTTTGATGGCTGCCAATTTGTCAGGATCCATTTCCAGTTGCCCCGCAGATAATATATAGCCCAAAAACTTCACCTTGTCACATTCAAATTCACATTTCTCGGCCTTAGCAAATAATGAGTGTTCTCGTAATCTTTGTAATACTTGGTTAACATGTTGCCGATGCTCCACCAGATTCTTAGAGTAAATCAAAATATCATCGAGATACACCATAACGTGGGACAGCAACATGTCACGGAAAATGTCATTTACAAAGTTCTGGAATACCGCTGGGGCATTACATAGCCCAAAAGGCATCACAAGGTATTCATAATGTCCGTATCTGGTATTGAAAGCCGTCATCCACTCATCACCCTCTTGAATCCGAACCAGGTTGTACGCCCCACGCAGATCAAGTTTAGTAAAAATGGTGGCATCCCTCAGTTGATCATACAGTTCTGTTATGAGCGGCAGAGGATACCTGTTCTTAATGGTTATTTTATTTAACCCACGATAGTCGATGCAGGGGCGTAATGAGCCGTCTTTTTTAGAAATAAAGAAGAAGCCTGCTCCCGCCGGGGATGCTGAAGGTCTGATGAACCCCTTTTTTAGACTTTCATCAATATATTGAGCCAAAGCCTGATTCTCCGGTTGAGATAAGGGATATGTGTGTCCCTTGGGTGGGTTGGTGCCAGGTAACAACTTTATTGTACAATCATATGCGCGGTGGGGAGGCAAAGTCTCTGCTTGTCGTTTAGAAAACACATCTAAATACTCCCAGTACTGAGAAGGTACCAATTGACGAGGATCTGTAGCAGGAACTTCTAGAATTAAATTCAACTTAGTGGGAGTCTTGCAGCAGTTCTCCAAACATCTTTGACTCCAAGCCAGAATCTGTCCTTCTCTCCAGTCTATGCTGGGATTATGTTGTTGAAGCCAAGACATTCCCAATATAATGGGTATATGTGGGCTGGACAAAACATCAAATTGTATTTCTTCAGAGTGGAGAATTCCGACTACGGCACCAATAACCTCCGTTTGGAGGGACACGATCCCAGTACCTAATGGAGAACCGTCAAGAGCAGCGATAGAAGTCTTCAGAGATTTTGGCTGTAACGGAACATTATTCTCCAGAGCCCAGGTTCTGTCTATAAAGTTCTCAGCGGCCCCTGAATCGATGAAAGCTTGAGTGGCCACTTGGTGGCCTGGCCACTGTAGCATGATGGGAACAAAAAGTCTCTGAGTCTGAGGAGGTGTAGCAACAGTAGCACTTAGTGAAGCACCTCCTAACTTCACTAAGTTCTGGCGTTTCCCGACTTCCTGGGGCATGTATAAATCAAATGTCCTTTTTTGCCACAATACAAACACAACCCCAAAGTTCTGCGGCGCTGTTTCTCCTCAGCTGTAAGATGAAGTACAGGGCCTATTTCCATAGGTTCATCAGCAGTAGCAGTAGCAGCAGCATCAGCAGCAGCAGCAGGTTTTGTAGGGGTCTGAAAAATTGGACGAACAGGAGGTCTAAACTGACGTGGCCTTCTGTCGCGTTCTCTGTCTCGCTCGAAACTTCTTTCTTGACCTCTGGCTTCTAGACGCAGACATAATGCAATCAGATTTTCCAAATCATGAGGTATGTCACGATAGGTAAGAGCATCTTTTAAGGACCCATTAAGACCCCTACGAAAGGCGGATTTCAGAGCGCTGATATTCCAGTCGGTCTCATATGCTAACGTGCGAAATTCTACGGCATACTGGGCCACCGTTCTACTTCCCTGTTGAATCTCCAGCAAATTGGATTCAGCCGACTCTCGTCTCCCGGGAGCATCAAACACTGCCCTGAACGAAGCAATAAAAGCGTCAGCATCTTCCAGAATGGGTGAATTCTGTTCCAACAGAGGTGATGCCCATGCTAATGTTTCTCCTTTTAAAAGGTTGATAATAAAAGTCACTCTGTTATTATGAGAGGCAAAGGTGTGAGGATGAGCTCGGAAGTGTAGAGTGCACTGATTCAAAAAACCCCTGCATTCTTGAGGGTCTCCGGAAAATTTATCTGGCAAAGGCATCTTGGGTGCTTTGACCGGCGTACCGAATCCAGGTGCTGGTGCAGATGAATCAGATGCTGTACCTTGGCCGACGGGAGGAGACAGATTGGTGGCCATGGATCTGAGGAGGTCAGCGACATCATCCAGTTTCCGTTCCAAAGACTGTAGTTGCGATGCATGAGCCGCCAGGACTTGATCCTGTCTGTCTTGACGATTGGACATCCTTGCCAAGTCTGCGGGATCCATGTCGGGCCTGTGATAACTGTCACGTCTGCAATACAGCAGAAGATCCTCGCTGCAGAAATTGGGAAGGCGCCTCCTGGTGGAGATGGAGGGCCCAGCAACGAAACACCAAAGTGAATCACGGACACAGGAGCGTAGCGCAGTACAAAATCCAGGAACGAAAATAATAAATAAAAAATAATAAATTCAGGGGTCAGGCAAAAGAGTAGTCGGGGTCACGAGCTGAGGTCAGGGCAGGCAGCAAACATCAAGGTCAAAAACTAGCCGGAGTCAGAACCAATAAATAACAAAGGAATATGGAACGCTAGTGAAGGCTATTAGGCACTATCACAGGCAAAGGTGAAGTGCCTACTGAGGGTTTAAATATCCCTCTCACTTACAGGATCCTCCTACCCACCTAATTAGGGGGAGGAGGAAAAAAGATAAATGTCGCTTTAAGAAGCGACATGAATATTTATGAGTTAGCCGTTCGCGCATGCGCGAACGGCACTCCTGACGTCGAGGCGCGCGCCCCGTCAGGATCCAGTGATCTCTGCGGGGACGCGCGTCTAACCGCCGGACGGACCTGGCGGCGGCTCCCGCCAACGGAACGAGCAGGGGGCTGGACGCGCGGGCTGCGTCTCAGCTCCCCTACCACGGAGGAGGTAACAGAAAACCCCCGCTGCTAGCCACACCTCCTTCCAGCTACAGCGTAAGTTGTCTACGCGAATCGCGTAGACATCTACACACTGCCCCGGCTGCACACCGGGGACTCAGAAGCACCGATAAGTGATCTTAGTCGTCTCATAGTGAGACCTATTTGAGGTCTGATTATAAGACGACCCCGATTATAAGACGAGGGGTATTTTTCAGAGCATTTGCTCTGAAAAAAACCTTGTCTTATAATCGAGCAAATACGGTACTTTTATTAATTCTAAGTTATAGAGCACCAACAGATTAAACAGCATTCCCTGTGGAAAAAAAGTATATTGGCTCATCATGCTCAAACCATTTGAACTATAGTTTGGTGATTATCAGCTATGTTCACAATACATTCCACACGATTTGGACCAAACCATCCCATGTGGATGTCTTATACAAAAGTATTTTTTATGTATTTGTCACTGCACCAACATTTAGTCTTGAATTTAGTGATAAAACTTTTTTAAATATTTTATACAATTGCAGCTTTCTACACAGGAGTTTATAATTTTTACTTTTACTGAGTAGATAAACTCAATTGACATAGAATGTAAGCATACTTCTCATGTATCCTGATATTTATAAAAATTCCATGAGTAGGTAGTAAAGGTTTAGCAAAGTAGTATGTGAACTGGTTAGGTTTAGAGGTATATGATCAACAAAGAGTCTCAGTTTGTTATTAATGTTTTGTCTGATGGCCAGAACAAGCGGCTCCAGGCTGACCACAAAGAGCAGGGGTGATAAGGGACATCCTTGGCCTGTTTCATTTTGTAATGGAAATTTGGGGGATTCGCATCTCATGAGTTATGTTTCCCAAAGAATTTCGGTATAGTGCCTGCACACCCCGGAGGAACTGACCTTTCCTTCCAAACCTCTTCATAATATGCCTCATATAGGTCCAGTCGACCCTGTCAAATGCTTTTTCAGCGTTGAATGCGTGTAGAAAAGCAAATCTGATTTGGGTGCATAAGTGTTTTCATTACAGTACCTGAGTGCCAGGTTCTTCGCATATAATTTCATACCGTCATTGATCAAGGAGATTGGGTGATAACTGCCAATAAAAATTCATCCAATCCCGATTTGCAACATTTCTGGTGAAATGAGAGCCAACAAATCCTGTACTCTACTGATCCATGGTCTCACTAGATTATAGTATGGATACTTGCTTAGAGTGGTGAGCTAGCCAGTGACTGCCTTAAGAAAATGTAACGCCATACGTCTACAACTGGCTGGCAGAGGGAGAACCTCACCTTTTCGATCTATATATTTGTCCCATCACCTCCTGTTTTAATGTGGTTGTAAGGAGTTCTGTGGTCTTAGAGGAGAAATTATACACTGATTGTGATGGAGCTTAGACATTCATTATAACTACAGGTATTGTTGTATTGGTCCCTCCACCAGCACCCTCTTTGTTTCCTTTCACTGCATGCTTTTAAAAGTTAAGAAAAGTTTTAAGATAAGTTTAGTTAAGACCTGCAGATCAGCTTGTTGGATAAAGAGTGGAGTAATACCATTCAAAATATCCATAAAGTGATGATTTGTAGGCTGATTCGAGGAGGAAGCATATAGGAAAGTAGCAAGGTAGTATATCACCACAGTCACACTACACAGAACTTTCCTGAACTTATCAGACAGAAGTTTCCATGGGTGCAGAACACCTGATACTTACCTCCATTTATGGTGATAATGCCCCATCATCAGGACTATGGAGACAGGTGTTCCAAATCCTGATGCCCATTCTCGGTGCTGAGATTGAACTGGCAACTCGGGTTGCACTCCAGTCTCAAGAAGTCCCTCCTAAGCCAACCAGCAATTAATTCACAGAATTTGTTCCGCCTCCTCAAAATCATTAGTATAAAAAAATGGGGAGCCTCCTAAAGTCATGTAAAATATATGGCACATCTTCGTGGTGGAAAAAATTACAGCAAAGATCCAGGACAAAATGGATAAATTCCAGGACAATTGGTCCCATTCAGGGGAGGGATGGCAGCCTAAGTCTAGGGGGCAAGTCTAGTCAAGTGGCCCATTGCACCACCGAAGCGTCTGCGAGCGACATTGAGAGTTGTGCCGCAGTCACTCCACCGGCGCCTAATGAAATTAAAGGATGCACCAAAATGAAAATTCTGGACCGAAACTGAAAATTCAGCATTCATTTGGCCAAAACCGAAAAAAAAAACAACTTTAAAATACTTTATTAAAAGTAACTCACCAAAATTAGATAAAAAAAAATCAATAACAATATTATTATATATATATACATATTTATAGTTAACACCAATCACAATCCTATCATGCCCAGGTTCTAGCATGTGCTGGTTGACTTAGCATGATAGGAGTGTGATTGCTGTTTGCAATCATATATATATATATATATATTAATACTGTTATTTAATTTTTCTGTCCAATTTTGGAAAGTAATTTACTGTGTTAACACACCACAGTTGGACAAAAAAAAATTAATAAGAGCAATCACACGCCTATCATGCCTAGACAGCCTTCCTATGCCATGCTTTCCCCCCACACTTCCATGCAATCTGAAACCCTCATTCACAAACATTCATCATAAACTACAGCATAACACCCATCACTCTCACACACTTACTAATATTTTCCTACGTTTCCTCTGGCACTGTCACTTTTCCTCCTCCTCTTCGTTCTTCCTCTTCTTCTTCCTCTTCTGTGTCCCGTCCTTCCGGTGCAGAGAGCGCGGAAGACGGTGGGCGTGGCTTCAGTGTTGTGCGCCGGGATTTGTCCCGACAGCCACAGTTGCCGCGCGCATCATTTTTGGAGGCAGCCAGTTCCGGTGGCACCCGCTTAGTTTTGAACTTTGCGGCTGCCTTGAATGTTTGTCTGCCTTGAATTGCCCCCCGGCCCAGCCCTCCCCTGGTCCCATTGCAACGCTAGATTCTCACCCTCCACAACCAAGGAGGGTAAGTGTGCTACTGCGAACCCTCCCCTCATCTTTATTTCCTTTTCCATTCTTCTTTTTTCTACTTCTTATGAATTAGTCTCATAATAAGGGTTTATTCATCCCAGTTTTATCAGATAAAAAAAAACAAGACAGGAGTGACATTATTAGTTCTATGATTTTAATATTTTCAAAACAGCATATATTAGTATGTGTAAGCAAAGTAATATAGCAGTAAGTCCTGTAACAATGACCGACCCAAAGCATTTGTTTGATATGAATTTTTCTATATATAAAATGAATAAAATATATAAAAAAAGAAAATATAGGATTATGTAAAACAAAACAGAATCTCAGAAGATTTACTCTTGACACCTGCAGTGGAGGCTAAAATAAGTATTTGTGGTACTGGTTACAATCATTTAGCTTTTTAGAATAGGTTGGGTTTAATAGTGCCATATTCACTATACCTTGGCTTACTGGATAATGTTTTTTCACAAAATAATAAACATACTGTAAATTATTTGTGCTCGAGTTGTGTTGGTCAACTTTGTACCCGACAGGCTTGAAATAATTTTAAATTAGATTTTCACGTCCTAAAAATAATTTATTGAACACAACATCCATTAAATAAATGTCGGTATTTATTAAATGCCATTGATCATATTTCAGAACATTTATTACCGCTTATCATGTTAAATTATCTTCCTTTGTTAATATATTGTGTTCTGTTGCAGAAATACTTTTCATTGCTTTCTACATATCCTGTGGGAATGGGGTAGCAGTTGTTTTCTTTATGCCTTATTGTTAAGTTACAAAGCAGACTAAATTTTCCTTCTACATGTTTTTTTT
The DNA here is from genome assembly GCF_027358695.1 of Spea bombifrons. Classification (NCBI taxonomy): domain Eukaryota; kingdom Metazoa; phylum Chordata; class Amphibia; order Anura; family Pelobatidae; genus Spea; species Spea bombifrons. The sequence goes on from NC_071088.1 coordinate 46,168,661, forward strand.
TCCTTGTTTGTTTATATACTGATTTACAACCACAGCTAAAGATAAAATGAAACAAGAGAACTTAAAAAATCTGTGCATTACCATGCAGCTAAAAACAGCAATGGAGGATCAAGATGAGATCTAGACAAGCAATATATTGACAAAGCATGCTGTCTTATTATTTGTTACAATATGTGTATTAAAAATGGGATGTCGCTACACATTTATATTATTGATTTTGTAGAAACAATAAACGTTATATTTTTAGGTTCACTAGATTTGTGTAGGAGCGAGATAGAGCTGTCAATTTCAGACTTGTTAATCATTTTTAGAGAGTCATTTAGAATAACACCAACTGGATGATAAAATAAAGATCACAAATAACCCTATATGGTAGAATTTGCAATTATTAGCAGGTTCTCCCTATGAGCCTATTTTACATATATTCTTGAAATTTTCCTCCATCTCTACCCAGCAATATATGAATGTTGGGCACTGCCCTAGGCCAGTCCCCGAGCAAGACCCCGGCACTGTGTAAAGTATGCTATGGAGGCTGCATTGACTTCTGACGAAGCTGACTAATGTTGGCAAAATGTGTGTCAGGCATCTGTTGGAATCTGTAGGGAAAGAAAGATTAAGTATTCTCTTGGTTACATAGGTGATATAAATTTAATTGTGTGAATTAGAATGCTAGTTAGACATTGGCATACCTGGGAACTCTCCAGGTTTGACACGCCACGCTCCCTGCCCATTTTCCCTTTAAATGGGGGTGTTTCCCTCCGCCGTCAGCTGGAGCGCCCCCGACATCAGCAGGAACGCCACCGACATCAGCGGGAATGCCCCTGACGTCAGTGGGAACTCCCAATGATGTCAGCGGAACCTTCCAATAGGGTCAGGGAGAACTCCCACTGATGTCAGCAGGAACTCCCTGGCCACGTCCCGCAAGGGAAGGCTCCAGGGAAGCCGGAGGCCAGAAGCTCCCAGGTATGGACATTGGTAACTTACACTTTTTTAACTGAAGCAACGGCAACATTATTTGGGGATAGGTGATGAACTGTATGTTTACTACCCATAGTAGGAAGTGTTGCTACTATGTTCAATTTTTTTTACCAAAGTTTCTATGCTAGGTATCAATAACAAATAAACAGTGATTTCAATGGGGTGGTTTCTGATTTTAGTAATAGACATTAAATAATAAGTTTTTATCAGGTAGGAGATTTCCTATATTCTCTTTCATTTCTGTTTGTTTTTCCTGAGTTCGGAGATTTAGTTCTCTTTTCTACATTTGTGGCAGTGGTGTGCATTGTCTGCTTACATATAAGTCATTAGAAAGAATTATTCCCAAGTACCTCTCTTCTGTTGTCGCTGACAGCCCAGTATCCCAATGCTTTCTCCTGGCTTTTGATTTTTTTACGGTCAAAGTGCATTATTTACATTTGTCAACATTGAACTGCCACTGCTGCACTTGACAATTCTTCTACTCAACTTAAATCATTAGCTATTTGGCTTATTCCACTACCTTGTTGCAGACCTTTGTATCATCTGCGAAAAAAAGATGTACCTTACCTTTGCAACCTTTTGTAACATTGCTAATTAACATATCATAAAACGTTCCCTGATGTATACCACTATTTACAAGACCTTCTTTGGAATATAAACAATTCACTACAACCTTATGTCTCCAGTAATTTAAAGATATCCTTATCGATTCAACTATTTTTTTTAAACGTCATTTAGTAATTTCCATATTAATATGGCGCTATATTTCACATTTCTGTGATATATAACATTTTGCAATCATCTACATCTCTTAACAATAGAATAAAACAGTTAGAGTACATTTATACTGTTCATCTCGCCATAGCCTCTCCAACATAAATTAGAATTATTTACTTTGCAGATTACTGGTGTTAATACATATAGATCAATAAAGGGGAACAATTGTTTATTACCACCATGATATCCAAAAATAGATTTAGAGCTGTATATTCCATTAAACAAATATGAATTTAATAACAAATTAAGCATTCTCATTGCAATTAATTGTAAAGAAGAAAATTACTGAAAAGGAAATTTAAAAAAAAAAAAACCTTGATCCATTACTAAGTTCATCCAAACTGCAAAACAGCAGCATGTTTGGGAATAACCAACATCTTTGAGAAAAAAAAATATAATTATAAAATAATTTATAATTATTTACTCCCCAGGCATGTGAATATAAGTTTTTTCCAGGAATAAAATAATTGGCATCACAAAACTAGCTTATGTGATCCAAGAATTTTATTTTACTCCCCCACAACTACAAGTTGAAGTCATAACACCATCTGGATGCCACTTCTTAATTAGTTTTTAGAAAAGTTGAAGTTTTGTAAGAGTACATGGAGGTTTCAAAGATTTGGGGAAAACATAAGGCCATTTCCAGGTAATGGTCCAAAAAATTTATACATAAATGCAACGCTTGAAAAACAGATTTGATGTTAATCAACAACTCTAAATATCTTTTTGCTTGCCCTTTTGGTTCATTTTTTCTTAGATTGATTTTTTTGGTATTACAATATGCATATTTTTATATGTATAACATGAGTCTTAAATAAATTGAAACACTCAATCATGCTCTCTGAATGGCTTTGCAGACCACTTAGGTATCATGCACTCCACTCTTCATCGTCTTGTTCTTCTCTCTTCTATCTTCTTTCTTCCACATCTCCACGGACACGGCCTCCTGGTGAAGAGGATGTCACCAGAAGCTCTGCCATTTTTGGGGAGTTCACCGGGACGTCAAAGAAAGAAGGAAGGAGATAGAAGAAGTGGAGCTGCGACACGGAAGTGGTCAGCGGAGAATGTTGGTAGACATCAAGAGAGCATGAGAGTGAATGTAAATAACAGTGTGAGATAGTATGAGAGAGTAGGAGTGTATTTCTGCAAAAGTGCGGAGCCTCTGGGCACACCCTCTCACCTGTTCCTCCAATCCGGGGAGTGTGCATGGAAGTTATGCCATTTTGAGGAAGTTTTCTGGAGGCCAGATTAATGAATACCTGTTCGCTGAGAAAAATACATTTTTCTGTACCTGTCTTTCTATGTGCATTATTGTGCCCTTTCGCTGCATGAAAGGATGGAGCCACTGGAGCAGCCTTTCCCTTCTTCCACCAATCAGGGGAGATGGTGCCGCCCTTTTGTGCAAGTTCACTAGGAGGCCATGTCCAGGGAGAAGGAGATGAAGAAAGAAGACAGGAGAACAAAATACAAGAGAAGAAGAGATTTTAGCTGAGTATCCCTGCCCAGTGGTGGAAATAGTGAACTAAGGGCCATGGTTGTATGCCTTCCTTACTGTCTCTCCATATCTTTTTTTTATTTCCTAATAATTTTTGCTCCTTCCATTTTAGTTTACCCACATTTTTTTTTTTTATAAAATCTCTTTCTTTATTACTCCTTTTTGACTTTTTTTTATTCCCCTCCTTTGTCTCTTTCCCATCATACTTTATTAAAGTACTCTTCTCTTTTGTCTTTATTTAACCTCCCACTATTACATGTACCTCATGTTTTAAATCTCGCTATTATATCTCATTAAGGTCCATATCATAACCTCCAGCTCCTAGTCATATTTCTTCCCAGCCTCAGTATTTTCCCCAGCACTTTTATTGTGATTTTCTTTTACGCTTGCTTACATGTACATACTCATTGAAAGATACAGACAGATAAACATACTCATAAATTCATATAGACACACGTATACAAACACATCTTTAATCCAGTTCACATGGAAATTTGAATCTGTTTATATATATACAAAATTGATTCAGATTTTTATTCCTGCACTTGCTTATCCTATTTTATACACTGACACTTCCATACACACTAACACACTTTCACACACACACACACTAACATTCTTACACACAAACACACACAGTGTCTCATAGTATTGATCTCCTGTTGTGACCTGATTTGATTTATTGATGTTCCTTACTTCTCCAATTCTGACCTCAGCTAGTTCCTGTTTTTGCCTGTACTGACTTTTGGCCTGATTCCTGACATTCTGTATCTCTCCATTCCTGAGCCTGACTTCATTCTACACTGTCTGGGTTGTAGTTTATGCTTAATCCCCCAGTCTTTTACCCCCACTCTCCCATAATAAAGACTTATTTCCAGATACACAGGGTACCTCCTTAACCCCATTTATGCCAGAAGGGGTGAAGTGTTTTAGACCACAGTATCATTGTCAGGGGAGTTGATTCCAAATGTAACACCATCTTTCTCTTTTCAGCTACTTTATCTCCAAATACTGTATTATATTTCTGATATCACCAAGGCCCAGGGTACAGTGAAGGCGCTAACCCACTTTAAGACACTTACTTATTTCCTCTAACACTGCCAAAGCACCTTATGTTGTCAAACTTTTGGAAAGGGGTTGTAACATTACTTTCACTCAAGATCATTAGAAAATGTTTATTTAATTGATGCAGAAATGCTCTATCTCCAGCAAAATACAAGATGCTTCATACAAGTTGTTAACGTGTTGGTTCAGATTCACACCTCAGGTGTCAAAAGGATTCTTGATGTGCCAGACCACAATGCAACTGGTGGAGCTGCCCATCAATTACCCATGATTGAGATAATTAACACAATTAAACTAGTTAGCAATTCAGATTCTGTTGCATTGCCCTACTCATCCTGTAAATGTTTGTAGGAAGTCTCTAGCTAAATATTTATGAACCATGGACTGGGTGAACCCAGTGACGTTTCTGATAACCTCTCCCACTCTCATAAGCTGCCCACTTAAAAAATTGTAGGTCAGTGATAAATATATATAACTTCCAACCCCCCCTTTTTGTCTCTCCCTACTTCTCCTCCATTTATCATTAGGTTTATGGTCTATGATCAGTGGCCATTTTACTTCTGCCCATTTTCATTCTGTTTTATGCTTTTGTGTCTAGTAGTTCATAGGCTGATTTATATTGTGTTTAAAATTACTCTGAATGCTTTGAATTACTATTTGGGGCAAGAGTGCCACCTTTCATACCTTGATTGATCTGTATCTCTATCCATGTTATTACACAAAATGTAATAAACCTTTTTTTTTAAAAAAAGTTTATTGGGATTAGACTGTGATCCAGGACATGCTAAATACACATATCTGAAGTGTAAAGATATGAACCTGAAAATCTTTTAACAGAACATAATTAATGGTTCAGAACCACATATTATATTCCAATCATCTAGCTGCCAAACGTAATAGTAACTATTTGCATGGTTGATTATGAAGATAAATGGTTGTTTTTTGAACAGCAATTATGTATTAGACAATTCAGTAGAAATGCACAGAATTTAGAAAGCTAATCTGTTTCCGGATGGATGTTAAGGTAGGGGAAGAAATGTCCTCCCTTACAACAACATGATATTGTAGAACTTATACAAGCAATAGTTATTATGATGCACGATTACAAGGACTACAAAAGAGTGAAGCAATAGAAAGAGAGAAAGCAAATTATGTAAAGATGATGGCGTACCTAGAGTATGCTGCACCTGGGGCAGATCCCCACTCATTCATGTCCCCGCACCCCCTTACCTCTCTTGGAGATTTTACTGATCCGGGGGCCAGCCAAGCATCACTGGGGCCACTCGATGTTGGTCTGCTTCCAGTAAGGATATTAGTGTTTTTCACACTAATATGTGTGGTGGTGGCAGGCGCACAGTCAGTTGCCACTGGAGCGGTCCAGGATCAAAATCATCAAATGGGTATAAAAAGTTTGTGGCAAGGGTTAAAGGCATTCGGGTGGGGCACCTGGTATTTGAAAGGCATGCTACTAATATGTTCTATATTGAATCTTTATTAATCTGGCAATCCAGGAGGTGGTGGAATATGCCATGTAGCTAGGGTGTGGGGCTCAAGCTGTTTTAAGGGTTTAAACAGAGTGGTTGTGGTAGATGACTTTGCCGGTCAGGGATTATAAGTAGTGAAAATGGAAGTTGGTGCAAATTGGGTCTTAATCCTCCCTTTGACCTCTTATGTGGTAAGGCCAATAACCTTGGTCGTGCTCAATGACCTTATGGTCAGATGCTGGTTAGCACTGGAGTGTTGGCACGATATGCAGCTGTTTGTTATTGAACAAGGGAGAGGTAAGTACCTACGGTGGTAACCAAAAGCGTGGCCGGCAAGGACGTCTGTTTGTTTCAGTACTGTGTTGTGTTAGGGTTTTAAATGATTATTTATTTACGTATTTATATGTTATTATTTGTTGGTTATTAGAAGGTTTTTGTTTGGTAGTAGGCTAACACGGTATGCTGTATAATGTAATAAAGCTGTGGCCTGTTTATATCCATACAACTGTGTCTGTGGTTATTGGGTACATAGGCTTCATGGTTGGTGGTTTATTGGATACTTAGATTACGGCTCCCACTTGTTGACAGTGAGAGATTTAGACTGAATGCGCAATGATTCAAAGCAATCAAACCAAGGAATGTACTGGCTTCTCAATAATGTAAAACGTCCTTACATTACATCTAACTATCTGATCCCCTAGTTTTAGATTATGACCTCTTTTCTCCTCCTTTGAAGTAATGCTCCCTCCTGTCCATTGTTAAATTGTTTTATCACATCCAAATGTAATACTGGCAAGTCGCAAATCCTTAACTCCATCTGGGATGGAGATTTAAAAAAATCATGTTGAAGGCCCTAAGACATTTTGAAGATAGGGCTGTCAATGCATACCACCAAGTAACTCCCTGGCACCCATATTACATAAATGGCTTACTAAAGATTACAAGATTCTGTCCCACTGGATAGCTACTGTTCGGAAGGCAATGCCATAATGCCATGGTTTAACAATATGTTGCTCTTTCATCTGGGACAAATGGTGAAATTCTGATTGTTTTTTTTACCTTACAAGATATTTCAAATTCCGGAGCAATACCACTGTCATACCACAAGTGAAATCCTTATATAATAATATTTCTTAGAAGTAATAATAATAATAATAATAAAATGTATGATATCTCTTTGTTGTGTACCTGCAAGTGCAAGTTGATAGCAACCTGCTCTTGTCATGGACATTTATCAAGCTGTTTTCTTGCTGGTTGTGGATTTATTTTAATACTTATCTCTCACTTTCTTTTTCTTCTTACAAATCCTTTATCTGATCAAAAAGGCAATATCTGTCGCTTTCATATAAGACCTTTGCAGTTTAATTTATCTTGTTTGCTGGTGAGACCAGAAAGTCATGTACATGTTTTTTTTTAAAAAATATATATGCTGGGCTGGACAAAATCCAGACTCTACCAGAACAAAGGACTTCAATTTAGCTGTACAGTATATACAATTTTCAAAACAATATCGTTTTGCATAGTTATAAAAATACAATATAACAGTAAAAAAAAGCATAATTATTGGGATGTCGCTACAGATGGCCACCATAACATGGTGAGATACAACACAACTGCCTTAGACAGCTTACACTAAGAAATATGCATTTGTCTATTCACTAAGAAACCAAGGGGTTAGCCAAGTTAAAGGTGAACATGCCTCATCAGACTCAATGGAGAATGCATTCGCTTTCATGCAAAAACAGTTATTCACTAAAAAGTAAATTGTTTGTGAGGGTATGCAAGTGTCCACAACGTTAATTTCAAGAGTTGAGGCAAGGTTGCATGTTGAATGAAAACTATTAACCAAGGGGGCTCCATGATGACCCCTACTTCCCCAAACCTGTGCACAGCTGCATTGTCCTCCCTATGGCACTTTTTAAGCCTCAACGTACTGTCCACAGGATAGGGTGTGAGCCTCTCAAAGAATATTTTTACTGACTGAAATCCCCCTGAGCAAGGAAGGGGGAGTATACTTGGCATCTATACGCCCCCAAGGCTTATATGAAATGGGAGAAGAGCCAAGAAGTTATAGAACCAACAGCCGATTGCATGCGTGCTAATTGCATGGGTGGCATCACTGAACATGTATTTGAAGTAACATATATCAGGAGCTATAAATTCATGCCTGAAGTACAATGTGTGTGGGAAACTGCAAACTTTGACAAAGGCTGGTAGAAGAATGAAGCGCTGTGTAAATTGTTTGGGCTATATAAATGAAAGATAATAATAATAATTAGTGCATGGAAAGTATTAAAATACCAGTATTAAAAATATCCTGGAGTGTCCAGTTTTAAAAAGCATATGGCAAATACCTATTCAGCTATTACAGTTTAAAATCTTCTCTGTAGTCATCAGAACGTCCATATGCTATTGAGACAATACAAGGCAGTATATCGGATATCTTCATTTATGTTGTTTCTTGTTTAGGAACTATGAATGCCTTGTTTAATTGACATACTAGATCAGTCTGTACGTATGTATTATTTTTCCTACCATGTTCTCTGATATTGATGATTCTTTTGACGTGTAGTATCGCATATCAATTTTTACCTAGTGCTTGATTTGTTGGTTTTAAGGACATAATACATGTATAGTCACACCTGGGATCTCTCAGGGAATATTATGTTTTTACACCAATCTCAGGGTCTCAGATCTGGAGCTGATTCTTATTATACAGTACAACAAAAGTGACACACATCTATATGGAGAATATAAAATATACTTCTTATTATACCTGCTCAACTATCTTTATCTTTAGCGCCTGACTTATAGGTTAATCCAATGTTAAATATAAACTTGCATGCCCTTACATAAAACTAGCAAAACCCCTGCTACCTTAAATCATAAAATAAAGAAAGAAATGCGCATGCACCTCTCTGCACTTGGCATTGTTTTTTTACTTTGTGTAGTTGACATCACTGATTAAAGAAAGATGCCACATTATGCCTAAGATCTCACTTGTAACAGGTTCATTACGTAGTATGATAAAGTGTGCCTGGGCGCCTTAGAGGGCAATCTGCCCCCTAGCCATTTTATGCACTTTAACACATATGATAGCTGAGAACTCTTTTTAAAGTTGCTCCGTACATATATGAATATATATAGGGTCATGGGCGGCCAAGGCTCATTGATGCATGTGAGGAGTAAAGGCTATCTCGTGTGGTCAAATCCAACATGCGAGCTACTGCACTTCAAATTGCTGAAAAAGTTAACGCTGGTTCTGAAAGGTGTCAGAGCACACAATGCATCACAGTTTTTTGAGTATTGGGCTGCTTATTGCTACACAATATTAGGCAGGTGGTCATAATGTTATGGCTGATCGGTGTGTATACATCTGTGGGAAAATGCTTCGTTTTTAAAATATTTTTTTCTGAAACCCCTGCAAAGAAGGACATGTCAGACTCAATTTATTCTTTATTCATAATAATGAAAGGGCAAAGCAAATTCTTAATCAGAGCAGCTCTTTCTCCGATTATCCGTCAGGTCTGCTTCCATTTCTGTGTTCATGGAAAAAGAGAAGCAATCTATGCAGTCATTGTTTCCAAATATAGGTCGCCTTTATTAAAATTCAGTGAAGTGCATTCATTTAATACGATAATTCAAGCATTATGTGCTCTCAGGGCGTCTTTAATGTGATTAACCTTTTTGAATTAATACTTTTCTCTACTCCCCAAAGAAAGTACCTATGATTTCCAAAATGTAAAGCGTTTTTGTATCTTCTTGGTTAAATATAATTCTCCATTCTGTAAAGCAGGTGTAAGCACCTACTGTACAATTATATGCCATTTTCAGTGGTGCATAATGTTGTATGTATACAAATGTCATAACCAGGCAGCTTCAGTCTCATGAGGGAATATTTTAAGGCCTTCATGCCTCCTGAAGTGTTTCTTACGCAGTGTGTTATTATGGACATCCTTTGTAATATATATATTTCACATAACAGTTTTGTTAATTTTCATGCATATCCTTTACAATTGAATACTCTATGCATGGACCTCCTTGCTTACTTGTGCCTAGTAGGGTCCAAACCACACACCCACTGATGAGGCAATTGAAGGCTGAAACATACAGTATATCTGTCACGAACCGAGGACACAGGTTGATAAGGAGCCCAGGTGCAGGGGATACAACAGACACGAACAAGACAGGACACACTATACAGAAACTAGCCTAGGACTATTAGATAACTATTGGAGATTCCGTCACATCTTATGGCCATAGTATGCTTAGCCCACCACTACGCCAAAGTACTCCAATGACGGTGGGTCCTAACGCTAATCCCTGCAAGACAAAGATACGGAACAAACAGACATGTAATCAAAACACATAACACAGAGACATACCTTTGGACTACAGACTAAGACAAACGGAACACACGGATGGGGCAAACCTCATAAGGGAAGCAGAACTTAAGAAAGGAATGTCTCTTGGCTGGAAGCCCAATTGCAGGGCACACGGCAGGAAGCCCAATTGCAGGGCACACGGCAGGAAGCCCTCTTGCGGGGCACACGGCAGATAAGCCCTCTTGCGGGGCACACGGCAGATAAGCCCTCTTGCGGGGCACACGGCAGATAAGCCCTCTTGCGGGGCACACGGCAGATAAGCCCTCTTGCGGGGCACACGGCAGATAAGCCCTCTTGCGGGGCACACGGCAGATAAGCCCTCTTGCGGGGCACACGGCAGATAAGCCCTCTTGCGGGGCACACGGCAGATAAGCCCTCTTGCGGGGCACATGGCACGGCTAGAAGCCCTCTTGCGGGGCACACGACTAGAAGCCCTCTTCCAGGGCACACGGCAGGTTGCCCACTTGCAGGGCACACGGCAGGTTGCCCACTTACAGGGTACTCGACTTTGGAGTCCACTTACTGGGGCGCTGGCCGCAACTCAGGAACATGGCAGGTTGCCCACTTGCAGGGCACACGGCAGGTTGCCCACTTACAGGGTACTCGACTTTGGAGTCCACTTACTGGGGCGCTGGCCGCAACTCAGGAACACGGCAGATTGCCCACTTGCAGGGCACACGGCAGGTTGCCCACTTGCAGGGTACTCTTCTTGGGAGTCCACTTAGTGGGGCGCAGGCCGCAACTCAGGAACAAGGCAGGTACTGGAACAAGGCAGGTACTGGAACAAGGCAGGTACTGGAACAAGGCAGGTACTGGAACAAGGCAGGTACTGGAACAAGGCAGGTACTGGAACAAGGCAGGTACTGGAGCAAGGCAGGAACTGGAGCAAGGCAGGAACTGGAGCAAGGCAAGGTACTGGAGCAAGGCAAGGTACTGGAGCAAGGCAAGGTACTGGAGCAAGGCAAGGTACTGGAGCAAGGCAAGGTACTGGAGCAAGGCAAGGTACTGGAGCAAGGCAAGGTACTGGAGCAAGGCAAGGTACTGGAGCAAGGCAAGGTACTGGAGCAAGGCAAGGTACTGGAGCAAGGCAAGGTACTGGAACACGGCAAGGTACTGGAACACGGCAAGGTACTGGAACAAATCAGGAACCAAACAGGTAGTCCTCAAACATTACAGTCAAGGCCCAGACTGCAGGGCTGGGCAGGTTATAAAGGCTGATTTGATCGTGAGATCAACTGCAGCTGGACCTGATGATTAGTCTGAGAGGCTCTGAATAGCAAGGGCGGCCACTAGTGGCTGGAAACAGGAAATAAATAAGGCAAAGTATAAACAAGTCCAGCCAGCGCATGGGGAAGCGTTACATACCCCCACCGCAAGGAGCAGCCCCCGGATGCTTAGGGACCTGTGGTCTCTTTGTGTTCACCACTAATTCCAGTACTGCAGGCATCCCCGCGGACTCCTCGTATTGGCCTTGACATTCTGTCACGAACCGAGGACACAGGTTGATAAGGAGCCCAGGTGCAGGGGATACAACAGACACGAACAAGACAGGACACACTATACAGAAACTAGCCTAGGACTATTAGATAACTATTGGAGATTCCGTCACATCTTATGGCCATAGTATGCTTAGCCCACCACTACGCCAAAGTACTCCAATGACGGTGGGTCCTAACGCTAATCCCTGCAAGACAAAGATACGGAACAAACAGACATGTAATCAAAACACATAACACAGAGACATACCTTTGGACTACAGACTAAGACAAACGGAACACACGGATGGGGCAAACCTCATAAGGGAAGCAGAACTTAAGAAAGGAATGTCTCTTGGCTGGAAGCCCAATTGCAGGGCACACGGCAGGAAGCCCAATTGCAGGGCACACGGCAGGAAGCCCTCTTGCGGGGCACACGGCAGATAAGCCCTCTTGCGGGGCACACGGCAGATAAGCCCTCTTGCGGGGCACACGGCAGATAAGCCCTCTTGCGGGGCACACGGCAGATAAGCCCTCTTGCGGGGCACACGGCAGATAAGCCCTCTTGCGGGGCACACGGCAGATAAGCCCTCTTGCGGGGCACACGGCAGATAAGCCCTCTTGCGGGGCACATGGCACGGCTAGAAGCCCTCTTGCGGGGCACACGACTAGAAGCCCTCTTCCAGGGCACACGGCAGGTTGCCCACTTGCAGGGCACACGGCAGGTTGCCCACTTACAGGGTACTCGACTTTGGAGTCCACTTACTGGGGCGCTGGCCGCAACTCAGGAACATGGCAGGTTGCCCACTTGCAGGGCACACGGCAGGTTGCCCACTTACAGGGTACTCGACTTTGGAGTCCACTTACTGGGGCGCTGGCCGCAACTCAGGAACACGGCAGATTGCCCACTTGCAGGGCACACGGCAGGTTGCCCACTTGCAGGGTACTCTTCTTGGGAGTCCACTTAGTGGGGCGCAGGCCGCAACTCAGGAACAAGGCAGGTACTGGAACAAGGCAGGTACTGGAACAAGGCAGGTACTGGAACAAGGCAGGTACTGGAACAAGGCAGGAACTGGAGCAAGGCAGGAACTGGAGCAAGGCAGGAACTGGAGCAAGGCAAGGTACTGGAGCAAGGCAAGGTACTGGAGCAAGGCAAGGTACTGGAGCAAGGCAAGGTACTGGAGCAAGGCAAGGTACTGGAGCAAGGCAAGGTACTGGAGCAAGGCAAGGTACTGGAGCAAGGCAAGGTACTGGAGCAAGGCAAGGTACTGGAGCAAGGCAAGGTACTGGAGCAAGGCAAGGTACTGGAACACGGCAAGGTACTGGAACACGGCAAGGTACTGGAACACGGCAAGGTACTGGAACACGGCAAGGTACTGGAACAAATCAGGAACCAAACAGGTAGTCCTCAAACATTACAGTCAAGGCCCAGACTGCAGGGCTGGGCAGGTTATAAAGGCTGATTTGATCGTGAGATCAACTGCAGCTGGACCTGATGATTAGTCTGAGAGGCTCTGAATAGCAAGGGCGGCCACTAGTGGCTGGAAACAGGAAATAAATAAGGCAAAGTATAAACAAGTCCAGCCAGCGCATGGGGAAGCGTTACAATATCCAGGGTTGTTGGTCCCCTTATACAGGGGCGATTTGCATTTCACTTCTGCATGGCCTTTGTAGGTGAAATCAGGACGATCTGTTGCTAAAGACTGTTATTCTGTAATGGCACAGGTAAAACTTGCCATGCTCCCAAACAGGGATGTACTGTAAGACAGGCTATTACGTTTTTGGTCATCACCCCAAGAGTCATGGTAAATAAAAATATAGACCTCCTTTCTCACTTGTGCCTAGGGAATCAACCATTCCCCATTGAGAATGCACAGACAGACGCACAGACAGACGCACAGACAGGTGGGTGGGCGGGTAGATAAATAGATAGACAGACAAATCTAGCTATCTATCATCTATCTGTCAAGGAGTGTTTATTTTTGTGTGCAAATGGAATTGGACTGCCTTTGAGGAAATGTAATACTGGTATGCCAGTGCAGGGTTTTCTTTGTAATGGCACAAGCCGTGCTTTCTATCTTTGGTGCTGCCCTCTCCAGTCCTCAATGCTAAGCCATATCAAGGTACGCTGCCTTTTAAAGATGCATGATGCTGGATGAAAGTAAGCTATGGATTCTGTGCCAATTTGGCATGGTTGTCCATATTGGTAATAAACTGGTTGGGTTGATCATCAATCTCCCCTTTAACAGTTGCATTGAAGAATGGTGCTATACAGGGCTGCGTCAATTGGTTGGCACTATATAAATAAAAGATAATAATAATAATATTACAGAGCCTGAATCCTCCAAAAGGCATCAAGACCAATCAGCATAGGCCTAGCCAAAGGGCAAAATATGCTACTGGGCACAAGTGAGCTAAGACTTGAGACACTCCTAAGAATGGGTATACTCTAGGGTGGGCATGTCTGTTTTTGGCTGAGTTGGTCCCATACCTCTTTGAGCACGATTTATCTCTCTGGTAATCTCTTCATCCCACCCCAAGTTTAATGAGTATAGACATGGACCTCCTTGCTTGTGCCTAGAGGGATACCAAACACACTCTACTTATGAGTCTCATGGAGACTAAAACATATGTCTGGGCTTGTTGGGGAAACGTGCCACACATTTCAGTCTTGAACTGCTGTTTTGGGCTGGATCGTACTGATGTGTCAATGGACAGGCCAATCCTTTGCCTGAGCGTGGAGGCACCGTAGGACAGGTTATTAAGTTGCCGCCTGTTCTTATTTGACTTGGTCTTATACCTCTTTATACTCAAATATGGTATCACTCATTGGACTGGACCAACTTGTTTGATGCATTTTAATGTCAAACACGACTTTCATGGAAACCTAAACTAATGTAAATTTGAGCCCTACCTATAACTTTTAGAGCTGAAGCTGGAAAGACTCATTTATTATTCAAGCCCCCCATATATGGTCCATGTTAAATAAACATTCACAATATTACATTTATCCAACAAACTATTAACTGACTGCATTAAGTAACTCCATTAAGTAAACATTACATTTATCCTTGAAGATTCCCCATACACATGTAGTATATTGGTTCTTGCAGATAATGTTTGGAAAAACCTGCAGTAACCCTATTACACAGCAGCTTGAATATATTTGCAAACCCTTTCAACCACAGATCTAATTAGACAAACAGGGCACTCATCAGGACTCTGACATTAATTCCCATCATCGTTAAAATGGTTTAAATGATGCATCCTGCAACTTGATCTACAATTGCTGCCATTTTAAGTATAGTATAAATTACCCTACTGTGACTAACTAAAAAACAATTTATATAATTTTAGGTCAGTGCTGTGAAGCATCTGGTTAGATATTTTTGCTCTTCTGGTTTGTACTTGACATAAAAATACATTTAGGGTGAGTCTTGACAAGAATTCCAAATTAGACATTTTACATTTAAAATCTACTTATAAACAGTTAATCTTCCATCTATTCGCAAGTAGTATTTTGTTTCCAAAAGTAGCTGGCTGCATAGGCAAGATGTCGGCTAGCACTTAAAAGTATATGCGAACATAAACAAGATCTAGCACAATAACAACAGATCTTTATATCTTTATTGAGGTTGTAATAGTAGAACGTTTTTTTGAAGATATTGAAATTCACCTCGACATAATATTTTTTATTAAATATATTATCAGAATTGAGATCCCTATTACTAGTAAATGTATCAAATATATTACAAGATATTATTCTTTAATCATGTTAAATTTCACCTATACATATTGTCTTGGTTTTTTAGTTTAGCAATGCAACACCTCCTCCGTGGTCCTATTTCCACGCCATTGATTGAGTGCTTAACATATATTTCTCAGGGAGCATTTAGCTGTTGAAAAGCCTCCCCCATGGTCCCATTTACGTGCCGTTGATTTGCAGCTTTAAAGTATATAAAGGCTGGAGCATTTATGTGCTGTCTTACTGTACCTACTATGCCTTTACGGCTGGATAAAGATACAAATAGGTCTATCCTGGTGGTGGAATAAAGGCCACAAATAGTTTGTAAAGTGTGTAAAGATTAGTCTAGATCCCTAGAGTAACAATATTCAAAGTCACTTGTACATTTTTTTTTACCTAAAACAGCAGCCTTTCCTTGTTAGTTGAGGCTCCAGGTATTCACATGCTGCTTACCAGACAGTGAATTTTTGGACATGGGGAAGTTCTTGAGTCAAGACTAGGTGATAACAGTAGGAGAGCAGTGGTCAAGGCAACAAAGGAACAGCAACAGCCAGAGGGGAAAGAAGAAAACAGCCATGAAATAGCATCACCATACACCATAACACTATTTCCTGAGTACTGCAACAACTCATACTTAACAGACTCATATTGATACACAGACCCAATGGGAGCTAGTATACTTAAGTAACCAATCAGGAACAACCTGTTATCCTGATTGGTTACCAGCAAATGGACCACTCAGAAGTTCTTGATGGTTGCACCTGGCAAAATAGTTATTTGACATCTTTTGAGGCTTGGTTGTGAGTGAACATCCCAGTAGATCAGCAGTTTCTGAAATACTCAGACCAGCCAGTCTGGCACCAACCATGCCATGTTCAAAGTCATTTAAATCCCCTTTCCTTCATGCCTAAATGCATTGAGTTCCTGCCATGTGGCTGATTAGGTATTTGTATTAACCAGCAATTGAACAGAGAATGGTCCGAAATAAAGAAAATATCCAGTGAACGTCAGTTGTGTGGATGAAAATGCCTTGTTGATGTCAGAGGCCAAAGGAGAATAGGCAGACTAGTTTGAGATGACAGAACGGCAACAGTAACTTGAATAACCTCTTGGTATTCTGCATACCTTGGATGTAACATCTCTGAACGCACAACATGTCGAACCTTGAAGCAGATGGGCTACAGCAGCAGAATGCCACACCGGGTGCCACTCCTGTCAGTTAAGAACAGGAAACTGACGCTACAATGGAAAACTGGAAGAACATTGCCTGGTCTGATGAGTCTCGATTCCAGCTGCGAAATTCAAATGGCAGGGTCAGACTTTGGTGTAAACAACATGAAAGCATGGATCCATCCTGCCTTATATCAATGGTTCAGGCTGGTGGTGGTATAATGGTGTGGGGCCCCTTGAGCATCATTTAAACGTGACAGCTGACCATGTCCATCACTTTATGACTACAGTGTACCCATCTTCTGATGACTACTTCCAGCAGGATAATGCACCTTGTTAAAAAGCTCACATCACAGATAAGCTGTTTCGGGGCACTGACAAGCTGGGGGCAAAGATGGAACAAACAGGTTGTTTGGGGGTTAGGATAGCACTCATAAGCCAGGGCCCTGTGGTTTCTAGTTACACCCCAGACACAAACATTTAAAGAACTTTTTAAGTTTCTATAGCAATAACACATTAGTGCATATTTATGGATAGGGATTGCAAATTCAACAATGCTAGGAAATGTATTTCTAATGATGCCTCTAGTCTTAGGTCTTCACATTCAGGACAGGAGGTAGATCATCATCTTTAAAACTGATGCCAAAAATCGGATGAGTACCCAAAACGTCTGTTGGTTGGGATCTAATAAAAGAGAAGAATTATAAAAATAAATGCCAAACAATTTCAGAGCGAAACCACAATATATAGCCTTCTGTTTTTTCTTTTTTAAACATATTGAAAATAAATTTATTTATTTTGCAACAGAACATAGACAGAATTGATAGGAAACATCAATTTATTGAGACATATTTACTCAGCATGATTCTAAATGTTCCCTGGAATTTTCTTTTTCAAGTAGAAGGTTGTCTGAGGGTAACACATTTGTGTTATCAAATTGAATAAAGATAAAATGCAATGTAACGATTGCCCAAATTTGCCTTTTGTCATTGCTAGGTACAATTACAAATGTATCGACCTTGGGATACATACTGCAATTTAAGTGTAAAATTATATTTTATTATTCTGTTCAAATTTATCATAAATAAATATCTGTAAAATCCACTGCCGACAGGTGTTCCATTGCAGCCCTGTACTCACTGGCCTGTAATAGGTGCGTCTACCAGCAGTCATGATCACTTCAACCATGCCTTGGTGCCATGTGGTCACGCCCTAAGAGGCATTGCTATGCTAATGAAGTCCAGATTATCTGAACAGGAGGTTGCACAGGTGAATGGATAGGTAATCCTATCTGCTAGTTGTGTGCCATCTCCTAGGGAGGGTTTTACAGAGGCTACAGGTGGGAGGTAATTAGTGGCACCCCTATATAATGCCATCACACCCTACAGTCTGTGCTCAGTTATCTGATGCTCCAGCTTTGCTGGAGTTTGTTGCTTAACATTTGCTCTGCTGAGGACTTTGCTTACTAAACTGTGATTACTAAACTGTGACCCCTGGCTCGGCTTTTGTTGCTGCTAATTGGTTCCTGCCTTGAACTCCTCCACTAGGTCTTCGATTCCTGATCCTTTTCTGCCTGTACCAACCTTTGGACTGCTTATTGACCATGCTTTTGGCTGTTCCCTTTATTACAATAAAATGTGGACATGCTCCAGTGCCCTTGTGTTTCAGAAACACAACCATATAAGAACATTTGTTCAGGACTGTAGCTGGATGGATATATCAAAATGTCATGAACAATTTCTCTTCTAGAAATGTACTCATGTCTTGAATACATTCATTTAGCACCTAGATTAGCAACTAGCTTTGCATAGAAAGATAATAAAGATGTCAAAGGTGTTACCTCAATGTGCCCCACTAGTATATGGAGGGTTGGCATTGGTCAGTATCCAAAGTATTTAAAATGACCTAAAGAGTTACGATGAGTATATAACATGTACAAGTCAGCATATGTGTCTCCTGACATCATAAATCAATGGTTTGACCATTTAAGCGGTATTCACTATTCAGTGAATTCCCTGTATTAAAAAATTGGAATGGACAGGAACATAGAGCAATAATGTTTTAAAACAACTTTAATATTTAAATGATAACCTGTTACTTCCAAAAATGGTAAGATTGCAGTACAGCTGTACCTCACAACCACACATAAATTTAAACTCTACAGGATTCAGATAAGATACAGTGGGAATTCCTCAAATGTAGCGGTGCTTTATAAAGAGATTCAGTCACTGCAGTGTCCTCAGCTTCTCAGGGTGTGAGAGAAAAAGAGAGAGAAAGAGAGCGAGAGAAAGAAAGAAAGAAAGAGAAAGGGTAGAAAGGGTAGCGTGACAGAATGGCCCCAAGGTCAGAGATGGCTCCATCCTGACTGCCAAACAAAGATAGCACAGGCTAGTAACTCGATTGGGTAAAATAATCCCATTAACAGGATTGCTGTCAGGGGGAGATTCAGTAGCTAAATGGGATTAAAGGTTGGGTTTTCTACATGTACATGTTTATCAATGTCAATGCAATTATGTGGAAATATAAGGCTATGTTTTACAACAATAAAATTTGTTCTTCACAATCATGGTGGTCACGACTACTTTTGTGATCAAAGACAAAGATCCATCTATTAGCCTCCTAAGGCTGGAGACTATACTGAGGGACAGCTGAAGGGTTCATAGGGTATCTATAGCCCTGACTAAGCAACCCATTACAGGTAGTGATAAAGGGGATAATAAAAAAAAAGGGAGAGGTGGGCAGAAAGGGAAAAAATTAGAGAGGATAGATAATGAGATAATGTCTAAAGGCAAGCAAATATGCGGATGCAAGTGTCACGGACCAGGTCCATACAGACGACTGTAATGACCCAGAGCGCCCAAAGATGGTGTTCAGGAGTTATTGCGCAATAGCGGAGTTGGACAGGGCCTGGTGCAGGGCGACTGCACTCTGCCGGGTGTGCATCTAGGCAGAGCCGGCCTTAGGTGTTCTGGCGCCCTGTGCGAACTACCCCCCCGCCCCTTCAAACTACCCCCCGCCCCTTCAAACTACCCCCCTCTGCCCCTTCAAACTACCCCCCCTCTGCCCCTTCAAACTACCCCCCTATGACCCTTCAAACTAACCCCCGCCCCTTCAAACTATCCCCCCCTGCCCCTTCAAACTACCCCCCCAGCCCCTTCAAACTATCCCTCCCCCTGCCCCTTCAAACTATCCCCCCTCTCCCTACTTCTCCTTATCCTAACTTACCTTGAGGAGTCCTGCTGGCATTTCATGCCGGACTATTCCGGCGCTCAACATGAGATGCCGGCATCGCAACGGAGTCACGGAGAGTAAGGGGCGTCGAGCGGTTGCTGAGAACTTCACGAACAACCGCTCGGCGCCCCTGCCCGGGACATAAATGAAAACATTGGGTTTTTTTTGTGTTTGTTTTAACTTTATTTAACATCCTCCATGTTAAATAAAGTTAAAAAACTTTATTTAACATGGTGGATGTTAAAGATTAAAAAAAAGTTAAAAAAAACAACAACAAAAAAACCCGATGTTTTATTTTAGGTGCAGAGGGGGCGGCAGCGGACCCTGCGGCGGCGGCGGACCCCGCGGCGGCGCCCCCTGGAGTGTGGTGCCCTGTGCGGCCGCACAGGTCGCACACCCCAAAGGCCGGCCCTGCATCTAGGGTTGTGCAGCCACATACCAGGGCCCTGACATAGCAGCGAATGTTGTCCAGAACAAAACAAAGTGATATCCTGCAAGCACCCTGGAGCAGGCATGAGACATAGCTCTACAGACGAATGTGCAGGCTGGGAGTAGGGAAGCTAAGCAGAGAAACAGCAGAAACATAGCGAGCAAATGGGGCAGAGCGAGCAAGGGGGACAGGGCAAAGAACAGTAAGACAAAGCAAGACACTTAGCCAGATAAGACATACATGTACAGGACACAACAGAGGACAGGGAACAAGGCAAGGGACACAGGGGAAGGAGTGAGGAGCCGGAATCCACGGACGCTTCTCCTTTAAGCAAGGATAGGACATCTTAACTGGGACGTGGGGAGAGGAGAGAGGAACCGACATCCTCAGATGATTCAGGGAAAAGAGGGCAAAGGTACATAAGAGACAGACAAACATAAATACAGGACTAGCCTAGGACTATGTAATAACAATTGGAGATTCCATCACATCATAGGGCCATTGTATGCTTAGCCCACCACTACTCCGAAGTACTCCAATATGCGGTGGGTCACTAAACCCTGCCTACTGAATTATTAATAAATTTAAACTAAACATTGAATCTAAACACAAAACCAAGAAGGACATACTTTTAGACTGCTGACTGAGACAAACATAACAAATGGGTGGGGCACACCTTATAAAGGAAACAGCAGAACTGGAATCAAGAAATCAGAACCACAGAACAGAGCATATGGAAATCCTGGAATGGATTACAGCAAAGGGGGAACTGTAGAGATATGCAGCAACGCAGCCTGGATGGACCCTGACAGCAAGGGCAAGTGTAAGCCTGGATGTGTAAGGGCAAGTGTAAATGTGCATTTGTTTGTATACATGTGTGTATAGACAGGCATGTTTGTGTAAGGGAAGATTTTATTTGTGTATCCTGACAGTAATTTATGTTACTGTTTTACGCTAAAGGGTACAGAAGGATTATAAATTCGGAGTACCCCTGGCTAAGAGGAAACCAGATACTCTGAGAAGAGACAACTATGGGTCCAATCTGGGTGCTGGGTAAATCCCGTGGATGCAATCTGGGCAAATCCTATGGATGCAATCAGGGAAAATCCTGTGTCTGTGTGTAATCCGGGTGCTGGTTCAAATCCTAAACTAGGTAATTTTGAATAGCTTAACTCCAGGGGCTTAACCAGAATTTCACTAAGCAACATGTCCCAGTGTGCAAGCTTTGCCCTAAGCAGCTTGTGAGTGCAATATTTGCTTACAAATAGTTTGTCTCCAAACAGCTTGCCAGTGCACCCAAACAGCCTGCTTATGCAAATTTTGCCACCAAATAGCTTGTTAGTGCCCACAAACAACTTGTCTCTGCCATCTGTGTCATCAAAAAGCTTATCAGTGCCCCCCCCCCAATTGTCTGTGTTATCTTTTTATGCAAAGAGCGTGTCTGTGCCATCTTTGGCACCAAACCGCTTGTCAGTGACCCCAAACAGCTTTTTGTGCCATCTTTGCCACCAAACAGCTTGTCAGTGCTTCAAACAACCCGCTTGTGCCATTTTTTCTCCCAAACAGCCTGCCTGTGCCATCTTTCTCCCCAATTATCCTGCCTGTGTCCTTGCCCACGTGACTTACCTGCATAAGGGGTGATCCAGAGAATTGCAGGAATTTCCTGCTCCTAGTGGCTTTAAAGGTGCAGAAAAAATGGTTGCAGGGGTCACCTGGGCCCCATAGTATGACCAGCCTCTGAGACTATGATTGTTACACCCCTGGCTTAACTAGTCTCAAAAATGTAAAGGCTTCCATAGGTAAAGTGTAAAAATGAGGGGTTAATGTGCAAACACCCAGATCCAGCATAAGTGCACTAGTTGTCCCATGAAAAATCTCCCTACACTTTAGTATTTGATAAGTTACATAATTAAATGTTTTGGGGTTTTTTTTGTGTGAAAGATATTCTATGAATTAACGGCAGCTAAGAGACTTGGAAAATTAATATATTCCATCAGCTACTTTGCCATTGGGGCATACTGTTCTTTGGTTCTTTTTAAACTTTCACATATACTGTTGGGCCAGTATCAGGTATGCAAGGATTCATAAATTTGCAAGAGAGCGGGTTGGTGCTATTCAATGCAAAATATATTCCAAATATAAAAAGATTTAACAAGACATTTTTTCAGTCCCAGTAATAAATATTTAACACAGATCCTCTGGAGATTCTCGGTTATAAACAGCTCATTTTAGCTAGCTTGGGGGATACACCCTTGGCTTATGTATTTTACATAACAAGTAAAATATAGGGGAAAATGTGTTTTAATATCAACCTGAAGACCATACCTGCAAAAACAAAACAGGAACACAAAGGAGTTTGGATGAATATATTTTACTTCTGTTAAAAGTCAACACCTTGGAGTGTGAATAAAATGTTGGAAGTTTGGATTGTTGCATTGTACAACCCTGTGTTTCTTCAAAAAGGTTTACTGTAGCAGGACCATGGCTAGTGGGAATGAAATTAACAAACTGACTGCATTGTTTTGGGCAACTGCCAAATGTGCGGTGCACTCTCCTTACCGCTTGACCGTCTCCAGGCAACATGTATTATGACTAATGACTTTTTTCAGCTCTAAACTTCAGTTATACAGAACAGATCTTTTTTTACCACCTTTTGTAAGTGTCCATACTCACATCGGGTACGTTTCTAGGGAAAAGCAACAGGTGATGTAAGTAGAGTCTGATTTGTACACATAAATCATATAAACGGGGTCACGCAGTCTGGTAATTTTACAAAAGGAACATGTTCGTATTACATAATATGTGTGTGTTAAAACTCACTTTATATGGAGCAGCATCTTAACCATATTCAAAATTACGATGGTGGAGTTGGTTAAAAAATGTAAAGATGAGATAGTTGTGTCACACATCTCAGCCCCATTAAATTAAAAATAGTCTCACAATCTCAAAATAAATACCACCAAAATATTACACCTTAAAAAGTACATTCTACAGAGTGTTTTGTAAATACATATAATTATGCTAAGAACTTTAGAAGCAACAGCCTTTTCATCATTGGAACGTGCACAGTGCAATAAAAAACAATACAAAAAGGTAATGTAGTAAATCATAAAAGTGGGAGCTTGTTGGGAGGCATGCAAAAGAGTTTTAGACCCCTAACTTCAATAAGTGGGGGGACCAAACCCTGTGAGCTTCTACTGCAAGAAGATGTTGGATGTCATTGTATAATGTAATGTTCTGTATCAGTGTGTCAGAGTTTCCACATCTCCTATTAGCTGCTTACCTTTGTTAGGGCTTTGACCTACCTGGGTGGTCTTCTTTAGGGTTTTCTGTTTGCTAGGCCACATCCACTTCCTCTTAATGCCTCTTGTGATGGGACGGCCTGTACCCCGACTAGGTACATCCGTCAAATTTTTGCTTCCTTTTGCCGAGACACCAGTGGTTAACCCCTTTAGCATTGAACGAGACAAGCGCTGGCAAGATGAGTCTGGACCACAATACAGTGTGTGTATTCATATTATTTTGACCAATGGTATAGAAACCAAAATTAGTTATGAGCAAACGTCCTGTGACCATATGTCCTATGACCATTGTCCTATAGCCAAATGTTCTGTGACCATATGTCCTGTGAATATAGGTCATATGACCAAATGTCCTATCACCAAATGTCCTTATGACAAAAAGTCCTATGGCCATATTTACTTATGACCAAAAGTCTTATGAACATATGTCTTATGACCAAATGTCTTATGACAAAAAATCCTATGATCATATGGCTATGACCATATGTCCTATGACCAAAACTCTTATGATCATTAGTCCTAGCACCCAGGTGCTTCAGAAGCTGAATGCCCTTTTGTGGTTTCAGACCTGATTTTTGACTACTAATTCCTGTATATGACCCTGCCTGGCTGACATTCCTGTTTCCTGACTCCTTGCCTGTTCCCGAATACGAGTCCTTTCCTTTCCTGACCTCGTCGTGTGCGAATACATAGTTACATAGTTATGTAGGCTGAAAAAAGACATGTGTCCATCAAGTTCAGCCTTCCTTATATCTGTTATTTTTTTGCTGTTGATCCAAAAGAAGGCAAAAAACCCCAGTTTGGCTCTTCCAATTTTGCACTAACCAGGGAAAGAAATCCCTTTGACCCCAAAATGGCACACAGATTTCTCCTTGGATCAATAAGCTGTTTCCCCATATTTAAAGATTATATCCCTTAATATTATGTTTTCATCCAGTTGCTGTTTAAACGTCTGTACAGACTCCGATAAAACTACCTCTGCAGGCAGAGAATGCCACGTCCTTATTCGCCTTAATGTAAAAAACCCTTTCCTCTGCCTTAGACTAAATCTCCTTTCTTCCAGTCTAAACGCATGACCACGTGTCCTATGCATAGTCCTGTTTATGAACAGATTTCCACACAATGGTTTGTATTGGCCCCGAATATATTTATATAATGCTATCATATGAGGCACCGTTTTTGTAAACTATTTATGCCTTTTTATGCACTACAATACCTTACTGGCCTTAGCAACTGCTGACTGACATTGCACATTGTTGCCTAGTTTGTTGTCTATAACAATTCCCAAATCCTTCTCATTTGTCGTTACCCCTAATTCACTACCGTTTAGGGTGTAAGTTGCTTGTGCATTCCCTACCCCAAAGTGCATAACTTTACATTTATCTACATTAAATTTCATCTGCCATTTGTGTGCCCTGTCACCCAGTCTATCTAGCTCCCTCTGCAGCAATGTAATATCCCGCTCGCACTGTATTACTTTACCTAGTTTAGTCTGCAAACACAGAAAAATGACTTTCAACGCCTAATGCCAGGTCATTTATAAATATATTGAATAAAATTGGTCCCAGAACAGAACCCTGAGGGACACCACTTACCACTTTTGTCCAGCTTGAAAATGTACCATTTATAACAACTCTCTGTACTCTATCTGTAAGCCAATGTTCTACCCAAGAACAAGAATTTGCATCTAGACCAATTTTCTTCAGTTTGAATACTAACCTATTGTGTGGAACCGTGTCAAACGCCTTGGCAAAATCCAAGTAGATTACATCCACTGCGACACCCTGATCTACACTTCTACTTACTTCTTCGTAGAATGCAATTAAATTAGTTTGACAGGACCTGTGTTTCATAAAACCATGCTCATTTATGCTAATAAGACTGTTCTTGAAATCCTGAATATTATCCCTTAATAATACTTCAAATACCTGTTCCGAATCCTGACCTTGGCTAGTTCTACATTTATGTTTTTGGATCATGTTTCGGCTTATACGTTGTTTGTCATTATTTATTTTAATAAAGATGTGTTAACTAGTATTTCCGCTTCCGTCCTGGTTCTTGGTACCTTGACACAATGAGATCTTGAAAGTCACCTCAGCGATTCAACTATGCATAACACAGGACCAGCTCAGCCTTTTTTGTAAATATAGTATGTGTGAATGACTATGTATGAATGAGTATCTGTGAATGAATATGTGCGAATGAGTATTCGCATTCGTATGAGTAATGTATTTAAATATAGTATGTAGTAGAAGTATTATTAAACACTCATCTACACACACCCCTTAAATTTAAGTGAAAGTATTTCTTAGCTACCCCAAGCCTCATACTATTAAGCCAGTATCACAACCTCATGCTGACGAGTCCCATGAAGGACGAAACAGCTGCCCATGAGTGGTGATCTGGCTATTGTACCTCTTCCTGAGTCTTGTCTAAAGGCTGTCTTGTGCAATTACTTTCAAGGAATCCATGTATAAAGTGGATATAGAGGCAAAGGTGATAATTGTTAACCTTGTTTGCATGTGCCTCCCCAGAATCCCTTGTGGTTGTGAAAGCACCATGAGATTTCTGAGGGAAAAGCAAGCCTTCTGGCTTGTCTGGTGTGTGTAGATGAGTGTTTAATAATACTTCTAATACCCCTTAAATTTAAGTGGAAGGGTTTCCATCACCTTTTACCCACCATAACTTATGTAATAATATAGTATGTATGTATTAGTGTGTGATAGTTGATGTTATATGGGGACAAAGATGGCAGAGACTTGCTGTTTGGATGCAAAATGAGTGCTGGTGCAAGTCATATGTGTCCAATCTGGGTACCAGGGCTGGCCTTTAAATGTAACCTGTGATCTGTCTCTGCATTTTAGGGTTTCCATGCATGTGATCTATACCTGGAAGGCTGGATTTGTGTGTTAGTCAGTTGTTCTATACCTGCAATGCTGGGAAGGTGTTCAAGCAAACAAGAATGGGGGGTGGGTGTTCAAACAAACAATATTAAAGTCAGCCCTGAACATAATAACATGGTTAGCACATCACAGTATATTAAGAAAAGTATACTGTATATGAGGTTGATGAGCTCAAACTGCAATTTGGCTGTTAATTCCCACCATACTTCACAGACCACAGTATGCTGTTAGTGTCTAACACAAAATATAAGAGATGTGTAAAATACTGCACAGCCTAAGTTAGTTTCAGAATAGTGAACTGAAGATTAAGAACGGGGTGACAAGATACCCCTGTTTACATTGTCCTTTTGTTTTCTTTATGCTGTACCCTTGTTGTGTGAAAGGATACATCTGTGCCTTTCTTTGATAGTGATCAATGGGACTGAATATAGCATTTTGTAAAATTTGATTATTAGCACAAATTAGGATGTTTCATTAAGCACAGAGGAATTACACAAAAATAAATGATTAGTGTTGTTCATGTAATTAGCTAGCTACCTAAATAGATTAATTGGATTGAAACTCTTCGGCAGAATTCAATGTTCCTTAAATTAGTCAACCACTCAAAAGGTTTTATTACCCACTCCTCAAACAGTCACAAGATGACACTTGTTGCAGCTCATAAAAGTAGAAAAACATACTTAAAATAATTAGATTACTTAATGGAATAATAAAATTATTATGTGGCAGGATGTGGCTGAAATGAAGTAACTCATCTATTCCGAGATGTGAATTTCATTGCTTACTAAAACACAGTTTAGGTTAATTAGATTGGCAACTTGTATGTTCTCTTGTCATAAAGTGTCATTTTGAGACAAATTAGTGTACTTTGGTTGATTTGTCTTTCAAGACATAAAGAGCTCTGATTTAACAAAATCAACCCCATAGAAGAAGGTCAATACCCAGCACTCTTTTGATCTCAATACCATTGATTCTACCAACAAACTTCCATAACGGACTCAATTGCTAACTTGCATGACCGATTTGTCTCACAAGGGAGATAGCTCTGACCTTTTGTGCAAAATTGCCTTATTCACGTGATTTTACTTCTGTAACCCAACAAATAATGTGATTGTGATATCCTAGCAAATAGCATTTTTAATACGTAATACCATTTTTGATATGGGGTAGAGGAAAATTCTTTAATATGAGTAATTTGTATTATTTCATGTTTAGTATTGCTCTAAAATGTATCACTACAGGCTAGACTTGGGCGCTGGCCAACTCTTCGTGTTCGTCTTTGTGTGGGAAAAAATCTTCGCATTCCGCAAATATTCGCCCGTTCCTGCGTCCGTTTCGGGCGAACATTCGTGTTCGCTTTTTAATTTGTTTGTTTTTTGTAGAAGGGGTTAATACAGGGTTAACACAGTATGGACTACGCAGCAGCTTTGGCGCCAGGATTTTAAATCTCCGTACGAGCAACTCTATTGGTCGCCTGCAGGGGCCTCCTCTGCCATCAACCAATGAAGTACATCCTGGTGCAGCAACTTGGCTGGCACAAACCACCGGTCTCCCTGCTCCAACAGTTAAAGGTCCGTACAAGCGACTTTATTGGTCGTTCATACTGACTTTTAACTGTTGGAGCAGGGAGACCAGTGGTCTCTGCTGGCCAAGTTGCACCGTTAACCCCTGATGGTGAAGCTACAGATTTCCCCTCCTGTTATCTACGCAGCATCACAGGGTTAACGGGAGTGAAAATCCATAGGTTCGCCGTCAGAAGTTAAAAAGGCCGTGCGAGTGAGCCTATTGGTCGCCTGCAGGGTCCTCCTCTGGCATCAACCAATTGGTTGCTGCCAGACGAGCCCTCTGCTGGCGACCAATAGAGTAGCTCGTACAAACTTTTAAATTCCTGGTCCGGCAACTTGGTCGGCAGAGACCATCCGTAGGTTCGCCGTCAGGAGTTAAAAAGGCCGTTCGAGTGAGCCTATTGGTCACCTGCAGGGTCCTCCTCTGGCATCAACCAATTGGTAGTAGAGGAACACGAAGATTCTTCGTGTTGTGTGTGTTCGTCTTCGCCATTTCTTCGTTTTTCGTTTTGAACAACGAAAACGCACTATTCTTGTTCGTTTTCATGTTGGCCCGAAAACTAATGCACAAGTCTACTGCAGGCCAATCTCCCTGATAAAACAATCATTATTCTAGCATTATTCTAGCTACCAAAGTTAGCTGGAAATGTCTAATTTGTGTCTGCAATGTAGCCTGTTCATTTTAATCAGCATCAACCCTGGAATGAAGGTCTCGCTATCCCTTACCATAAAGTCTATGATAGGACAAAGCCATTATGAGGAAAGGCCAGCTTTTCGGGTTGAGGCTAGTAACAAGTGGAAAGTGGATTGAGTAGAAATGGGGAAGGTTAATGGAAAATAGTACAGTGGCCAAAAGTTTTGAGAATGACACAAGTATTGGTCTTCACAAAGTTTGCTGCTTCAGTGTTCTTAGATATTTTTGTCAGATGTTACTATGGTATACTGAAGTATAATTACAAGCATTTCATAAGTGTCAAAGGCTTTTATTGACAATTAGATGAAGTTTATGCAAAGAGTCAATATTTGCAGTGTTGACCCTTCTTTTTCAAGACCTTTGCAATCCGCCCTGACACGCTGTCAGTTAACTTCTGGGCCACATCCTGACTGATGCATAATCAATGCTTGGAGGCATACGCAATAAAAGTATTAAACACAGTGTTCCCAAACACTGTAACAATTGTAAAGATTTTTCATTCTCAGAGTTCCAAATCGTAGGAATACATTTAGTATTACTCCAGTGGCGGGGTGGAAATACCAAACAAGAACTCTTGAAAAGGAAAACTGAGTGGATTTATAAATTTCAAACACACAAAAAAGGCGGTCTGAACACTGAATTGGACATTTTAGCCTTTATAGGCTGAACAAGAACATTAAAGTTCACCTTTAATTTACATTTTACTTATGTACTTGCTTAATTCTTTCTGTGAAATTAAAATATATTAAGATAGAATTCAATATAATTAGATCATGATAGAATCTACAGCATTTTATTTAACTGTGGGATTTTTCATTTTTTGCACACTGCACTTTCCTTCTCAATTTCCTCTCTTCTTTGATACTAGACACAAAACCAAAGAGTAAATAAATCTTATATATGTGAGATATATACTTACATTGTTCCCTTTTATTGCAGATATCCAAGGGAACATTGTTTCCACTTGCAATGAATAGTATACGCCATGATTTTCCATAAGTTTCTTTATGTATATGTATACATATTTTTTCCATCTAGTATCCTCTATCCATTTATTTAAATATCTATACATACATATGTATTGGGAACTATGTATTCTTTTCAGAATTATATATATATATATAATGACCTTCATTTTTAAATATTTGTTACATATTTTAAATATTTATTATATACATTTTAAATGCTTAACATACATTTTATCCATTATTACGAATTCACATATATATTTATATGCTTATAGTTTTATATGTGTATTTATAGTTTTCTACAATGTAGAGATCTTGTGGTGTTTTTTCCGGATGACGATTTTTTATGTCCGTATGCGCATCCCATGTACGGGCTGTCCCTCGGGTCAGAGGTGAGGTGGAGGACCAAGATGAACTCTTCCTGCTTCATTGCGGCTCGTTGTTACAATGTATACTACACGCCACACAGCCCTTCCCAGCGTACGGCCCACGTCATGACACGACGTCAGGAAGCATCTAACAAAAAAAACCAACCGGACACTGCACAGGAACACACATTTCTCTCAATTTATTTTGGACAACCAGGGGAGGGCTGGCAGCCTAAGGCCTGGGGGGCAAGTCACGTGAAGTGGCTCCGCCCCCTCGCACTCACCTTTCACCCCTCACGCTGCTCGCATTACTATGCGGCCATCAGACTGCTGGAAAACTGATCTAAACGGCCGCTGGGTGCTGATGCCACCGGCCGGAGCTACTTTAATCCTTTTTTTTATTTATTTCATATGCCGGATCGGCTTGCCATATTAAAAATAAATAAATAAAGTATTAAAGTAGCGCCGGCCGGCAGCATCAGCACCCAGCGGCCGTTTAGATTCGATTTCCAACAATCTGATGGCCGCATAGTGATGGGAGCAGCGTGAGGGGTGAAAGGTCCGTGCGAGGGGACGGACCTTTCACCCCTCACGCTGCTCCCATCACTTGGCAGCCATCGCATACGGCCGCTGGGTGCTGATGCCGCCGGCCGGCGCTGCTTTAATACTATTTTTTTTTCCATTTAATAGCCGATGCGGCCGGCGGCATCAGCACCCAGCGGCCGTTTAGATTAGATTTCGGGCGCCCCTGTGGACAACACACTAATTCTCCTGAGGAAGCCAAGTGTTATTGGTGTTTCATTGGTGTTGAGAACAAGAACAAGACCGCAAGTTTGGATTTTTTATTGGAATTATCTGGACTCATTTACAATCAAGTGTTTCTGCATAACATGTAATGTTGTGCCACATTATTTATATCAAGATACTGCACTATTGGAGTCTATTTATTCCACAGATTTTAAAGAAGTTATTAAAAAGAAATTTTAATAACTCAGATGGGTCCTCTGATGGGCCTGTTTTAACTACGTTCATTTTTAAGTGACATTCATATTATACACAGTTGTGTGTTTTTTCATTTGGTTTTTCTCCCTCGTGTACATGCACCCCATTGTTCCTTGATTTGTATTGTAAAACATCCTGAGGAGTGTTCTTTGGGCAGCTGCAGCACTTTTGGGAAAAGTAATTTTTTAAATTATTCACTTTTTCACATGAGATTTTGGGTCCTTTTTTTTACTTCACAATGTTTGGAGTTTGTCAGAATTTCTTCAAAAACGCATTCTTCAAAACAATTAAACCTCTCTCCTTGAAGTTCTTGATGATCCGATAAATGGTTGATTTAGGTGCAATCTTACTAGCAGCAATATCCAGGCCTGTGAAGTCCTTTTTGTGCAAAGCAAAGCACCATGGTTACAGAGGAAGAAGAATTATTTCAAGCACCATCCTCCTTTTAAAACTTTTAAAACTCAACAGCATAACAGAGGTATCATTCTCATGGCAAAGACGGACTTTGGAATTGATTGCAATTCATCTGATCACTCTTCATAACATTCTGGAGTATATGCGAGTTGCCATCATCTAAACTGAGGCAGCAGACTTATCTGGAGCCTATGATAGAGGCAGAGAATTCCCATATATAATGTCTCCACTATTTCCCCATTTTGGAATAGTTGTCCTTTTTTGTAGTTTATAGAAACAGTGCAAGGTTCTTCATTTGTCATAGTTCATTTTTTGGGTGTATCAATAAGGTTGCAAGGAGGCCGCCATTTTACCTGCTTCATGTTTTTTGAATGTCAAGCATGTTGCTGGTGGGATCCCTTTGACTAGTTCTATAGGTTGCTGGTTTTTGCAGAGGTCACGGTTTTCTGGGAGCTTGGTCACATGTTACAGTAGGAGCTAGTTGTCATATGAACGTTAATGCATATGATATCTAAGAGCTCACTTTACATCCCTGTGGTGTCCCCCTTGCAAGTCCATGGGGGGATTCTCTAGAATCCTCTCATGTGCATTTGCTCCTTTCCCCACCCCACATCTATTTTCTATGCAGCAGATGTACTCAGTTGAAAACACCTCCAGGCACGTGATATCCTTACCATCAATCAGCTCCAGTGTTGGGTCTGCAAAGGTCCTAAGAGTTTAAAACGAGACTCTCATTTAACATAAAGGGGCATTTCAGTGGCATTAAATGACAGACCACAGAAGGGGGTTATGCTGCAGCTGTAGAACTGCAGCTTCTCCTCAAGATGTTTTTGTCTTATTTGCAGGTTTGATAAAAGTACCTTTATGTCCATTCATTGTTCTGGGGCTACCCAGGACACTTTCTCTTTATAGGGAATACCGGGAACATCTGTCAGCAGATAGATACACTGTAACAATGTACATAAGGAAACATGTTTATGTCCCCGCCAACTAAGCACTAACCTGCTAGTGTTTATGTGTAGTAAACTTCAGTGCTAAAGTGCAAATGGTAAATTAATGGTTAGTGCTGGAGTGAAAAACCTCTATGTGTGTGTTGGAGAGCATACCTTTGTAAGTGTGATGTAAACAATGTGGCAATTTGGTGGGTGAGTGTGTGGCTCCCTGGTTATCATACCTGTGTATACAAATTCATACTATTTGCAAGTTTACTGAATTCTGGTAAATGTAGCAATTCATACAAATTCATATGGAAATTCATACAAATTTATACGAATCGGACAAAAAAAAGCAAAAAGCTCTGAATTTTTGTCCAAAATTCATGGGCCCACATTTACTCACACTTTCTCTTACACTCCCTCTCTCACACTCTCATTCTTGTTCACTTCCTCTCATACATTGTCTTTAAGGTTTCCCCTACCTTCTCTGCTGACAACTTCTGCCAACCACTCCCTGATCCTCCAATCAGGGGAAAGGACGTCACCTAAAGCACCATCATTTTGATCTCACTTGAATTTGGGGCAATATGGCGTTGCTTGCTGTTATGTCCTCTCTAAAATCCTCCAATCAGGGGAAAGAACGTCATCTTAAGCGCCGTCATTTTGCCCTTACTTGAACTCAGGGCAATATGACTGCGATTGGATGATCGTGGAGGGGATGTTTTTAGCGGAAGTTCCCGTCTGGTTATGTCCGCAAAGATAGAAGATAAAAGATGAAGTGGTCCGTAGAAGCGGAAGTGGTTGGCAGAAAAGGTAAGAAAACACTCAGAACAAATCATGTTCCTGAATTAAAAATGCCCCTGCATTTTCAGCCAAACCGAATGGAGAGGGAACAAAATTCATTGCCTGAATAGGCCAAAAACAAACCGAACAATGTGTCTACTGGTTATGATGCATGGTTTTAAAGTTACCACACTCAGTGAGCATCAGCACTGAAGCTGAGCACCTCCCACTTACTTCTTTGTGGGCTGGTTAGAAGGAGATCAATGATCTCCCTAATTAAGCCTGCTCCTCCAGCGACAGACTGTTCAGTCGTACCTGTAAGGTGATGGACAAGTTGTGGTGACGGAAACCATCTTCCATGTACGGACGCATTGTGATGCTCTTTTGAATTTGGCAACTCTAGTACCAATGTATTTCATTGCATATTTGCCAAACAGCCTTCATTTATTATGTACATTGATGGAGCCCTCATATCTTGTTACAAATAATGTAGTTAATTTGCTAGGAAGCATAAGTTCTTATTGATGCAACAACAGACAAATACATAAACAACTATGGTATCTTTTAAGTGGTGGAAACCTAAATAGCTGAGTAGGTTTTAATTCACAATTTATGATTTTTTTTTTCTTGGCAAGAACAAAATGCGTATTAAATGAGATAGTATTGAAATAAAATATATTTTTTTAAAGTATAATATTGATTGCATGCTTAGTAAATTCCCAGAACACTCTAGTTTATTTCCACAAAATAAAAAAATAAAAAAGATATTCAAAATTGTTGAGCTTTCATTTAGTTAATAGGGACATATATGGGCTAATTGAGTGTCAAAGTCTGTTAAACGAACATGTTAAAGTCTCAAGGTCAGCTTTAAAGGTTTCTTTCAGTTTTCAATATTTTTCCATCATATTGTAAGGGAGAAAGAATATTTTAGCTATCAGGAGAAGAACTAAAAAGCTGAAAACCTGAAATAAAAGGATATCAGTTAGGTGCAGTTAAAAAAAACCTTTAAGAACTTATGAATAATGATTCTGTTGCAATTGGTGAGGCAGACAAAGAACATGAGTTGAATCATAAGATAAAATGACTGGAAAGAAGCTCTACATTACTTGTTACACAATACTCTTTTTTTTATTTAAATGTTCATAAAATATAATTCCTTTTGTGAAAGATTTATTTATGTTCTTCTTAATGACACATTTTGTAAGGGATTATAGCCAGAGATCATGCTTTGCAAATTCTCATAAAACAGTATTTTTCTTCCCCCCAAATTATATAAAACAGAACACTTTTACTGTTTTGAGCCTAAAGAGTCCAGCAACTGTGAAAATGTCCACCATGAACCATGTCTGTGCCTATCCCTGGTTAAAATGTGTGAGTAGGTGTCAGTGTTTAGGGTTAAATATATTTGTGTCAGTATACAGGGTTAGAATAAGTGTGCTCAGAGTACATACTAAACCCTATACAGTATGTGTCAGTGTTAGACTATGGCATGGTGCTACAAGGAGTGTATGTTTGTTAGTATACAATGCTAGACTGTGCGAGGTGTTAGAATGAGTGTGTGTTGGGGTGTAAGTGTATAATGTTAAACTGTGTGTGTCATTGTACAGTTTTCAGTTGTATGAAAGTGTTGGATGTTAGTGTATGGTGTTAGAACAAGTGTGTGTTAGTGTACAGTGTGGTGTGGTGTTAGACTATGTTGGGTGTCAGTGTATTGTGTTAGACTGTGTTGCATATAGTATGTGAGCCAGAGAGGTGGGGCACTGAACAATGAAGAAGCTCTACAGAGGAGGTAGCAGAGCATTTTTTTCTTGTGCTGGGGTGTGATGCACCCTGTGTACCTGGCTTAGCTGCCCCTTCATAAAAAAGATTAATTCTATGCACCCTACATGGTACAGCTTTTTCACTACTCCTTGGTTCTAGGCTTTAAAGATATTGCCATCTATGTAAAAGATTGGGGTGGTGCAAGAGAATATTCTTGCCGGGGTGCCACCTGGTCTAGGACTGGCCTTGGGCGCCTCTAAAACAAAGTTGAATCCAGGAAAGTTTGGGGTTGACAGCGGGCATGTAATGTTGAGTGAGCTCGCAGTTGTAGCAGGGCTACATTGAAGAATAGGCTGAGGCATGGTATGCACTATTGCATATGGCATAGCATTAGCTATGCCTCCTTGAGGAAACAGTGGAGTGGACTTGTTTATTCGGGTTAGAACGAGCTTTGTTATTAACAAAATTTGGCAATTACATGCGTTTGTATGAATCTGTGATAACGAGGAGGATCCCCAACCAAAATAATAAACATGAAATTTAGTTAAGATTTGTTTATTCGAATGCCATGTTTCATGGCCGTTTCAAGCCATTTTGGAGCCATTACAAATCGTTTTGATTGATGAGGTAAAGTGGGAGGGAATGTGTGACAGGGAAAATATCAATGACTGATAGGTAAAAGTACCCAAAAAATCAGGGGGTGGTCTCATTTGTGGTTACGGCTGTGGTTGATGGGTCCAACAACCTCTGGGGTCTTTTTCTTTTTTTCACTCTGACCAATCGATATTTAGAAGCGGAAGGGCCAACCATTAGATATACACTCAATGGCCACTTTATTAACTACACCTGTTCAATTGCTTGTTAACACAAATAGCTAGTCAGCCAATCACATAGCATGTAGATGTAGTCAAGACAACTCCCTAATGTTCAAACCGAGCATCATAATGGGGAAGAAAGGGGATTTATGTGACTTTGAACGTAGCATGGTTGTTGGTGCCAGATGGGCTGGTCTGAGTATTTCAGAAACTGTTGATTTACTGGGATTTTCATGCACAACCATCTCTAGGGAATACAGAGAATGGTCTGAAAAATCCAGTGAGCAGCATTTGTGTGGACGAAAAATGCCTTGTTGATGTCAGAGGTGAATAGGCAGACTGGTTTGAGATGACAGAAAGGCAACAGTAACTCAGATAAGCACTTGTTACACCAAGGTATGCGGAATGCATCTCTGAATGCACAACACGTCGAACCTTGAAGCAGATGGCCTACAGCAGCAGAAGACCACATTGGATGCCACTCCTGTCAGCTAAGAACAGGAAACTGAGGCTACAATTCTCATCAAAATTGGACAATGGAAGACTGGATGATGGCCGGGTCAGATTTTGGGGTAAACAACATGAAAGCATGAATCCATCCTGTCTTGTATCAACTGTTCAGGCTGGTGGTGGTAGCTTAATGGTCTGGGGGACATTTTCTTAGCACACTTTGGGCCCCTTAGTACCAATTGAGCATCGTTTAAAACGGGACAGCCTGAGTATTGTTGCTGACCATGGGGGGGTTCAACCTGGTACTAATAAAGTGGCCAGTGAGTGTATATGTGTGCTGACGCCATTTTAACATTCCAGTCGCAGTTACAGATTGAGCAGAGTTGGAATCTTAGGCCGGATCTTTGTAAATGATGGTTCCCAGTGCAGTGAAGTCGACCAGTGCCGAAAGTATCCAAACATCTCGCAATCACGAAAAACTTCCTTTATGAATGGATGCATCACATTCTCAATTAATGTGATGCTCCATTCATGGAAAGTGAGTGCTCCTGATCGGCCAGAGACAAATGAGGAACTTCAGAAAGATAAAAAGTAAAAAAAAAACTTTTGAAAAAAGTGCGCCAACAGGTTCCAAGCTGGTCTGTAGAAAAAACTGTCAAACTTTTGCTTTTCTCGTGCATCCACTTTTGTGGAGTACAACTCCTATCATACTCATAGCCAAGCTGAAAAGGGGGATGAGAGCTGCAGCCTTCAA
Source organism: Spea bombifrons (assembly GCF_027358695.1). Taxonomy (NCBI): domain Eukaryota; kingdom Metazoa; phylum Chordata; class Amphibia; order Anura; family Pelobatidae; genus Spea; species Spea bombifrons. The sequence goes on from NC_071088.1 coordinate 46,205,610, forward strand.
AAGGAAAACGTCTGACATACTTGTGAAAATGTATCTAAACTGTGTTTGCATAATCTGTCATCACTTAACCCTTTATTTCCTGTGTGCTGGTGCACAGTGAAATGTAGTATGCCCTGTGGATTTCAAAACTGCAAAAACATATGCATGTGGGGTATTCCTATAATCTGCAGAGACAGCTGAATGTATTTTGGTGGAATTAAATGCGTTGCCCGGTGCCCACATCTGACTCTCTCACACTCTCATTCATTCTCTCTCTAAATGTGGATCACAACTAGTGGTCTTTAAGCAAAAATGACTATTTATTGGGTAACTGCTACTGCTTGTATCTATTTAATTCATTGTAGACCAGCACAATTGTTTAGAAGTTACATTAGGGAGTATTTTACCTCAGCGAAACTGATGTGTGGCAATACTGGAATTATCTAATTAGTTTCCTGTCCTGAAGAAACATCTCTTTCTCCTAACTTCATAAAACCAATAAAAACCATCAGCAACAGAGAGGAACAACAAAGCTAATTCTGAGAAAGTTTTGTTCTATAGTTCTGGTTACTGCATTTAAGCGAGTCAATGTTTGAACAAACAATGTTTGTCGAATGTTCTTACATTATAGTTTTGCATATAATAGTTTGTGGTCCATTGATAAATATAATATACAGTAGGTTGCACTTCGGGGTACAGTGCCTATTTTTCCAGTTAACACAGAGGAATTGGGTTGGGGGGATGCATTAAAAAATCTTCATCATATCCATTAATATGAATTTCATGATAAGTATTGTAAAAATATAGCTGAAAGTGGTTACACTGACTTTTTGTTGTAGCTCTGCTTAAAAGGAATTCTAGTTTGTTGAATGGCTCATTTAAAAGCAATAAGTTTGGCTATGTTATTTGGGATAACATAACCTGCGCAACTATACAATGAATATGTTTTGTGTAGGAAATAGCCCACTTCCTTTTGGCTAACCTGATTCCCTGGATCCAAGAAGGTGGTTTCTATGTTCCACTAGGTCATTTCCATGACATCTAGCTATGTCTGGCAATTTCAGGATCATCTACATATATACACTGGACTAGGGCCATCCATAGTAGGGTAAAGGGCGACTTCACTTTTTTCGGTCCCCTGTAAGCAACAATATCACGTAACTGTCATGAGAGAAACTGACATGACATGTGAGAGTTTAGAGTTTTCTCAAAAGTACTTCCCATCAACCAAGGATGTTACCAGATTCTCAAAAGGTTTGGGGTACAGAACAATAATAGTTCTAAAATGTCTCATGCTTGTTGTTGTGCTCCCAAATTTTTACCTACTTACCTACTTGATAGTTGTAAGGACTTACCAGGAGTTGGTCAGCACTCCAGTAGTTCGGGCAACGTTTCGACCTTATGGTCTTTATCGAGTCATGGCTAACAGCAACCACACTCCTGATGCTAAGTCAGTATATATATATATATATATATTTTAATTTTGTTATTGATTTATTTGTCTAATTTTCAAGTGTTACTTACTTTTAATAAAAGTGTGGGGTTTTTTAAAGGTGGGGGGGTCATTTTAAGTTTCGGTCAAGTGAATGCTGAATTTTCTTTTGGTCCAGAATTTTCATTACTATATGCTAAGCCAGACCCCAATGGCTGGCTTAGTATATAGTGATAGGGCTTATGCTGCATTATTGTCAATGTCAGGCTCAATGTATAGTTATAGGGATTACTCTGTACCACTGTCAATGTTTGCCTCAGTATATACAAAAAGAAAGGTTGGAATGCAGCACTCAGCAGTGAAATGGTGTACGAGCCAGGTTACCACCAAGTCCCTCAATAAATCCAAAATAAAGAAGCAGAGGCTCAGCACTCAAATGACAAGGGGAGTTTATTTCACACAGGCAACGTTTCGACACACAGGTCTTTCTCAACCCTAAGGCTTGAGAAAGACCTGTGCGTCGAAACGTTGCCTGTGTGAAATAAACTCCCCTTGTCATTTGAGTGCTGAGCCTCTGCTTCTTTATTTTGCCTCAGTATATAGTGATAAGTGTTATGTCGGACCCCCGTCAATGTTTGCCTCAGTATATAGTGATAGGTGTTATGCTGTACCACCGTCATTGTCTACCTCAGTATATAAAGATAACAGTTATGCTATACCTACGTCAATGTTTGCCTAATGATAGAAGCTATGCAGTTTTACAGTGTGTGGGGGGGTGCCACATACAGGATCCGCCCCAGGTGCCAAATACTCTAGGTAAACCCCTGTCTGGGACTAATTTTATTTAACAGGCTCAATGTATAGTTATAGGGATTACTCTGTACCACCGTCAATGTTTGCCTCAGTATATAGTGATAAGTGTTATGTCGGACCCCCATCAATGTTTGCCTCAGTATATAGCGATAGGTGTTATGCTGTACCACCGTCAATGTTTGCCTCAGTATATAATGATAACAGTTATGCTGTACCCCCATCATTGTCTGCCTCAGTATATTATGATAACAGTTATGCTGTACCCCCATCATTGTCTGCCTCAGTATATAATGATAACAGTTATGCTGTACCCCCGTCATTGTCTACCTCAGTATATAAAGATAACAGTTATGCTATACCTACGTCAATGTTTGCCTAATGATTGAAGCTATGCAGTTTTACAGTGTGTGTGGGGGGTGCCACATACAGGATCCGCCCCTGGTGCCAAATACTCTAGGTAAACCCCTGTCTGTGACCAATTTTATTTAACATATATCTTGCAATAGGAATTGAAAGTCATGTTGACTTTTGAAGTTATGCAATGTGAGCAGGATATTACCATATTTGCTCGATTATAAGACAAGGAAATGCTCTGAAAAATACCCCTCGTCTTCTAATCGGGGTCGTCTTATAATCAGACCTCAAATAGAGGTCTGACTATGAGACTAAAATCCAGATCCCCAGCACCGCTGCAGGGGACCTGGATCTTTCTGTCTCCCTCTCATTTAACACTCCCCCACCCCACACACACTTACCGGTGCTTCCAATTTCCTGCTGTATACCGGGGCAGCGGGTTGACGTCAACGCGATCCGCGTAGACAACTTACGCTGCAGCCGGAAGGAGGTGTGGCTAGCAGCGGGGGTTGTCTGCGTCCATCGGGCAGACCTTCCCCGGCTGTCACATACTCTCCTCTACCTCTCCCCCTGCTACAAATATTCATATATAAATCACTATCAGCTCCTTGGCAGACATAACACTTTAGTTTATGGCATATCAGTGAACAGTGAAGAGCAAAAGCCTATGCCACATTGAGTGTCGGCAAATAAACTGGGTGACTGTAATTTCTGTTTTAGATAATTGACTTGGTTATTTACCTCCATAAAAGGTGTCTGGACAAGGAAAATTTACTTTAACCTTTCCTGGTATTTCAAATCTAAGAAAACATATATGGGATAGACTGGATGAGGATTGTGTGTTGAACACCAAGTGTCAATGCTTAAAGTGTCTTGTTATGGTCCCTGCATTGTTTATAATTCCACATAATCTTAAAATAAACCATTACTTCATTCTATACATTTTGAGCATGATTCTTAATATCATCTCAGTACAAAAGATTTCACATCTGGTGCTGTTTAATAAAATACCGGATTATGAATAACTTTTAGTCAACATTTACAGTCAAAGACCATTTCTCCACAGCTGTTTAGATTGTGTTTGATGCTTCCACAGCCTTCTGTGTAGGGTCCCTAGAGCTCAACTAGGCAGAATGCATCCAATGAGAAGAATTCTAATATGTTCCCTTTTTATTTTAGATCTCTGTCTTTATGATGCACAGATCTAAAATCTGGAGGGAAGTCAGGAATGACAAAGAAAATATCTAGATTTTTATCTCTCCTCTAAATCTGTTTGAGAAAAGTATAGTTAAAATGATACCATTTATTGGCTGAGAGTATAATTGCGAGCTTTCGAGGCCAAGCTTGGTCTTGGAAACTTGCAATTAAACTCTCACCCAATAAATGTTATCATTTTAACTATACTTTTCTCTTGTTTTCTTAAGGTACAAACCCTTTTCTCTATTCTAAATCTGTTTCTAAATTCTAAATCTGTTTGGACATTGGAGCAGGTTGCATCTCTAATGAGGCCGAATAACTTTATATAAATATATACTGTATATGATACATATATTCATCATATGGTAAATACTGTATCATATTTACGGGTCTTGAGAATATTCTTTAACAATATTCATAGAAGGTCACATAATTAGTACAACATTGGATATTCATGTATATTAAGTATGCTAAGATACTTGAGACCTCCTCTTTCCCTGGTTGGCCAACTTGAAGGAGAATGACCACTTATTTTGCAAAATAGTCTGACCTGGAATGGATAACCGTACAGTTTTTGCAATACCAAATAAAATACAAGACAAAAGTTAATTAAATGCTCTTCTTTTACACCATAACTCAGTGGAAGGAGGCTAATTTGTATTGCTCTACTTTAGGTAAAACTGAATAAGCTGTCCATTGAACAGATGTTGGATTCTAAGAAACAGGAAAATGTATGCAAATAAGCTTTCCTAAAATGTTTTTGCAGCTTAGCAGAAATATATACGGCATATAAATTTTGCATTTATTTGTATTACCTTATTTGATTAATAAATAACAAAAGGTTATTGACTTAACAAGAAAAATTGAATTATACTCTGCTACTGCTGTTTTTGTGGCTCAAATTAACCAGCGGACGTACAGAACAGTATTATCATTCTCATTCCACAGTGATTTACTAAGAAATGTTCAGATGACATCTGAGGATTCAGCTTCCCACAGTTACCCCCCAGGACTGTTAAATGAAACACTCAATGGGTTAATTACAAATATTTTAAGCATTAAAATGTAACCATGGGGGATTTGGCGGAATGAGCTGCTTGTTCTAAAACATCTGGGGCTCATTAACAGCACCTCAGTACATGATATTTCCTCCTTGTTACAATGCTCAGTTAAACACAGAGAAGGATCTGAAGCCGTGTGTATATTTTATACTGTCCATTTAACCACAATGTTACCCAGAATGCTTAAAGAAAAAAAAACTAACATTCACAGGCAACATTCACTTCCAAGGGAGACCAGTGTCTTTGATTGGTCTCCATTGGATATATTGTCTCATGCTTCATGAGTGCAGTCCATTTAGTCTCCTGTCCTTCAGAGACTCTACCTGGAGATGGTTGCTTGACAGAACTTCAATTGTGTCTTTGAAATGCCTCGATAGCGAGGCATTCAGCAACACCGAACACCCACCCCAGGACGTGCTGTGACCACTCCACTGCAAGAGACTTTGCCACTTGCAAGATGGCGGCGTGTCCTTTAAAAAAAAAGACCCTCTTGAGAACCCTGGCTCCCCTTACTGCATTCAACCATGCAAGTCAATGGAGCCCAGATTAGTAACATATTTAACCAATAATAAAATAAAAAAAAATGTGGTAACATTTAAAAATAATTATGCAGTGATGTCACCATCAGGGGAACCATCCACCAAAATGTAAAAAAAAATGTGTGCTGGTCGTAGAATTAGTGCATGGAAAGGGTTAAAATACCACAATGTGAAATATCCTGAAGTGTTTAGTTTTCAAAAATATATGATTTGATGGGGTAAAATGAATTATCCAGCTTCAAAGATGGCCCACTTAGGACATGGGGGAAGTAGGACCAGATGTTAACCCCTTAACGTCCATTGACGACATTTCATTAAACAAGCTGAAACAAAACTGAACACTCACCCCAGTGATTTTGCCACTTGCAAGATGGTGGTGCGTCCTTTAAAAAAATGAACCAAGGTGGAAAAGTTTGCTAGAGGGTCTCCAGACCGTCTTGAGAACTCTGGCTCTACTTGCAGGTTGAATACAGGTACTGCATTATTTGGTTGCAGCTATTTGGTTGGTAAATAGTGTGGCTCAGATAGGCTTGTGTAAGGGGTGTGTCATGTGGGCACAAGAGCTCGACCACGCGATACAATACATGGGGCTGGTATCCAAATTTTCCCGGCTGCTTTTCATTCCCAGTCCGACCCTGGCTGTGTGCAGACTGAACCAGCACGAAGGAAGTGGATGTGATGTCACGTCCTGCCTGCTGGATTAGTCAGACACAACGTGCAGGTAGAGAGGGTGACATATCATCCAATCAGATGATCTCTACACTCTCCAAGCCTCTAGCTGTGGGTATTAAATGTTGTCAACTCCTTATCATACTGCTGCTCATCGAAAACAAAAGTGCTGATTATCCAGCTTGACTAACTAAAAAAAAGCCTACAAAAATAAGAATTTAGTAGGAGTTAATTAGCATTGCCATAAGGAATCAGCTCAACACACTGTTAGCCCCCCAAATACCATGACTGCCTACAATAGCAGCCTTAATGTTTGACGGAAACAAATTAAATAAAACCAGGTTTTCTCCAGCGCTAAACTGTACAGAAGTTAAATGTCAAAGAAAAATATATTTTTCATGCAACTTCCTCTTTAGTCCTTAACTCAAACAACTCAATCAGTTACTTAGTGAATAGACCCAATTATGTCAGCTGAGTAACATATTCATCAAATATAGATTATGTCATGCCTACCCAATGGGAAAGAGTTAAAAGTGATTTTGTTTCTAGTAGAAGAAGCAAACTGTTAATAGACAGGTGGCAAACAGTTTTAATTCAGGTACTTCAAAACAAGGAATAAAACTAAATGAAGACAAATGATTAGCAAAGAGAAGCCTGGATAAGAATACACGCCCTTACTATAAGGCATCATGTAAATTAGCTGTATTTTAAACACAGTATGTAAAAGAAGTAGCAGAATCCTTTGTTGTGTCTAGAATATGCTTTGCTGAAAATGTGACTTTAAATAGCACGATCAATGATACCTACTGGTTCAGATGCCTTAAACAATATATTTTCGACTTAATTTGATCCAAGATGCTTTCAGCATTTGTGTAGTTAATGTAGACACGTATGAAACAACGGGTACCTATTTGCAAAGGTTTTACTTGTGTGGAGATGACAGTTTAGCAAAGTTACTCCCTGTGAGTTAAAATTGAGCATTAAGTCTATTGACACTCGAGTTTCAGTAAATTTCTACTTGATCAAACTTGGCAGCAAACTTGCAATATCAAATTCAACTGTAAACTTGAGTCAACTCAAGACCAAATTAACTTTGTACAAAGAGAAGAGTTGCTGGGCTAGTTTAGTCAGGTACTATTGAGTGGTTTTAAGTTGACAGTCAAGTTATCTCTGAAATTAGAATGACAACTCGATCCTTTATGAGTTGACCTAAGAGAATATAAAAATGTTCTTGCCATTCAGATGCATAGTATTATCTTTTTCATAGCTGCGTGTTTTTCATGTCCATGTAAACCTTTAGCTGGGTAACCTTTTGTGTAAAATCTTATGTGTAAAATATATATGTACAGAATCTAAAGATAATAATATTAATAAGAATAGTAAGTTCTGATACCTGGTTTTAGTATTACTAGTAATCATACCTACCAACGTTAGCAGATCTTAAGTCATACCCAGGATTTAAGTCTTGAGTTCAAAATAATTAGGTATACTCCATAATAGGTCTTCTATTACTCTTCAGAAATTAGTTTGTGTCTCGATTTACATAACAGAGTTGCTTAACCGACCAGTTTGACACCGAAGTGTTTTTTTTTTTTAAAAAATGTTTTGCTCATCTTAAAACCAAACCTAAGTCTACTTAAATGGAATTTCAAATGTTTCTTTCTATTTTGATCTCCATGGAATTTTTGGGGTTTCCTGTCAAATATGTTTATATGTTTATCATACCATAATAAAGAAGATATAGATTGCACAGCTGCACACAAATGACATAGTTGGAAGATAAATGTAAATAAAAAGTCATATAATTATGTCTAGAAAAGGAATCTTAGACTAAAAGTAAAATGCAATATTTAATAGGCTACTATTATTTGTTATTATTGTACATTCATTAGATAGATTACCCTACAACGAAAGGTACAAGTTTATGCAATTTTGGGTCGACATTTTGTTCTGCATGGCATTATGTTCCCACCAGTTCTCACTAGGGTGACATTTTATTTCTGCCATTCAGGGACACACTATGAAGCGCATGAGATTACACACACATGCACTGATTAACATATTCCCACCATCACATACACATAAAATACATTTTATTTTATATACATTTTCTACGCTCCCTAGCATAGAATCATTCCCTCTGCTCCCGCACCAAAAAAAATATTTGACACACTGACTGCAGATTAGGGGAAGACTATGAGAGTCAGTGCAGTCTTCCTTCCTTCTGACCCTACTGTGACATTGAGAGGTCTTCTCCCCGTAATCAATCCTAGAGTCCATTTGACCCCTCATTCACTAAGCCACACTTCTCTTTTACTTACTCCCTGTAGTTCAGATATAGCTCAAATAAACAACACGTGAAAAAGCACTTGCATGTATAGATCAACTGAATAAGACATACAAACCCTATATTTGCAGGTATACATAAATAATGTATGGAAACATAGCATAGCAGCTATAGATCAAGACATTAACAAGCAAACTCAGCTTTGTATTTATAGAGTAATTGAAATTCAAATGTGAACTCAGCACTGATGGTATATTTCAAGTAAACAGAATCAGACATACAAAAACCTGTATTTGCAGGTATACAATAATAATGTAGGTAAATAGATCAATTGGAATTCCCATAAAAAACTGGCATCCACACTGCCCACATGGAACCTGACTAGCACTCAAATAGAACCACTGCCCACATAAAACCTTGTACCCAAACAGTCCAGCCTGAGTCAACTTTGCCCCATAAACATGCTGCCTGTGCCATATTTGTCCCATAAACACCCTCATCCACACATTAATTAATTCTCTCTCATTCACACATATCATCCACACATTCATTTTCATTCTCTCACTCATTCACACAATTCATCCACACATTAATTCCTTCATTGTTTCACTCATTTACACAATGCATCCACACATTAATTCATTCTCACTCACTCTTTATTTATTTCTTCTCATTATCTACCCTCTTCTTCCTGTGCAGTTCACTTACCTTGAAGAGGTCTTATGCGGTACGCGCTGCTTCACAGGAAATGCCAGCACCGCGAGTGAGGGGCGCCGAGCGGTTGCTGAAAACATATTCCTGAGCGACCACTTTGGCACCCCTCTCTCTCCTCCGCATAGCATAAAAAATAACAAGAAAATGTTTCTTTAACCCCTTAAGGACAATAGGGGTTTTTACTCGTAGTATATTGCGGGACAATGGCTCTTTTAACGTTTTTCAGTGTTACTGTTTAGATGTAATTTTCTTCTTTCTCATTTCATGCTCCCACACATATTATATATTGTTTTTTCCAGGACAAACAGGGCTTTCTTTATATACCATTTATTTTATCATATCATCTAATTTACTATAAAAAAATGATAAAATATGGGGATTTTTTGTTAAAAAATTACTTTTTCTCACTTTTTAAACAGAAAACTTTTACTTATCTGCAAAAACGAATGAAAAAACCTGGTAAATAGATTCTACCAGGCCCGGACTGGCCATCGGGCACACCGGGCATTTGCCCGGTGGGCCGGGCCACGGCAGGGCCGCATTGACTTTAGGGGCTGATGGAGCTGCAGCTCCAGGCCCCTAACCTACCTACGGCCGCAGTAACGCAGGGCATAAGGGGCACCTGCCCCTTAAGCCTGCCGCAACTGCGACCGGGTCCGCCACTCTAAGGGGCCGGGAAGTCCCCACCAAGGCCGGCCTTACGGGTCTGCGGCCGCACAGGGTTTAAATTAAAACATCGGGGTTTTTTTAACTTTATTTAACATCCTCCATGTTAAATAAAGTTTTTTTTTAACTTTATTTAACATGGAGGATGTTAAATAAAGTTGAAAAAAAAAACCCCGATGTTTTAATTTAAACCCTGTGCGGCCGCAGACCCCTAAGGCCGGCCCTGGTGGGGGCTTCCCGGCCTCTTAGAGCAGGGCGCCACACTCCAGGGGGCGCGACGGGGGGCGGTCCGCACCGGGTGCCGCTCATCAGGGGCTGCCAACTTGCGGCACCCGGCACTCCTCCAGAGACGGCGATGCAGCTATTTAACGGCAGCCCGTACATGTACGGGCATTGTCGTTAACCCGTTGCACGGCAACCCCGTACATGTACGGGGATTGTCGTTAAGGGGTTAATAAGAAAATGGAGGTTGTAATACTGTGAAGAAGCATATCAAAGGTTAACACACACACACACGATTACATAGGGAATAGGCGGTATGGACTGAGGGGGGAGACACACAATTCTTATACTGTCACACTATTAAAGACACTATACAAAATGCAAATAAATATTATTGGCTTCTTAATAGATAATTTACAAACAAATGATGCAGTTTTCTTTTTTACATATCAACTACTGGTTTTATTTAAGACAAAATACAATTTACAACTAAATTCCACAGGTTGTTCTTAATATAATATACAATTTACAAATGCTACTTTTGCTTAATAGTGAATATATCTGATGCATCAAAAGACTGTAATTGTTATTAAAAAGAATTTGCCAGTCTTTTCTGTGGACATGGTAAATCCTGTACTGAATTAACAGAACAAATGTTCTTTACTGAGGCCAATTCACTTTAATCCTTCTACACCTATAATGACTGTAATATTATATCTTTGTTATAATAATATTTTATCATGCTCCCCAATGTGTCTGACATTATAAATATTTGTCCCCAATGTGTCTACATGCTACATCCACAACAATCATACCAGAAAAGTAAAATATATCTAGATTGTTTATCATAATGGCAAGATAAATATAACCTGGCTCAGATAAATATTTAAACAGTTAAATAACAGATTTTCTTTAAAAAAGGGTTTCCATGGGGAAAAATGTAATCCATAAAAGGTGGTGAAATTAAAATACCTAGAACAAAACTACACAAAAGATCCCTGACACGAGTGTTTGCAAATTGTACCACACTCACATATGCTGGCCAAACGTAAGACTCTGAAATTCACTGATGCTATTTCACATAAGTACTTGCAATAAATAAAAAACAACTTGCATTCTCTCACATGGAGGGAATGCAAGTGTATGCGAGTTTAAAAAAGCAGGCAACTCGCAAAATTTCAGAATCTGCAAGCTGAAGTTGGAAATTTTGTTCCAGCTCACAAACTTCATGTCAGAGGTGAGGTTAATTAATTAAATTGGTGTGTGGGGGGGCAAATTGCCTTTGCATCTCCCCTCCCCTATAACCTGCTTATTAGGAAAGGGGCATACATAATGTTAAAACCTGCATTGCATTCTCCATTGATTTCAATGGGCTCCGTATACTTTAAAAGCGACTAACGTGTTTTATTTATTTTTATTACTATTGTTTTGTTTTCACATTTAAAATGATAGGCAACTTAATTATTTGCCAACTTGCATACACTCAATTTTTTTTGCAAATGATTGTGGGAGTTGACTTAAGTCAATGCTGCAAACTTGTGTTGTTAGCCAACCCACAAGCAATGAGATCATCAAAGAGAGGGTCTCTTTATGGACCCTGTAGAGCCCGCCTCATGCTTAGCGATCTCTTATACAAAAGGAATGTTAGGAATGCCTGAACAGCTGTTCAGATATTCAATCACTTAAATTGTAATCAGTGCTCATTAGAACACATTAACAAACTTTCAATCAGCTTACAGACAGCAGGACTGTCTGCTGCTGAAGGAAGAGAAACCAGGCGATTATCTAAAAACTGAATCTCCCATGATAAAAAACAGTGGGGGATATAATACTTTGTCCATTTCTTTACATTTTGTAATATTATATCCCCAGTCCTTAAGGGGTTAAGTTTAAGCCTTGATTGTGATTTTTGTGTTGCATTTGTAACAAAAGGAGTTAACATAAAAAGGAACAAGGAGCATGCAAGTAAACTCAGGTCTCTAATGGTTAACAGAAATGGTAAATAATTTGGTCTGCATTATCACGTTCTGGCCCATGAGTCATGTTATCTAGAGATTTAACGGTGAGACCAAGGTCAAAGCAGGAAACACAGAGTATTTCACAGACTGTATTCTCTACGGATTTGGAATCCCAGGTGTGTGGAACTGATTTGACAATCGCTGTACTGTTCTCAGTGCAGCAGCAGACGGTCTGGAAACTCTGTGAGGAAATGTGCTGAGCTTGGATTTCTATTGCCTAGTAAGAAGCTTGTTAGCAATTTCACAGAGCACAGATCATAATCTGCTCATTGCCGGAAAAGACTCATCTACTCATGTCAGCTATACATGGACCGAGCAAAGTTAGAGCCAAAAATCTACCAGATGCACTATAAAAATAGAATGGATCTATATTTATGAAATGGTGTACTACTTTTACTAAATTCTGTGGTAACTATGAAACATTTAATAAATGTTGTGGCCTCTTAAATTTACTAAAAGTCATCAGCCAAGTTAAACGGTTAACTTGATTACCGTTACTAAACTAGATGTCCTCATAAGCTATAATCCACATTTATTAATGGCTGACTTGTTTGCAAGTTGGCAAAAGTGATTGCAACTTTAAAATGTGTGGATTGCATTCAAGTCTATACAAGTTGGAAGTTTAACTTGACCTCCAACTTGTATGTCACAGGGAAAATACAATCTTAAACAAACAAAACAAAAAAAATCATAAAAAGTGGGAGCCCATTGTTCCCTTTTAATTATGGGGAGGGTTGGAAAGGCACCCAACCCTCTACACTACCCTATGTATATTTGGCAAAAGGCCCACTATTTGTCCTATAGGGTTAATAAGTATGCTTTAATTTACACGTTTCTTCTTTTAATTAAACGCTCCTTTTTATCATGTTGATTCCCTTTAAGTAATTGCATGTTTCTAACATATTCCTTGTCACGTCTTTCTTCCAGGCTATATATGTTAAAATCCTTTAACCTTTACTGTTAAGTTTTATTCTGTAATCCATGAACCATTTAAGTAGCCCTTCTCTAAACTTTCTCCAAAGTACCTATATCCTTCCGGAGATACGGTCTCCAGTACTGTACACAATACTTTAATTGAGTTCTCACCAATGGTTTGTACAACAGCATAAACACTTTTTTCTACTGGTAATACCTCTCCCTATACACTTGCTATACATTCTGCTATCATTCCCTGCTGCTCTGTTGCATTGCCTGCCACCTTTAAGTCCTCTAAGACAATTACCTATAGTATCAACAGCAAAAACTATCAATATGCGCTTGTTGTTTCAAAGTACCGTATTGGCTCGGATATAGGCCGCCTCCGTATATAGGCCGCACCCTAAAAGTTTGGTGCTTTTTTAAAGAAAAAGTTTTGTATCCGCGTATTGCGTAGATGTCTTCCGCCGGCCCTGCAAGACACCCGGGAGTCTGCTCTGGTAAGTCGGGGGGGGGGTGTAAAATGCATCATCTGTATCCTGACCCCGCTGCCTGCCCGGCGCCCTGGACTGCATGTCCCGGGCGTCGGGCGCTAGACCCCGAATATAGGCCGCACCCCCACTTTAAAGACTTAAAGTGGGGGAAAAAAGTGCGGCCTATATTCGGGCCAATACGGTATATACTGTGTAACAAATTGCAGACATTTTGTGTTTATATTCTTGCACTCACAAATACAGCAGATGTAGAAGCTCATCAAAGGTGTTCCCAATTCACAATATACCTGCAAATTCCTCACTTCCTCACAGTCACTTGTCTTTTATGTTTTGGATAGCTATTGGTCTTTAGCCAATGAGTTGACATCCAGTCATGAAGTGTATATAAATAAATATTTAATTGAGTCCGTAGTCCTATAAAAACAAAAGCAATAAATCCAGCAGATGTGTGTTTTCTGGGTCCCATTCCCCTCATATTTTTTATTTCTAGTTCTAGTTCATTAAAGGTGTATATGACTCTATTGTTAACTACCTAATCCAATACCAGATGCTACCACCGTAAAGTATGTGTCGCTGTCAATTTCCATATTTGTTGTCTCGGCATTTCGTTGATGCACTCTATAAGGCCCTCAGCGTATAATAGGAAATCTGAAACATCCAGTGCACATAATTTTTCTTCACTCATCATCTCATGGATTTAACCACTGTCCAATTGAATTTCCTGTGACAATCCAAAATTCAAATGTCCAGCTAACTAGTTATTGATGTTAGCTGGGTTTTGGTCAGATAATCCTTATGCTTACCCTATGCTTACTTAAACTCCTTCACTGTATTAATAGCTTCCACTTCTATACCTACTACACTTTCAGTAAATAGTATTTCCTAATACTACTTTTAAACCTTTAAGACTATGTCATCTTGTTGTGGTAGTATTTCTTCTTTTAATTAAACTCTCTTCCTTTATCATGTTGATTCTTTTAAGTATTTACATGTTTCTAACATTTTCCCCCATCACATCTTCCAGGTTATATATATGTTAGGATCCTTTAACCTATCCCAGTAAAGTTTATCCTGTAATCCTTGAACCATTTTAGTAGCCCTTCACTGAACTTTATACAAAGTATATATATCCTTCTGGAGATACGGTCTGCAGTACAGTACACAATACTTCAATTGGGGTCCCACCAATGCTCTGTACAACGGCATTAACACTTCCCTCTTTCTACTGCTATTACCCCTCCCTATACAACCAAGGATTATGCTAGCACTACTTGCTGCTCTATTGCATTGTCTACCTACCTTTAAATCATCTAAGATAATTACCCCTAAATCTTTTTCCTCAGATGTTAAGGTTAGGACAGTATAAAAATATTCTACAATCTTCCCTTGGGTTTTTATGCCCCAGGTGCATTATCTTGCACTTATTCACACTGAACCATTTTTCCAGTAACAAAATCATTGCCATTTTACTTATCCATCCAGGAACATCAACCCTGTTGCAAATCTTTTTTTCATCAGAAAAAAAGACATACATTAACATAAAGACCTTTTGCAATATCACTAATTAAAACATTAAAGAGAATGGGTCCAAGTACAGATCCTCGAGGTACCCCATTGGTAACAAGACCTTGAGTTTATTTATAAGTATATGTAACCTTCTTTCACGTTACATCATACCGTATTGGCTCGGATATAGGCCGCCCCCGTATATAGGCCGCACCCTAAAAGTTTGGTGCTTTTTTAAAGAAAAAGTTTTTTTCTTTAAAAAAGCACCAAAAAACATCCTGCCACTCTGTCCTCTCCCCCCCGAGATACGCTGCCACTCTGTCCTCCCCCCCTCCCCGAGATACGCTGCCACTCTGTCCTCCCCCCCTCCCCGAGATACGCTGCCACTCTGTCCTCCCCCCCTCGAGATACGCTGCCACTCTGTCCTCTCCCCCCCAAGATACGCTGCCACTCTGTCCTCCCCCCTCCCCGAGATACGCTGCCACTCTGTCCTCCCCCCCTCCCCGAGATATGCTGCCACTCTGTCCTCCCCCCCTCGAGATACGCTGCCACTCTGTCCTCCCCCCCCTCGAGATACGCTGCCACTCGGGACTGCATGTCCCGGGCGTCGGGCGCTAGACCCCGAATATAGGCCGCACCCCCACTTTAAGTGGGCCTATATTCGGGCCAATACGGTAAATTGGCCACAATATGATCCCAAGATGAGGCAAAAAGGAGCACCAGAATCCAAACATACCAAATAGAGCCTGGGCTTCTTTTGCATTTGTTGGTTCATTCAGATAAGCTATGGTCTCCAAAACAGGTTGCGGTCTATACCATACCATTCCCAGAAATTTAAATGTGTAGGCCTTGTATTTTGTTGTTATTGATGACCCACTCATTGCATTGATGACATTGCATCCATTCTGCATGAATAGTTTGTCTCTATGAGATGTCTATTCCCCAATTATTATCTAGGGTCTCAGCTTTGAAAATTGGGCCTTTCCCTATTTGCATTTGGGATTGCACCTGATACCTAGGTGTACATCAACCTTCTAAGGTCCCAGTATCTAATAAAGCGGCTAGTTGTTGTGGTCTAGTCCAGTGCTCCTCAACCATCTCCTTAAGGCACATCAAACAGTCCAGGGTTTAGGTATTACTCAGGTGTTTATAAGGTGTTGCAAAATTTAAAAACAAAACACTTTAAACACCTGAGACACACATGAGTAATACCTAAATCCTGGACTGTTAAGTGTGCCTTGATAAGAGGGTTGAGGAGCACTGGTCTAGTCGGTTGGCCCTAATATAAAGCACATTTACACATGGATGATGGCCCCTCAATTTCATATCTGCAACTTTGATGACTTTTAGTGATGGAGACAGTGACCTTGCTTCCCTTCATAATGGTTCAGAAGGCCACCATGCCCTCTAGTGTTCAACTAAAGCATCATCCTCCACTTCATCCCCACCTACATCTATATCATTAGTCACCACCTTCTTGGGTCTGGCAGTCTGTAGCTTATCCTTTTACCTCAGTTTGCGCAGCAAATATTTCACCAATACAATAGCATGTTCCCATCTATCTCTCCTAAGTCAGCCTAACCCTTACAGTTACACTAGCCCCTTCTTCACTTTACTAATATGTCTATTTTGTACATGCCATAGACTGTCTAGGCTTTTCAGAGAATGGGATCGCACTGCTAACATCAAGTGTAAGTTGGCGGAGGGAAATACCTTACGTTAGTAAAAAAGTTCAGATCCAGAAAAAAATAAACAACAAAACATGCCCTGAATAGAAATCGTTTTTTGCATAAAAGACAATGAAAGAGCTTGGGGCAACTTCAACAACAAAATAGGGGAAGCTAGACTCAACTACTCAATGTAGTCCCACATTCCAGGTTTTAAATTAATAACTATGCAACGGGTCTTCTGCTACTCTCAGGACATGATGGTAATGTCCCATCCTTATCTAAATGGACACGGCTTTTAAGAAGCGCTGTGTGCAGACAGTATACAAATCCTATGCATGTCACAATATGGGCATGTGCCTAGAAACCTTTAAAGCAAAGAGAAAAATAAGAAAAAACAAAACAGGAAGGAGGAAGAACAGCTTCTTCAGCACTAAGAAGCCATAGAAAAGCAACTCACTTAATATCTCTGTAGACTCCATCAAAGGGCTGTTAATCTACTAGAGCAGTGTCCGCTTTTCTTTATTGCTTATGTATATTGGAAAAGATTGGTGATTGTGCATTGACTACATTGCGGTTTGTGGACCAAATGTGTCCTCTTTCCTGGACATCTCGCTGTAACATCCTACTAAGCTAAGTATTGCCAACCTGCCAAGGACTGGATTTTCTGTGCCACATAAGTAAACCCATAGGTCACATTGGTCATCAAAAATAGAAGGGCATGCATTATTTGGTACATTGTTATGGTAAGCATGCACAATTTCACAGCATGGTTGTCTAAACGTCTCAATATTCAGTATATTAAGTTCAGATTAACACTTATTTGTAAAACCAGCACTTGTTGTATACAACTGCATAGAAGTGATAACTGACCAAGATTACTTAATTGAATTCAATTTAAAACTGGCACGGAAAGTGCATACTTCAATAAATACACTCTATAGCCCTTTCTTCAATAGACCGATTGGACACGGTCTCAACCTACTGGACCACTACAAATACATTTATATAAATCATTCTGTTAAAACACTGACTGATACGAAGTGTGTGAAAAAGAGAAGCTTAGTTACAGCCATTTTATCCAGATAGCACTGCAGTTATAGCAAGGTAATGCAACAGTACTCAGGTTTCAAACCCCAATGTTAACACACAGAAATGTGCATAGTAGGAAATCAACATAGTAGAATAGCAGTATTTTAAGAAGTTACCATTCTAAATTGAGTTTTTCTTTGGTTGTAAAATACTATGGAAGTTATATGTCAGAGCTGGTCTTTTGTAAAGACGTAAAAGTCTTCCGATTGCTACTGTGACTGTACCTAATACTCACACACAACATTGTTAATATAAAAATACACAGTAATACAGTAATATAATACTTTATATTTAATACAATAGCCCTAATTAAGAGACTGTTTCTGATTGCTCCAACTTTCTACCTCATTTGTCCACATATACATTTTCAAGTCAAATACTGCCTCGCATTTCATGATACCTCTGAGAATTATCTTAAGTGTTCTGATTGACTAATGGTTTGCATATCACAGATTGACAAGAACAAAACTGTTCACAAGTCTTTGTAGGCATAGCATAATGAATAGTAGACTTGTGCATTCAGATTCGTACAAACTTGTTTTTTAACAAAAATTGTCTGTTTTGTGCATTCCTACGAATCTCCGAAAAAGGGTGATCTCTGACGAAACTGCCGAGAACAAATTGTAAAAGTGCCGAAATTTTGTTAGGATTCAACTTTTCTTTGCAAAGTGTAGCCACTACCATTACAACTGTTTTGGTGCTCATTGATTAGGTAAAGTGGAAAGGGACTGTGTGTAGGAGGGTACATACCAATGACTGAAAGGTAGAAGTAGCCAAAACAGGAGAGGTGGCCTCA
Organism: Spea bombifrons; assembly: GCF_027358695.1. Taxonomy (NCBI): domain Eukaryota; kingdom Metazoa; phylum Chordata; class Amphibia; order Anura; family Pelobatidae; genus Spea; species Spea bombifrons. The sequence continues at coordinate 46,224,031 of NC_071088.1, forward strand.
TTGATTATAATGGCTGTGATTGATGGGTCCAACAAGCTGTGGGAGTTTTTACTTACTTTTGGCGCTCTGGCCAATCAGCCTTTACATGTGAAGGGAGAAGATTATTTATAAAGTAATACCGTATTTGTTCGATTATAAGACGAGGTTTTTTTCAGAGCAAATGCTCTGAAAAATACCCCTCGTCTTATAATCGAGGTCGTCTTCTAATCAGACCTCGATTAGGTTGCCAGGCTGCTTACCGGTGCTTTGGTCGCGAGCAGCGTCTCTTCTTCTAGCAGCAGGAGAACAGGAAGCTGGTAGAGCGTCACATAACTCTGCCTCCCCCCTCCTTCCTCTGGGGGCGGAGCCAGAGAAGTTGCTCGCACAGCCGGGCCCCTGCAGAAGTCTGCGAGTGGGAGATCTGCAGTTCAGGTAAGGGGGTGGGGGAGGGTTTTTGAGCAAGTATGTGTGATTAATGGAATTAATGAGTATTTAAATGTTTGTGAATGAGTGTGTGTATGATAGCATGGATGTGTAAGGTGGGTGGTGGTGGTAGCATGGCATAGGGAGGCTGTACTCACACTCCTATCATCCCCAGGTTCCAGTATGTACTGGCTGCCTTGGCTTGATAGGAGTGTGATTGCTGTTAGCAGTTATATATATATATATATATATATATATATATATATATATATATATATATATATATATATAAAACAGAAGACAGAATTAAGCATTTACCTAAGACTCCTATTTCCATGACCTATTATTTAGTTTAGGAATAAGGTAGCAGTTTATTTCTTAAAGGGATAGTTTAAAAGTCACTTATAGCCCCGCTCTGCCTTCTTCAAAACAGAAAAAGTCTTTAAATAAACAAAACACTTATCTGACCTAGAAGTGACAGCTGTGTTGCTGCAGCTGCCCTACCCCTCCTTGTTCTGATGATTTTGGCCACTGTTTGGTAGCTTGGAGCAGCCAATCCATTGCAGGTAAGTGTGCCCATCAATAGAAGTGTTTGCCACTCATGCGCACAGAGGCCTGAATAGTCAGTCAGTTAAATTGCAAGCTAATTATACATGAGAACTCTCCAAGAGTTTTGGCCATGACTGGGAACTCGACAGGTTAGACCTGCTGTTTCCAAGTAAAGTGTTGCTTTCCCAGATCTCTGGGTCACATTTAGCTACATCCAAACCCCATGCAATCCTTCTACTTCTATTTTCATGGTGTAACCCCACCCACTGCACAGCTAAGCAAGCCCTTTGTGCAGCTAACTCTGTCCTCTCCCCAAAGCCAGTCCCTTTGGAAGTGCAATGTTCCCAGCAATTTGATGCAAGTTGAAAGAAGCAGGCAACCTATGATTATAAGGATGTGAGGAGTATGGTAATAGGAGGTTAAATAGTCTAATGCCTGGGAGGAAGTATGCTTCTGTAGAACATCCTGTAAGACATATGGTAGAGGGCATAGGTCCACAACAATTAAATTAAGTCACTAGTTGCTTGAGAGTTGAAGTTTAGTTATCCTGTACCCAGGATAGAGGGACAGAGCCCAAATGTCTGGGCTGTCCTGTGAAAACAGGACTTTCGGGTAGTATAGGCTAAGAGTGATAGTGAGTAAGCCTATAATGGAGTTTATTGCTTACTAGACTTAAGCCAAAAATCATTTTAGATTGGTTTTGGATGTAATTTGAAATGGCTTTTTATTTGGAAATGCATTTGTTACCCAAAGGTAAGTCCCCTCTCCTTAGCAACCTATTCCTCTCTACCTGTTACTCTTCTCTGTCCTCTTTGCCTTGTCTGTCCCATTGCCCTCACCCAGTGCCTTGTATCTGCCCTTACCTGCTCCCTCACCTTCTTTAGGCCCTGCCTGGTCTCCTCTGCAGAGAAGACAATGACAGGAGAGATGGGAGAAGGAGCATGAGGAGGATTAGAAGTAAATTAATGCTCACCTTTCCTCACAGGCACTGAAATGGTTAATTGTCATTTACATATTAATTATGATGTTAGGTAGTTTTTATAAGATTTAATAGTTTGATAACATTTGTTCCCCTTCCCATAAGTGCATGTTTAGCGCCAATGGCCATTATTGTGAAGAGATGTGTTTAACTGGTGAAAAAGTGATCTTGGAATGTTTCTTTTTTTGTAGAGTAATATAGAAAATGAATCTGACAGCAAATAAGATCCATTCAGCCCATCTAGGCTGTCTGTTTTATCTGATGTAAAGGCTGAACTATTAATCAATCCTAGGTCTTGTCTAACATTTAGGAGCCATATGCCTATCCCATGCATTTTTAAATTCCCTCACTGTACTATAGCCTCTATCAATTCTGCTGGGAGGTGATTCAACTCTTTACCACCATCTCAGTAAAGTAAATCTTCCTGACGTTAGTTTAAACTTACATTAAACTTACATTAAATACAAAATCTCAGGGGGTTCTGTGTACATCACCCAACAATTTTTGAAAATATAGTGTGTGCTACTGCTGTGGGAGCACAAGATTCCCCAAAATAACAAACAGTGGTTTGAATAGAAAATGAATGTTGCCTCACGAAGCTGCTCTAAAATATAACAGAATCCTCTCTTGACTTGAGCCACTGTTTGTTCAATTTGGGGAATATCGTGCTGCCCACATAGCATTAGAAGACTTATATTTTATTCTAGTAGCTTGAGGTCCACAGAACCCCTAGGATCAAATAAACAGAATCAGACATACAAATCCTGTTTTTGTCGGTAAACAATAATAATGTATTGAAACAAAGCGTAGCAGGTATAGATCAACAGAATACACAAACCCAGTACTGCAGGTATAGATCAACTGGAAATGAACTGTAAATTCGGCACTGAAGGTATAGATTAAATAAACACATGGAAACAGCACTGCAGGTATTGATCAACTGAATAAGACATACAAACCCTGTATTTGCAGACATACATAAATAATGTATGGAAACATAGCATAGCAGATATAGATCAAAAGAATAACACAAAACCCAGCGTAGCATGTATAGATCAACTGGAATTCACATAAAAACTAAAGGAATAGATAGGCCAAAAGGCCAGCACTGGCATCCACACTATCCACATAGAACCAGACCAGCACCCAAATTACACACATAGGAATTGCCATCTTTGTCCCCAAACAGCCCAGCCTGAGTCAACTTTGTCCCCAAGGCTCAAACACCCTGCTTGTGCCATCTTTGCCTTTCCACAAATCGATTACACATCTATGATACACACAAGCACTTATACAGTCACTCACGAATTCACACAATCATATATTCTCTCACTCTTTCACAAAAATCATTTATATATATGTGTGTGTGCATCCAGACATTAATTCATTCATTCTCTCACTCATTCTCACTACCATCATCTACCCTCTACCCCCTTTTCTCACTAGCTACCCCCTCTTTTCATTATCTACCCTCCCTTCCCCCCTTCCCTTTGTAGTTCACTTACCTTGCTGAAGTCCTGTGGTGGGAGCGCAAGGCCTCTGTCTCGCTTCTCTGGCATGGTGTGTGCGGTTTCACTGCTGAGGACCGAGGGATGGCATTATTTTTAATGATTATTTTAATACCAATGCAATAGAAATACTTTGGAGAATAAATGAATATATCTCACTCACTGTAAATTCAACATTTTTCCTTTCTGAAAGCTCTGAAATGGCATTTGGAATGAAAATGAAAAGTAGAAATGCAAAACAAGTTAAATTGCACACTAGCTCCAACAGTCAATTAGCCATACTCATTATTTCAACTCGTATTTTTTAATATGTGAGCTATTATCTCTCTGCCAATATTTAAAGGGAAATAATACAAACAATTTAATAGAGCTTAATTTTTTCCATAAACATATATGCAATCTATGCTGCTTCCAGTCTTGTATTTGTAAAGGCGTGGTATAATAGCAAATCAAGTCTAAATACCTGTGGGGGGAAAGTATTTTGTGTGTTTTTGTAATTTTTCTTTTCTGATGTGTTAGCCCATAACATTTATATTGTGTGTTAAGGCACAAGTAAGTAGAAATTAGGGCACTCCTGCTTTTAATAGGTACGTATCTTGTCCATAGTATGATGTAAACCATTTTTCCCAGATTTACATGTTGAACCAGAATAAAATATCTGCTGCTTTAGATGGAATGACTGGACTGCATTTCTTTGTTACAGTGGTATACTTTTTCTAGTGAATGAGAAATCAGGGATTGCTTATGAACCCACTGTCAGCGATCTCAGGTAGGAACCCAGGTGCAGCTCTCAACAGGTCCAGGTAGAAAGTCAGTGTATAGGGGCTCAGGCAAAAAACGTAGTAAGGCAGGTCCAGAGGTCAGAAATCCAGGCAGCAAAGGTTAATCAACGGTATAAACAGGCCAAGGGTCAAAGAGCAGGTAAATAGAATCATAGGATTTGGAATACAGGATACGAGATGCGGGAGCCAAGCATCCTCTGTAAATAGCACATGTCACAGAGCTGGCTAGTCCAACCGACTACCTCCGCTGACTTGTGCTCCCTTAGCCTGGGACACCACACTCTTTCCCTGGTTTCCGAGTCACTAGCCGAGACTCAGTGTAGGGTATAAACCAAAATGAAGACTGTACTATTTTAGACACACATGGCTGGATATAGCCAGCAAAGCACACATTAAAATAATACAAGATATTGGGACACAAACCGTCAGTAAAAGGATTAACAATAGGGTCCCAACCTCCACTATCTATAACTGGCCGAAAAAAGTTCCAAGGTTTGGTCGGGGTAAATGTCTGTAGTGGAGACTAATTTATACAACACATCAATGCACCATGGGGAGAGGGGGGGTCTGACATCAAACTGAAACAATGGCGGTCACTCCCTGGTTGCAGATCCTGGCTGTCTGCCAGAGATAATTCCCTATACTTCTGGGGGTAGACACAGAAGTCTCTACAAAGCCAGGGCCCATAGTCTGTTGGGAGGAGGCTGGCTCTCAGGCCTCTCCAGTTTCCCCAGCGTTGGAGGGTTCCATCACAGCACAGAACTAAGCAACGAAGGCTCAGTTGTTCAGGGTTTTAAAGGGTGAAACTTCACTCTTTGATTGCTGTAATCAGTATCTCCAGGTGTCCACGGCTTGTTCTGTAACCATGGACACCTGGGGAGACTGGAAGCAGCTGTGTGTGTCTACTTGGCGTCTGTAGTTGCCAGGGAGATGGAACACTGAGCGTGTGGGCCGGCCCTCTTCCTGGTTTGTCTCCCCGGCGTCCCTGGTTGCCGGGGAGACGTGACAGCGGTCGGACGGGTGAGTCGCGCAATGCGTGACACCCACATGGGGATATTTACTTTTTCCTTGAAAGATTCAGGTTCCATTGTAACACAGTTCAATTAGCACTGTGTATGTGAGACATTGGTCATTTGTACATCCAAAAAATCTCTCTCTTATTTATATATAAAGGAACCAGTGTATCAGACTGATGTTACCCTGCTGAAATACAGTCATGTACAAACCACCCCACAGCGAAAATGCCCAAAGTATATAAAGATAGATAGATAGATAGACAGACCAGTCATAATATTATGACCACTGTCCACTGCCAAAAGTGCCTATAACGGGTACGTGATCATAAGAACTGGACTACGGAGCAGTGGGAGAAGATGGTCTGGTCTGATGAATAACATTTTCTTTTACTCGCAATGTGGACTTAAAAAATCTGTTGCTAACGTCTTGGTGCTAGATACCACTGCACACCTACAGAGATCTAGTCCATGCCTCGATGGGTCAGGGCTGTTTTGACAAAATAAAGAGAGACCTGCACAATATTAGGCAAATGGTCATAATGTTATGGCTGATCGGTGTGTGTTCGTATATATGTGTGTGTGTATATATATATATATATATATATATATATATATATATATATATATATACACACACACACACACATTAACACAGATTACTTAGATATGCACATAGATTTCTCCATCTTCATACATATACTTTAAGATTTGCATACATTTGCCTTGTCTTATTTATTTTAGTTTTCTGTCAACTGTTGACCAGGTAGATCAGCTGAATGTTATTTCCTGTCAAATTAGCTTCTATTTTTAATGCATAAGCACATTTATTCTACCATGTCTGCACTATGTGTTATTATGCATACAGCACATTTAATGTTTAGACCTCTGGGAGGATATTGTGTCTCTTGAAGGACGGGGCTCATGGCAGTGAAATGGGAATGTAATAGGTTTGAGTGTAGGCGCATTAGAAATTAATTTACAATTCATGATTGTTAGATAAAACATGTAAATTCACTATAAAGCAGAAGGAAGCAAAATTGTTGAGGACAGTGGCAAACAATTCAGAAACATAACTGGATACAATAAATAATGCGGAGAGGTTAAAGATGAGGAAAACCTGTACACATTTTACTGATAATGAACATGTTGACCCAATCTAGACAAACTTGCATGTGAACAACTATAACTATAAAAGAAAGAGTATTACTAAAGCTATGGACTAACCCAGGGTTAGAGGGTAAATTGTACCTAACAGCTAAAGCTTATACTTGACAACCAGTGCAATCAGGCTGCCGACACGATACACACAGGTGTACACTGCAAAATTGTAAGCGCGTGGTACACTGACGTGTGTATACAGGCAGCTGTATGCGTGTCACTTATTGACCACTAAACTATTTTAATCCCTAGGCCATCCCTGGGTGTGACATATTTAGCTCACAATTTGTTTAGATCACATGTGTTAAACACATGGAAGCCAAAATGTGCAGTCCTGGCCGCGTCCCGCAAGGGAAGGTTCCGGGTAGCCGGTGCCCAGAAGTTCCCAGTTATGGGTATGAGAATAGTGTAACAATAGGGCAAAAAAGATCACACGTATACCAAGTAAAATCATTGCATTCTTTCAGATAAATAATGATTGTGCTGACAAATGTAAGTGTGCGAATTCAGGAAATCTGCTTGCATTTAACTCTGCCTAACTTTATTTAGAAATGGATGCACAAAACACCTGCCAAACAACATAATCTTGCCATACAGCCGCAAACAGAATGTCCTGGAATATAGTAAAGCCACATGGCCTGCAGAACTGGAAGTATAAAGTAGTTAGCCACTGAGGAAGAGATATACCGTAATTAAGGCATCGGATACAGGGTCAAAGATCACATCCACAGAAACAGAAGGAGGTGCAGGAGAATTACTGCCAAGTGGCTTGAGTAGGCCCACCACCTTGCAGCCCCTGGGGCTTTTAATGAGGTATGTGAGATCCTTCATAATTACTACTCTGGCTAGATGCACACTGCAAAAGTGTAAGATTGTAGTGTACTGCCATGTGTTTCCAGAAGCCATCTCAACCAGCCCTAGAAGAGGCCAATGTCTTGCATTATTTTACTTTGGCTAATCCTGGGACTCATTAAAACTGAATTTTGAAGAAAAGCTAAATTTGTTATCTGAAGATTGCTCATCGGTTATCATAGTAGAAGAAGCGTGGTATAAAAATAAAGTTTCCTAGCTTTTCAAAAGCTTCCTTAATCCAATGTCATCTCTGAATTAATTTTCTATTCCTACTGTAAATTGAACAAATCCCTTTCCTTGTTTGTTTGATTTTTAGCTGACGTGCGGAACAGCTGAGGTCTGTCTAACCACGTCTCTCACAGCACAAACTATGAGTGAGTCAGTGAGATGCTTGCCTTCCAAGTTACTTCAGAAGGGACTCATTTAAACAAAGAGTATGGAACAGTTAAGAATAGAAACACTAAACAGCCAACTATGATGCTCTAGGATGTTCCATGCTACTTTTTCAGTGCAAGGTGGGCTCTTCCATAAAAATCCAAATCTAAACATACAATTTAGGAATGTAGAATTTAGGCATATGATGTATTTTATTGCTGAAAGTATATTAAATCAATCAGATTGCTTTAGAACCTCTGAGGCTTTTCTCGTTTATTGAAAGGCAGATTCGATCAAATCTTGCTTACGAAATTTCAATGATTTTAAAAATGTTGCCCATTTATGGAAAATATCAAAAAAGTGCTATGTACCTCTAGACCTCTCCACTCCTGTGTATAGACAGCTATCATGCATTGGAGCTGGTTCACATATGACAGGCATCAATCAACCAAAAATCAGCAGCGAGAGATGACCTAAAGGGGTTGGAATGATGATCATGCAGGCAAAGTAACTGAGGTAGCTTAGCACTAAAAAATATAGGCTATGACATAAGAGACAGTTCTGCTCTGTCATTACATGAAAACTCTATATATGTTTAGTTTTAGTTTGACGATTGTTTGCTGCATAATGATACTTAACCTCCATACTGACTGATGTTGAAATAAGCCATTTATTTCTAGAAAATGATTGTATGAAGCTTTTTATTTTAACATTTCAATGAAGCTCAGCTACTTTTATTATCACCTAATTTATTTCAGTAAGAATAAAGCAGCACTAATTGTGTTCTGTTTAGACATATGAATATTTTATCAGTTAGTACCTCCGACGCCCCCCCCCCCATTTCTTGCTGATGAGGTTGATCACAAGGAAAGAAAAGTATGTTTTGGTGCTGCTGAGCTTACCTGCAGAACATCTGTTCCACTAAATGCTTTCTTGCTGGCTTTGTTTGTTCTTGAATAATTTTGGCAATTAGCAATGATTCTGTAAGCTCAGCTTTTTCCTCAAACATTCTCTTAGCTATGCTATAGCTTTTCATGAGGCAGTACAAAAACCTGGGTGCAGATCTTAAATCCCCCATTGTATGCCCCCCAATTGCCCTGATTTAGGACAGTCACGATTTTGAGACTCTGTCCCACCTATCTCTGTCCCGCTTTGCCAGGGCCAGCCGGGTGTGCGAGCAGTTACCAGTGTCTCTAGTTATATATTATTGCACTTGCACATACATAATCTCTAACTAAAACTGGTTGTTTGTTACAAGATGTTTTTCCTTTCCTTTTTGAAAAGGAGTAGTCCGCAAAGGGCGCCTGAACACCTAAGGCCGATTGTAAAGTGCAATTGCTTATATTGGTGAGGTGCGCTAGAGTGATAAAAAAAAAAAAGATTTTGAAATGTTGGGAGGTATGGCATTGTCAGGAGAACATGGTGACACCAGCCCCTTGCACTCATGGTGAACCATGACTCCATGAAATTATCAGTTATGTACTATGGTCCTGTATTATTCATAGCTTCAGTTGACAAGGTATAGTTGTACACATCTTGTAGATTTAAATATGCAGTACAAGCAGGAACAGGCACGTGTTTCCTGGCAGTAAAGCTCACGGAGGTTGGTATTTATAATTCAGTTGGTAATAAAGTTGGTGAACTGAAAGTGCATCTCATTTGCAAACACTTGCTTTAGTAAATAAACATCTCTTGGTTCTAGTAGATACTGGTAAAGCACCTTATCATATGCAATTGCCTTTGAACATTTTTTTTTTCTTTTAATTTTTATTTTTGTTATTTTCTAAAAACCCTCGTCTACCGGCTGATGTCTCGCGAACAGCGTTACACCGGGCCAAACCGGTCCCTTACGCGGTTAAGAGCACCCCAGATGGGACTCGAACCCACAATCCCTGGCTTAGGAGGCCAGTGCCTTATCCATTAGGCCTTTGAACATTTTATTGGCTCTTCTTGTGTTTTCTTCTCTATGCCATGATTCTTATGATGATCACTACTTAGAGGGAGTGAAAGTTATATGCATTTAACCTTTTGAATGTCCGGGTTCTGGACTTATTTTTTTAAATGTCCTAAACTTTACAATAAGCAGCTATCAAAGAAACATAATGGCAAGCTGAGTCTCATTTGCCCAAATGCTAGGATCTCATTTTTTTTTACAAATATTGTCATGGTAACGCACCACTAAGCTTTTTTGTTCAATGCATCGATCCCTGTTTTCAAGAAGGGATCTAATCTTTTTTTTTATTCTGAAGCAAAGCTGATGATCAATGAAGTGGATAATTTGTGTTGTTTGTCGAGGTAATACTTCCGAGTACAATGAAATTTTATGTGTGTACATTAAAGCAATGCAAGCAGTTCCAGCAGAGGTAGGGGGAATCACTTAGATTTGTTAAAGTGATCGTGAGCAGTGGCGATTAGAGTTCCACAATATATAAGACAAGTGGTTAGCCTCATGGGTCCACTTGGTCAATCCAGTATTTCATACATAGTCAGCACTGAAAGAGTAAAAAAACTAAGAACTCACACAAAATAATGCTTCTCTTGTGATATCATGCTTTATAAAAAAAAACTAAGTTGTAAGTGCTCTTCAGCTTCAATTTCCATCAATGACAAAACGTTAAAACAATATTTACAAATTAAGTATGTGTGTAAAAAGCAAAGTAGACCACATAGAGTGGATAATGGCTTTAGATGTAGCTCTTGATTAAATTGTAGAGCCTCAGAAACGTCCATTTGATTTTTATTTTTTTCTCATTCTCCTCTCCATCTTACTGGCTTGGCCTTACTTGGCCTTACTTCCAGCAGTAAAATCATGAGTGGTCTTCTAATAAGAGAAAAGAGAACAGCTAAGGCTTAGAGCTTGTTGTTCTCACCATTTAATGAGGATAATTGCCTGACTGACCATTCATTAGGGTGAATGGATTATATTTGTTGTAGTTATGGGGGTTCAACAGGACAGAATGGTAAGTTTTCAAAATGCTCTGGGTTAATGTTTAGGAGCATATTAGTAAGTTAATTGTATAATTTTCCATGGTGCTTTGAACTATTGTCGTATTTCTTGTTTTAAGCCAACATAATTACACAGAATCTTCTAACAGTTATATTTTTTATTCTATTATATATTTTTAGATTTAATTAATGTCTCTCCAATTGCATCCAACTGCAGGCTACTCTATTGTAAGAGATAATGATTAGGCGCCAGTGAACATGCAAAACGGGTTAAGCCTTTTTGTTATTAAAATCATCCCTAGTTAATTGTTGCATGACTTATTAAAGTCAGTGCAAAGTCTTTATGTTTTTCCTTATTGGGGGTCTCCGTGGGAGCAATGGATGTTTTCACTACCTAGGTTCTTTAAACTGAGCTGTTAAATATACTGCTGGTTTCAGAGTTAAACAGGCATATGTATAGGTGTGATTTTCTAAAGCAAACGGTAGCAGGTCACCAGATTGTGGCAATCCCTTAGCGTAGGTATCTGCGTACATAAGTTTTCCAGGGGTCAGTGATGTCCTGTATAGTTGGGTTGAGATTAAAGACAGTAACATCTTTGAATTGCCTATTCTGATGTTTTGTTTGTGGAAAGGAACCAGGTTTTCATCCTGGCATCGCCTCTACAAATCAGCATTGTATGCCTCATAGCATGCTTTAACTAAAACACATTGTCCCAGCTAAGCTAACAAAATGGTTATGAAATTGGGAGTTGATCTACTATATTCACAAATCATTAGGTTGTGTATACAAAAAGCATGTCTTTTTTTCTATACTCTATACAGTTCTAGTGGAAAACTGGGTGGGATACTATTTAACTTTGTATATTTATTTTAATGTAGAATCTTAAAGTCTAAATATGTTGTAAACTGACAGAAGAAAATAACTTACATCAGTAAACTTTAGTTAAAGTTATCAATCGCCAGCAAATTTACGCATCACTGTACAATTTACGTGGCACAGTAAACAGACATAAGAAATATATATTAATACACACAGACACCTCAAGAGTTGACCATGACCTTGCCATCTAGCTGTATGGTACTTTTCTACAAAGTTCCAGTCCGGAATGGTGTGCTTTTGAGGGCCCCGCTTAAGAGCTTACAATTTAAAGGAATAATTGAAACAAAAGGAGGAGTGAAAAGAGGGATTAGTAGCTCTCTTGTATCAGTACTTATATCAGGGCTAAAGGATTTGAGCATGCAAAATAGGATGTATAAATAAAATGGTAGTAAGCAGGGTACTTGTTATGGTGCAGGAAAGCTACAAGAAGTGGAAGAGAGAGAGATAATTATAAGAGAAGAAGTTTAAAGTTACAAATGGGAGGCATTATGGCTGTAGGAGGCGGGAGGGGATCAGGACAAAGGAATGTACAGAAAGATAAATACCAAACTTTTGCCAAAAAAGATACAATCAGTCCAAAATACAAATTTGGTAGATATACAAACATAATTTTAAAAAATATAAATTAAGAAATGTGCTTCCAGATCTTTTCAATCTTGTAAGAGCTTGGTTTGAGACGGTAGTAAGAAGGCTGCTTGTTTTGGTGCAGTGTAATGAGATAGCCTGTACCCTGGTTGGGTACTCCAAAATGTGCTTTCTTCTCCCAGACTCCCAGAGATTAACCTCTCCAGCGCCAGGCAATACTAACACTGCAGAGAGGAGCAGCAGGTAAGAAATAGTTTCCCATCTAGCCTGCCCATTATTCTTTCTGCAAAGCCCCCATTTTTTCTTTGGTCTTGTCTTTTGCTTTAAGTGATCGCAGATAGAAGACGCTAAAATGAAACCTGGTTCGAACGTGGTAGGTGGTTATCATCTTGAGCTCATCTTGAGAAATCTGAGTATGCAGTTGACACTGAACGTGTTAATGATAGCGTACATATAGTCTAGAATTAGCTTCCTAAAACAAACTGAAACATTAATACTGAAATTCATCAAATACTCGCTGTATGCCTATGAGATTTTGCTAATATGCAAAGCCCAATAAGTATCACTTAATGTGAGAGTGTGTTTTCTCTTGGGGTTATATTGCTGAGAGGCTCTTTCTTGGTAAAGATTATTGTAATCTTATCACATTCTCTGTTGATCAATATGGCAAGCAGAAAGAAAATTAGTTTTATATGTTAAGCAAACTCAGGGACCTGCTTAAAAACAAATCAATTTTTCTTTTTCTCTTCTTTCAAATTTGTTGGAGTTAAACCTAGGACAAAGTTGCCAGCATCATATCAAGTTCCATCTTTTTTTTTTTTGGTAGACGGATAAGATTAGCCATTAAACTGAACATTTGGTGGAATTACATTATATTTAACCAATAAATGTAATGGGTGCATGATGGTGTTATGGAGAGACCTATTTTTTCAAGGTTCTAAACATAACAAAACAAATGTGAAAGATTGAATAATTTATATTTATTTTATCACTGATAACAGGCCAAAAGAAAAAATATGTTCTTATCACCCAGATTTTGCTTAATGAAAATTGCTCACATCACCCATATGTGGCCTTTGTGTAATATCACAAGCTGTGTCCTAACCACCATCTAAAACCAGGTCATTGCAGGATTCAAAAGGTATTCGACCACATTGCCAGATCAGCAAGCACGTTTCTTAAGCATACATGTTTTCCTGTATATCTACCAAATATATATTTTGCATTTTCCAAATGCTGGTATTTACCTTTTTAAATGACCCCCCTCCCCCTCTGGCCTCCTACAAGCCAAGAAACTTTCTTTCAGGGTTACTCAGCTGACGCCTATGGCCATACCACCCTGAGGGTGACCAGGGTGCGGCCTATAATCGCCAATATGGTAAATATTAGACCCTGCTGATATATATATATATATATATATATATATATATTATTAGACCCTGCTGCCAATACATTCTATATTGAAAAAACTGGACCCTACGCAAGCATTTCCTTGAGCTCCCTAGCATGCAAACACCACTTCCGCACCAATAAAAAGGTATAGATCAAATAAACACATAAAACAGCACTAGCATGTATAGATCAACTGAATAAGATATACAAACCTTATATTTGTAGGTATACATAAATAATGTATGGAAACATACAATAGCAGGTATAGATCATCACATTAACACGCAAACCCAGCTTTGCATGTATAGATCAATTGAAATTCACATGTGAACTCAGCACTGAAGGCATAGAATCAGACACACAAATCCTGTATCTGCAGGTATACAATAATAATGTATGGATACATAGCATTGCAGGTATAGATCAACAGAACACACAAACCCAGCATTGCAGGTATAGATCAAATGAAAATCACATGTAAACTCGGTATTGAGGGTATAGATCAAATAAACACATGGAAACAGCATTGCAGGTATTGATCAACTGAATAAGACATACACATCCTGTATTTGCAGGTATGCATAAATAATGTGTGGAAACATAGCATAGCAGATATACCGTATTTGCTCGATTATAAGACGAGGTTATAAGACGAGATCAGAGTTCCCCGTTATCTCTGACAGCCGGGGAAGGTCTGTGCGATGGACGCAGACAACCCCCGCTGCAACTCCTCCCGGCTTCAGCGGAAGTTGTCTCCGCGAATCGCGTAGAGCTCTACACGCTGCCAGGACTACGCACTGGGGACTGGGAAGCTCCGGTAAGTTTGGAGGAGGAAGGGAGCGTTAAATGGGGGCCATAAGGCATTTCTGGAGGCAGAGTGCTATGTGAAATGCCTTTTAACCCCCTTAATGCCACTCTGCCTCCAGAAATGCCTTTTAACCCTCTATACACCACTCTGCCTCCTGAAATGCCTTATACCTCCCTATATGCCACTCTGCCCCATAATATGCCTTTCACCTCCTAAATGCCAGAGTGGCATATAGGGGTATAAGGCAATTCTGGAGGCAGAGTGGCACATAGGGGGTCAAAAGGCATATCATGGGGTGCAGTGGCATTTAGAGGGTTAAAAGGCATATCATGGGGCACAGTGGCATATAGGGGGTATAAGGCATTTCTGGTGCAGAGTGGCAAGCCAGGGGGCAGATGTGCATAACTGGGGGGGGGGGGCAGGTTGAAAAAAAAAATGGAAAAAAAAAACCAAAATATTTTTCTCAATCATAGCTTTTATTAAAAAAAAAAATGTTCACATAGTTTACATGAATTTACATTTACTGGTAAAACGTTTTTCCTATAGGGTCGTCTTATATTCAGGCTTTTTCTTTTTTTTCATAAATTAATATTCAGATTGGGGGGGGGTCGTCTTATAATCAAGCAAATACGGTAGGTCACAAAACCCAGATTAGCATGTATAGATCAACTGGAATTCACATAAAAACTAATATAGGTATAGATATAACTCCTAAATTACAGGCATAGATCACAGGTTGCACACCCCAAGGGCCAGCCCTGGTGTCCACACTGCACACATAGATCCTGACCAGCACCCAAATTACACACATAGGACTTGGCAACAGCCCAGTGTGAGCCACCTTTGTCCCCAAACAGCCCAGCGTAAGACA
This sequence comes from Spea bombifrons, assembly GCF_027358695.1. NCBI lineage: Eukaryota > Metazoa > Chordata > Amphibia > Anura > Pelobatidae > Spea > Spea bombifrons. The sequence continues at coordinate 46,239,134 of NC_071088.1, forward strand.
TCTTTGCCCCCAAACAGCCCACCCTGTGCTATCTTTATCCCACAAGGCTCAAACACCCTGCTTGTGCCATCTTTGCCTTTCCACAAATCAATTGTACATCTATACATCATACATAAATAATGTATGGAAACATAGCATAGCAGATATGAATCAACAGAATAACACACAAACCCAGCTTTGCAGGTATAGATCAATTGGAATTCACATAAAAAAACATTAAAGGTATAGATAAACCCCCCCTAAATTACAGGCATAGATCACAGGTTTCACACCCCAAAGGCCAGCCCTGGCATCTTTGTCCCCAAACAGCCCAGCATGCGTCAACCTTGTCCCCAAACAGCCCCTACTATGCCATCTTTGTTCCATATACACCTTGCCTGTGCCATCTTGGTCCACAAGGCTCAAACACCCTGCTTGTGCAATCTTTGACATTCAACAAATCAATTATTCATCTATGAAACACACAAACACTTTTACAGTCACTCACTAATTCACACAATCATTTATTATCTCACTAATCCACACAAATCATTTATACAAATTCATTAATGCATTCTCACAAATGTATTACGGTAATTCTGAGGGGCGCCGAGTGGTTGATGAAAATTTATTCATGAGCGACAGCTTGGTGCCCCTCTCCTCCGCGTCAAAAAAGGAAGGCTGCCCAGGATTTAAAGTCCTGTTGCAGGACTGTCCAGGGTAATCCGGGGCATTTGGTCAGCCTATCCTGAATGTTTCTGATCCTGTTTGATCTGGAAAGCTAAGAAGAGTTAGGCCTGGTTAGTTCTTTGATGGCAGACTGCCCATAAATACCAGATGCTGTAGCCCTTTTCTGCACTTGGTCAGACTTACACAGCGGATGTTTAATTAACTGCCTTTCCATCTCTGTTACCATTTATACACCTGTCTACTATCAGCAAAGGGCCAGGAACAAGACACAGAAAGTATAAAATATAAAAAAAAACTCTTAATTAAGGCAAAAGCAAGGTAACAAAATCATGATCCAAAAGACGTAATCCAAAAAAAAAATCTGGCACATGTACCCTGACTTCGTTGATCTCCGTACTCCTGACCCAGGCTCGTCTGATTCCCAGCTTCAGTTACTGACTCCATCTTGTTTTTTGGATTATGTCTTTTAGATCACATTTTTGTTACCTTGCTTTTTCTTATGCTCACCCCAAAGCTCAAGAGTTTGGTTTTGGTTGGAGTAGGCTAGCAACTGTTAACCCCTTATCTTCAAATTGTACAACATGTGATAACAACAAATGCTTTTCCAATTAGTGTCTTTCCACATTGTATAATGATGTCTCTGAAAACTTAACTTATGAATGTGGGCTCTGTAGAAATTATAAAAACCATAGCTGTCTACTCTTATTAAAGAAGTAGCAGTAGCATCTCCCTGCAACCTTTTTATTGTTTCATTTTATGCCAGTACATTTACCCCTTGCCATTTGACCCTCTCCCCAGGATATATTGTCTTCTATCTACACCACTCCCCACAGTACCTTCAGAGTCATTCTCCCAGCCTGTCTCTGGCTTTTACAATTGCATATTGTGCCTCCTTTATTTTACCCTAACACCCACCTTTCTTTTTAGTGCCTCAAAGAGTTTATTGTGCTTCCTCCTATTCATCTAACTTCCCTTCTCATTCCCATTCTCTGTTCCCTCTCTAAATCTCATGCTTAGTTCCTCCATCCCACACCCACCCCATGGTGTGTATACAACCATGTTAATTCTCATCTCCTTTTGTGAATGTTTTGAACAAAAGAAGGTTCACAGGATGTTTGCGTTGTGTTACAGTAGGTAAATAAAAGCACCAGGCACTCAAGAGTTACAACATCAGGCCAATTTATTGAGACAAAAAACAACGTTACAACCTCACAATTAAGTCTTTTTCACTTCTGTTACACACCCTGTCACTTTTGCACTAGCCAGCCCTGCAGTTAACTGGCAGTGAGTGCAGAGCACATTCACACAGGCAAGCTCAAGATGTGTACAGCTGAAGGCACCTCTGGATAAAGCAATGTGCTAGGAAGCTAGTGGGAGAGTGGGGAAATTTTAAGTTATATCGCATTCTTAGTTATTGACCCATTCAGCTCTCTGTGAGTCATGGGTGGATGGTTATTAGACATGTACAAATTGGCCAAAAATGATTTGGACATTTTTTGGTTTGTTTTCAGGAACAAATCCATTGTCTGACACATTTACTCTCACACACTCACTCTTCTCATGTTTGTTCACTATCTCTCTCATGCTCTCTGATTGTCTCGTAGCTCCGCTTTCATGTTCCTCATCTTCTTGTTCTCCTTTCTTCTGTCTTCTCTTTTCACTCTTCTCATCTGCATCTCTGCAGACATAACCTCCTGGTGACAGTCGTGGAGAGAATGTCACCAAAAGCTCTGCCATTTTGGCAGAATTTTACACAAGGTTATCTAAAGGCAAATGTTCAATTTGCACAAATCTAATAGTTATTACATTAACCTGGGGAGTATATTGTCCAAATATACCCTCTTTGTTTACACTCTACAGCCAATACTAGGCCCGGTAGGCCTGGCAGGGCCGGATTGACTTAGGGGCTGATGGAGCTGCAGCTCCAGGCTCCTACCTTAAAATAGGCCCAGTCAGGACCGGACTGACTGGGCCTATGCGGCCTCTACAGCCGCATTAACGCAGGGCATAAGGGGCACCTGCCCCTTAAGCCCGCCGCAACTGCGACCGGGTCCGCCACTCTAAGGGGCCGGGAAGCCTCCACCAGGGCCGGCCTTACGGGTGTGCGGCCGCACAGGGTTTAAATTAAAACATCGGGTTTTTTTTTTTTTTTTTACTTTATTTAACATCCTCCATGTTAAATAAAGTTTTTGTTAACTTTATTTAACATGGAGGATGTTAAATAAAGTTAAAAGAAAAACCCCCGATGTTTTCATTTAAGCCCTGTGCGGCCGCAGACCCCTAAGGCCGGCCCTGGTGGGGGCTTCCCGGCCCCTTAGAGTGGCGGACCCGGTCGCAGTTGCGGTGGGCTTAAGGGGCCCTTCGTTAATGCGGCCGTAGAGGCCGTATTTTAAGGTAGGGGCCTGGAGCTGCAGCTCTATCAGCCCCTAAGTCAATCCGGCCCTGCCGCGGGCCCGGTCGCAGTTGCTGCTTGCTCCAGCAACAAGGTAAGTAGGGTGAGGGAGGGGGGTGCAGTGGGAAGGGGCAGAGTGGGGGTTAGATAGTGAGAAATGGGGAGAGGTGATACATATTGAGAAGTGGGGAAGGGGTACATAGTGAAAAGGGGGAACATAGAAGGGGCAGATAAGATGGGGAGAAGGGGTAGTGTGAATGCGTATGAGAATGAATAAATGTGTGGATGAATTGTGTGAATGCGTATGAGAATTAATGAATTCATGTGTGGATGAATTGCTTGAATGATTTGTGAGACTGCATTAATGAATGTGTTAATGATTTGTGTGAATGAGTGAGTAAATGCAAAGATGGTACATGAAGGATGGGCTTTAACAATAAATAAATAAATAAAAATGGGCTGCTCTTGCTTAAATGCCTGAGCCTATTTTTTGTCCCAGTCCGGGCCTGGCCAATACACTGTATTTGCAGCATGCTAACACCTTTTTGGTAGGTCTCATTTTACACATTTGTATTATTTGAGCCTGGAACTAGCTTAGTGCACCAACATTTTTTTTTTCATGTTTGTCCAAATATACCCCACTTACCCTTCTCAGGGGGATGGAATGTTAAAAAATATACAACTACCCTATGGGAGGCCCTGTCCTCAAGTCATGTCTCTCTTTGTCCTACCATCGGACCATTAGGGTGAAGAGATAAAGTCTCCAAATGCCCCCTTAGAGGGGCACTAACCAATCCTGTACCCTGTGCTATGTAACAGAAGGGATAAAGTTAAAAGATAAATAAATAAAAAATACAACTGTAAAAATAAATCATATCTACACCCACCTACCTGTACAATCCTCTGGTGGAACGGATGAGGTCCAACCAAGCATCCTTGGTCCATTCCTTTAACGCCCCTTTTTTGAAATGATTTATTTAATTTTCATTGATTTATATATTTTTGGAGTTTTTTATTAGTGGGCATAGTAATGTTGTTAGTTCTAGATGAGTACATTTGCATTTTCATTTAACATGCATGTACCCACCTAAAACTCACAAAATATAAAGTCACAGGCAATCGCATGACCTTGCAAACAACTTGTGTTAGGCATTCAAGCTCAGAGGAGTTAACCCTTAAGTTGACGGATCATTCTTTTTTGAGACTAGACCCCAGTGTCATTTAAAAATTATGAAATTATATTTTTCTGAACCCTTTAAAACCCTTTACATTGTACCCACTTGCTTAATATAACATAATCAGTCTTCATGAAGGCATAATGTTGAATCATGGCAGTAAAAAGGCTTAGTATTTATAGTCTGAAGGGAAAACTGATGGTAGTTTCCAAAATGTTATGCATATTATACTGAAACTATCAGTGCGATAAGTCTTTGAATTTATGATGCTTTAGTAGCATATTTTTAAAAAACTAAACTATTTGGTACACAAATATATGAAGGAGTAAGGGTAGTAAAACATAAATGCAGATGAAAAAAGTGCACCTGCACCTGAGCATACCAAATATTTATGCTAATCACTTCAGGTCTAAAAAAAATATAAAACTAAACAATGGAACATAAAGGCTCACCTACTAGGGGAAACATTTGTAAAAATTAACTAAGGCAAAGTTCAGGAGTCAAGGTCAGGTCAAGGGCCTCCAATAGGGTTTGACACTAAGATCGCTTGAACATCGAGTGATGATCTACTCAGTAATATTTCTGTTCATTGGGCTAAATACTACATTAGTACACCCAGATATTTATTTACCCAGGAGTTAAATGAGAGTAGTGCTCCAGAGCTAAGGAAATTATCTAAAATTAGCATGTGCGCATATATACCCATCTTGAGCAACAATCCTGCTGACATGGGTACAATGTGAGATGGGTCTATTCCCAATGTCTTGACAAAATAAGAAATTGTGATCAGTGAATTATGGCTTAGGTGAGCCATTTCTATCACCCAAATTTTACTTAAGGTGCAGTCCATAAATAAGTTGGATCCCCAGGTAAATGGGAGCCAGTAGAGGATTTCACAGGGTGGGGAAGCAGAAGACGAGCGACATGCAAGGAAGATAAGCTTAGCAGCAGCATTTAGGACAGACTGCATAGAAAAGAGTCGAGGCAATGGAATGCCAACCAGAACAGTGTTGCAATAGTCAAGACTGGAAATGATAAGTGAATGAACCAGAGTTTTTGTGGATTCTTGGGTAAGAAATGGGCGGATGTGAGAGATGTTTTTTAGGTGCAAGTTGTCAGGGATATTCATGAGATAAAATAGGCAAACCAATACTCTATGACATACACAAAATACACACAAGACACTATTAATTATTGTAGGACCACATCCACAATATTAGTATAAAAAGATGCCCTATATTTTATCTCTGATCCTCAATTCTTTCAGATCGCACCAAAAATTCTAATTCAAAATATTATTTATTGTAAAAATCTACGAGTTATCTATATTACCCGTGTAGTGCAGAAGATAAAATAACAATCATCTAAACATGTGAAAATGAATCAATACAAAAATACAGTGTATTATTGATTAGTTAACTGATATGAATCATTGTCTTATGAGCCCAACACATACAAAATGCAACAGGTGAACCAGCACATTGCATAAACATTTCAGCTTGATCAAATATCACCTTATATAAACAGCATTTGTTAATATCAAACTAATTAATTTCCAATCCACTCAGAAACCAAAAATAAAACCCAAAAATAATAATAATCAGGGCGGTAACAAAAAGATCACTATCTCTCTGTATCAGTGTTAATAATACGACAATTAAAATGATTTAATAATGTCTAAAGAGTATTAGTACACGAACAAAGAAAAGAAATGCCAGCACTCCAAACAGCTTCCAATCTTTAGGATACTTTATTTGGAGAAAACAAAAAAAGCAACATTTCAGCCAAACAGGACCTTTGTCAAGCTTGACAAAGGTCCTGTTTGGCCAAAATGTTGCTTTTCTTGTTCAGGTTCTTCAAGAGGGTTTTTGCTGTCCCTTTTTTCCTGCTAGCACCCAGCTTCCTGGGAGTTGAGTACAGAACCATTTTTTCTTTTTTAAAGAGTATTAGTGACATTTTTAATAGATGCAAATAATGTCACACTTCCGTTACAGGTAAAAATACCTTTTACACCATTGTCATTATTATGGATTACAAGCCGTCATATGCAATAATGTCGTATACCATTTCCCCAAAGAAGGGAATTCATAATTCTATATAGAAGTAAAAACAAATTACCTCTATTCAGGATAATAAAACCATTATATTTACCACCACTTGCTGCTGTGGTCCAACTGGTCCTTGTAGATATCAATCCAGGTTCAGTGGAAAAATTAAGTGGAAAGAAAAATAACTTTGTTAAAGTTAAATATATATGTAATTATAAGAGTAAAATATGATTCCAAGATCTTGTCTCTGGTCTGGTCTAAGAAATAACAATTACATAAACATCTGGTTAGAATCGGTTATGATAACAAATTTTTTAATGCCATATTCAATTGCCATTTGCATGGTCTTATATACTGCACAGAGTTCAGCTATCTGACTACTTTTAGGACCAATGCTGTATCCTACAGATATATTTAGTTAATCACCTACTCAGATGATTTCAATACAAGCTACCAATCTCCATTCATTATCAACGGTGGTATGATATGAACAACCAGCTATGTATACACATGATAGTGGTCGACAATATTCCTCGTCATAAGTTTTATAAAGAGAATGTAATTGTTCTTCGAGGAAATCATCGAGGAAGTTATCATCCAGAGGTAGAGCAGCACAATCATGTAGATCTGCTAATCCCTGGGCAACTGGACTTTTCTTATTTTGATTATTTTGATTATAATGGACTTCTAATGGCCATCCCTGTAAGAATAAAGTCCATGCAGTAATTCTACTGTTAGAAAGATTACCGTCATGTATCCTATCACAGGGTGCCTGAGTGAGTTTTCTCCTCAACTTATCTATGACTTTGTTCCAACTCACGTCTTTCTTAAGCAGCTGGAAAAGAAGTTTTGTTATTTCTGGATAGTTGTCAATAAACTTACGGGGGTAATTGATCATTCCTCGGAACGATTTTAATTCCTTGACCTTGGTGGGAGTTTTAACATTCGGAACGGCTTCAACTTTCTTCTTCTGTGGACTCAACCCTTCAGAAGTTACCTTGTGTCTGAGGAAGTTGACCTTGGTATGACACCATTGGGCTTTCTGTAATGAAAGTTTAACTCCTCTTAATTGATTAAGAACGTGTCTGATTTCCAGAATATGTCTATCAAAAGAAGTACATATATCATCCACATGATAGGTTCCCCTTTCGAGTGCATCAGGCAAAACTTTATGCATGAACACAGCAAATTCATGACCAGAATTTATGTAACCAAAAGGCATCCGGGTCCAAGTATACTGCTGTTTTCCAAATGTAAAGGCCAACTTGTATTGGTCTTCCTTGTGTACTGGAATAGTGAATATTTTGGATCCTTGCATTCCGAATTATATCCTGTAGGGCATCATAGAACGCTAAAAGAAGTCTAAATTGCTTGATACAGACGGGTGGTAGACTGGGATCAGTCTGGATTCTAGTGACATGAAGGTTAGTAAACTCACAATCATAAGAATCTTTGGCAAAGATCTCTTGGAACTCCATTAGGATTTCCCTTAGCTGTTGGCATTCACTGCCATTAGTGCACACATCAGCCATGGATATCTGTTCTTCCACCCTTTCCTGAAATCCAGGAAAAGTTTAGAGGTTAGATCCCCCCAGGTGGATTGATTTTTTCCTTTTGGTCATAATATTCTTGTGACTCCTGCTCATCGATCAAAGTGGTCAAAGACGACGGAGGATTCTTCAATCCTGCACGAACCTTCACCTATACTGAAAGGATAGACGGATTGGATAGTGAATAAAGCTTATGGAACGTTTTTTCCATTATTTGTTCTTCTGTGAGGTATTCTTCATGAATGAGACCTATAACCTGATTTTGGAACCAAAAAGTATAATATTCTGAATCCAATGCCAAACAGTACCTTTGGATAAGGTAATATTATGAGGTGCTATGTTGTTTATAACAACATAAATAGGGTTTTGAAGAATACTTACCACTGGTATGGGTGTTACCATGATACCTAGCTAGGTAGAAGAAAGTTACTACTCCCATGCGGAATGGTTACATCTCCAGGAACTTAAATGCTGACTGCATATGGCAACAACTGTGTGGATTTCAGGACTTCATCCTCATCCTGAAATTCACATGGATCTCCTTTTAACCTGGACCAAAGATTAGAATTAATCAGGTCCATATGCATAGCAAAGCGATGTATGATATCGTTGCCTACATAAACCTGGTAACGAGGTTCGTCTAACACAAGAAACAGTTTGTTTTATTTCTGATGGAAATAGATAACAAACACTTTGCAATAGTATTATGACTCTCTGATTCGCCATCCACATTATGGATCCACCTGTGTTGGGAAGAATGATACCGGATCATTTTAGGATTAACAGTCTGCTTTAACAGACTCTTGCTAATATAGCTGTTTTCACTCTCCAAGTTCAGCTTGGCATTCTTACTTATTCCTAGATCATTCACTTGGACAGAAAAAAATAAATTGTGATTAACCGTTTCAATTTTGTCAAGGAATTGAACATGACCTGCTGACTCCACAGACTCCACATAATCCCTGTGAAGAGAAATGGTTAAAACATCGCCTTCCAGAGAGACATTTCGGATCATCTCCGGCTGAACTTTTATGGAATGATCGTCTGCAGGGGAAATAAAATAATTAACCTGTAGAATGGTAACATCAGATGACTGACTATTCCTAAAATAAATTTCTATCAAGTCCAGCCTTTCCTCAATCACATGGCAATTATGCCTGGATTACTGATGGGACTTATCATATGCACTGGGTACTTTAGCTTGTGACCATACAATCCCATTCACACAATCTACGATTGTGTTAAGTCTTCTGAGTAAATATATACCCAAAATCAATCGGTCATAGTGGAGATTTACCACAATTACCGGGTGTCTCAAGGTTTTATTACCTATAGTAAACTTTAACCAGGTAGAACCTATGACAGCGGCGTCCAACATGCGGCCCGCGGGACCTCAAGGTGTAGCCTGCGTGAGATCGGCAGCCAGGATCACAAGAGCCCTGCTTCTTACCTGTGGGAAGGTCTATTGTACTGCACAGAGGAAACGGAAGCCAGCAGAGTCACGTGAATGTACGTGATATCACATGACTCTGCTCCAGTCCTGCTTCCTCTGTGCAGTACAAGGGAACTCAGAGGGAGGCCGCGCCCCCTGTTGAAGTCTTTGAGCGGCATCGAGATCTGTAGTGCAGGTAAGGGGGTGGGGGAAGATGTTTGAATGAGAATGTGTGATTTAGGGAATTAATCTGTGAATGAATACATTTGTGTGTGTATGTGATAGCATGGATCTGTAAGTGCTGGAGCCTAGGCATTTTATCACTATCCTGATTCTCATCACTCACGGCCATCATCTTATTTTCATCATAATCAGAGGAATCATGTGTATCAGAAAATGTAACCTTATGATTCCGTTGTGATTGGACAGAAGCCACCTGATTAACCTGTTCCTGTATAGTTTGTAATTACTTACTTAAACTTTGAACAGCAGACTCTGTTACGGTGGTGTGGGTTTTAACCCCTTCATCACCTTCACCATACAAAGATAACTTAGGCATTTGCACACTATCCCGTTGGCCTTTAGACAATTGGGCTTGGAGTTCTCGTATCTCCCTATGACATTTATCCAGATCATGGCCAAAACATCAAAAATAAACCTTTTGTCTTTTTCTTATTCTGGATGTGCATGGTATTTTTTTTTGTGGTGTTTATCAATTTATCGATTGTTTTGTGAGGCCAGTCCTAAAATCTGGTGCACTGCAAATCGTTTTTATTTTATGCTGTTGTGGTGTGCACCTCACAACTTTGGATTTTTCTTCTTGGCAGTAAGGACTATTTATTTTTATGATTGTGTTATTTGATTGAAAGTTAACAATGCTGTAATAGTAATAGTACCATCAAGGACATAAACTGCCATGAATCAATGCAGTGGCTTCAAAGCTTGCTTTTCAGCCGGGATGTAGGGCATGACTAAAGGTGGGGAAGGAAGGGTGCAGTATTGAGTTCCCACGCTCCTTAAAACCTGTTAAAGCTGAGCACCATAATATGACTTCTGCTAAAGCACAGACCTCAATCACTTCTGCAGCTTAGTGGGCGGTTATGGTCGATCATCGAATTTCCCCAACTGGGCCAGGAACCAAAATTCTAAATGGTGGGAGGAATGCTATAAGTGCATATACATCCAGAAGCATGTGGTAATAAGGCAAGAGACAACGCTTTTTATGGGAATTAGTTTTAAGTCAATAGTCTTGGTATGCTTTATTAGCTGTCCAGATCTATGTCATTGTTTTCATTATCCTCTCTTATTATCACTTTCTTTTTGTTTATACCATATAAATTTGTCCTACTCTAAAATGTGGATAACAACCTAATTAAAAGATGTATATTAAATTATAACTTGAAAAGAGGATCTGTGTATCTGGAAACCAAGCACTCATTGGCTTAGTTAGGGGAAGCTAGCCAGTGCAAGTTCTCTCTCTGTTACATGTGGAACAGCTAGTTCTCCCACCTTTACACATTGATGGAATTTCTTTATATGCCCTAAACCAGTGGTCCCCAACCTTTTTGGCAGCAGGGACCGGTTTTGTGGAAGACAATTTTCCCACGGACCGCGGGTGGGCTCTTTTGGGTTTGATTCAAGTGCATTACATTTATTGTGCATTTTACTTCTATTATTATTAAACTTAAAATATAATGAAATATATTTGCAACTCCTCTGGTTGTCTTTCCATCCATAAAAAGCACATAAAATTGTGCCACTCTGCCCCTGATATGCTTTATGTCCCCCAGATATGACACTCTGCTCCCCTAGATATGCCACTCTGCCCCTGATATGCTTTATGTCCCCCCAGATATGCCACTCTGCCTCCTGATATTCTTTATGCCCCACTAGATATGCCGCTCTGGCCCCTGATATGCCACTCTGCCCCCCTAGATATGCTTTATGCCCCATTAGATTTGTCACAATTTACCAATGCACCCCCAGACCCCCATGGTGCCATGTGGGGGCAGCCCTTATATGTTTCCGCCATGCGCGTAGACAACCTCTGCTGCTGCTCGTCACACCCGCCAGGGGCTTCTATGCCGGCGCTCCGTCATAGAAGCCCCGGCGGATGTGCCGGCAGCAGCGGAATTTGTCTGCTCGCATTGCGCAGACCTTCCCTGGATCCCAGAGAGGAGGATACAGGTCCCCTGCAGGGGGATCCTCATCTCTGGAAGGCGGGGGAAGTCTGTGCGATGCGCTCAGACAACCTCCACTGCTGTCGGCAGCAGTGAGGTTGTCTGCATCACACAGACGTCCACAGCTTTCGGAGAGGAGGAACCAGGTCCCCTGCAGCGCTGCAGGCGTTCTGGATCCTCACCATGTTGTTTGCCCACAGCAGGGCTAAATGAAAAAGATAAACACCCCCACGGCGTCTGGAACTGCTGTGCGGCCCAGTATACTATACTATAAAACTAGGCTTAAAGAAGGGGGTTAAGAAATAGCAGAGCAGCATTGCTTAGTAAACATGATGTACTTTTGTTTTTCATCTGTAACTCATGAATCATAAGGAATGTTCTTTGATTAAGTAGTCTTGCAGCATCTTGAAAAGGTTTTGAGTGGATCACAAATGCTTGTAGTTATTAGCTTCAACATGAAACACAGTAACATTTTTTTCTTATTTCTTTAAGAGGATTATTAATATCCTTAGGAAATAGTGTGCTTAATCAAGTTTGAAATAAGTTATTCTGTTTACCACCAAACATAATTAGTTTCAATTTGACACTTAATAGCACACATTGTTTTTTATGTATGAAGGTCCAGAGGGAGGTATAATATGAAATTATAATAAAAATATGTTTCGGTGATAGGAACTAAATTAAGAAGATTATAGAAGTTTTTGTAAGAAAAATTTACCTTGGTATTTATCAAAATATCCCTACACATTATGGAATTAAGTCTAGAAGTCACTTTTCAAATATCACTCAATATATGTCCCAACAGTTTTGCACCACAGTCAGATTTTAGGACATTGTCACAATCCTTTTCTTGGAAATGGGGGTCGTGGGCTGTTTGAAGAGATTCCAAGATCTCTGGAGCACAGCTGCAGCACAGAGGTCCACATTCATTCACACGCTCTCACTCTCTCACACTCGCATTCTCATTCACTCTCATGCTCTCTGAATGTTTCCCTACCTTCTCTGCTGACCATTTCCGCCGACCACTTCCACTTCCGCATCTTCTTCTGCATCTTCTCCCTTCTCTATTCTATCTTTAATCTCCGCGGACATAACCTGGCAACTTCCTCCAAAAAGGCAACGCTGCAGTGACAGTCTTTCCAATTGAGAAGAGGACGTCACCGAAAGCGGCAACTGAGGGCTGCGTTTGCAGTGATGTCGTCTCTCTACCCCCTCCAAGAAAGTGAACCAGAATGAGAGTGTGAGTGACGGTATAAGAAAGTAAATGTAGGAACCGGGCCACAAATTTTGTTCCCAAATTAAAAATGTTCCCAAATTTTTACCTGAACCAAAAGTGCAGGGAACGAAATTCGTTGCCCAAAACCGATATACCGTATTTGCTCGATTATAAGACGACCCTGATTATAAGACGACCTCCCAAATCTGAATATTAATTTAGGAAAAAAAGAAAAAGCCTGAATATAAGACGACCCTATAGGAAAAAAGTTTTACCAATAAATGTTAATTCATCTAAACAATTTTTTTTTAATAAAAGCTATGATTGAGAAAAATATTTTGGTTTTATTTCCTTCTATTTTCCAACCTGCCCCCCAGTTATGCACATCTGCCCCAGAAATGCCTTATACCCCCTATATGCCACTGTGCCTCATGATATGCCTTTTAACCCTCTAAATGCCACTGTGCCCCATGATATGCCTTTTAACCCTATATGCCACTGTGCCCCATGATATGCCTTTTGACCCCCTATGTGCCACTCTGCCTCCAGAAATGCCTTATACCCCTATATGCCACTCTGGCATTTAGAGGGTTAAAGGGCATATTATGGGGAAGAGTGGCATATAGGGAGGTTTAAGGCATTCAGGAGGCAGAGTGGCGTATAGAGGGTTAAAAAGCCATTTCTGGAGGCAGAGTGGCATTAAGGGGGTTAAAAGGCATTTCACAGAGCACTCTGCCTCCAGAAATGCCTTATGCCCCCATTTAACACTCCCCCTCCTCCCTCCTCCAAACTTACCGGTGCTTCTGACTTCCCTTCATGTAGCCGGGGCAGCGTGTAGATCCCACGCACTTACGCTGCAGCCGGAAGGAGGCGTGGCTAGCAGCGGGGGTTGTCTGCGTCCATCGCGCAGACCTTCCCCGACTGTCAGAGATCAGAGTTCCCCACAGCCGGGGAAGGTCTGCGCGATTGATGCAGACAACCCCCGCTGCTAGCCACGCCTCCTTCCGGCTGCAGCGGAAGTTGTCTACGCAAATCGCGTAGACATCTACACACTGCCCCAGCTACACACCGGGGACTCAGAGGTACCGGTAAGTGGGGCGGGGGGGGGGACAGGAGGATCCAGGTCCCCTGCAGCTGCGGGGGATCTGGATCTTAGTCGTCTCATAGTCAGACCTATTTGAGGTCTGATTATTAGACGAACCCGATTATAAGACGAGGGGTATTTTTCAGAGCATCTGCTCTGAAAAAAAACTTGTCTTATAATCGAGAAAATACGGTAAGTACTTCAAGTGGCCATTCCGATGAGGTAGGTGGAATGCTTCTCATCTTGCCCGCTTCTTTTTTGTTCCTCTTAAAAAGCAAAGGTTGTCATATTCGGTTGACAGGAGTTTAGTATACAGTTAAGGTTAAAAAAAAATATTTGATCCCCTGCTGATTTTGTACGCTCACTGACAGTCTATAATTTTAATGGTAGGTTTATTTGAACAGTGAGAGACAGAATAACAAAAAAAATAAGTTGTAATTTGACTGCTTTGCAAAACATGATTTAGTACTTGGTGGCATTGGTGGTGGGATTTTGTCCCACTCCCCTTTGCAAGTCATTAAGGTTTCGAGGTTGACGTTTGGCAATTTGAACCTTTATCTCCCTCCACATATTTTCTATGGGATTAAGGTTTGGAGACTGGTTAGGCCACTCCAGGACCTTAATGTGCTTCTACTTGAGCCACTCCTTTGTTGTCTTGGCCGTGTGTTTTGGGTCATTGTTATGCTGGAATACCCATCCACAACCCATTTTGAATGCCCTGGCTGAGGGAAGGAGGTTCTCTTGTCTTATAATCGAGAAAATACGGTAAGTACTTCAAGTGGCCATTCCGATGAGGTAGGTGGAATGCTTCTCATCTTGCCCGCTTCTTTTTTGTTCCTCTTAAAAAGCAAAGGTTGTCATATTCGGTTGACAGGAGTTTAGTATACAGTTAAGGTTAAAAAAAAATATTTGATCCCCTGCTGATTTTGTACGCTCACTGACAGTCTATAATTTTAATGGTAGGTTTATTTGAACAGTGAGAGACAGAATAACAAAAAAAATAAGTTGTAATTTGACTGCTTTGCAAAACATGATTTAGTACTTGGTGGCATTGGTGGTGGGATTTTGTCCCACTCCCCTTTGCAAGTCATTAAGGTTTCGAGGTTGACGTTTGGCAATTTGAACCTTCATCTCCCTCCACATATTTTCTATGGGATTAAGGTTTGGAGACTGGTTAGGCCACTCCAGGACCTTAATGTGCTTCTACTTGAGCCACTCCTTTGTTGTCTTGGCCGTGTGTTTTGGGTCATTGTTATGCTGGAATACCCATCCACAACCCATTTTGAATGCCCTGGCTGAGGGAAGGAGGTTCTCACCCAAGATTTGACGTTACATGGCCCCATTCATAGTCCCCATCGTCCCTTTGATGCGGTGAAGTTGTCCTGTCCCCTTAGCAGAAAAACACCCCCAAAGCATAATGTTTCCACCTCCATGTTTGACAGTGAGGATGGTGTTCTTGGGGTCATAGGCAGCATTCCTCCTCCTCCAAATACGACGACTTGAGTTGATGCCAAATAGCACGATTTTGGTTTCATCTGACCACAACACTTTCACCTAGTTCTCCTGAATCATTTATATGTTCACTGGCAAATTTCAGACAGGCCTGTACATGTGCTTTCTTGAGCAGAGGAGCCTTGGGGGCGCTGCAGGATTTCAGTCCTTCATGGTGTGTTACCAGTTGTTCTTGGTGACTATGGTCGTAACTGCCTTGAGATCATTGACAAGATCCTCCCGTATAGTTCTGGGCTGATTCCTCACTTGCATGGAACCCCAGACTGAGTTAGATTGACAGTCATTTTGTGTTTCTTCCATTTGAGAATAATCGCACCAGCTGTTGTCACCTTCTAACCAAGCTGTTTGGCGATGGTCTTGTAGCCCATTCCAGCCTTGTGTAGGTCTACAATCTTGTCCCTGACATCCTTGGACAGTTCTTTGTTCTTGGCCATGGTGGAGAGTTTGGAATTTGATTCATTGATTGCTTCTGTGGACAGGTGTCTTTTATACAGGTAACAAACTGAGATTAGGAACACAACGTTTAAGAGTGCTCTTAATCTCAGATCTTTACCTGTATAAAAGACACCTGGGAGCCAGACATCTCACTGATTGATAGTGGTTAAAATACTTATTTGCAAATCAAAGCAAATCAAAGTAAAATGCAAATCAATTTATAATTTATTTGAAATGCATTATTCTGGATTTTTTTGTTGTTATTCTGTCTCTCACTGTTCAAATAAAATTTTAAATTATAGACTGATCATGTCTTTGTCAGTGGGCAAATGTACAAAATCAGCAGGGGATCAAATTATTTTTTCCTTCACTGTGTGTAGAAATGGGAAAAAGGATAAAAACTTTTTAACAGCAAAAATCTAGATTATGCAAGTATTAAAACAAAAACATTGAAATGGTATTAAACAGTAGTAATGTTAAAATATTACATTACATAACGGTGCAGTTCTACTTAGATCTGTCATTCTGTTTTTCCCTCTGAAGCCTTAATCACAAAACACCATTTTTAAACACTTGCCATAGTGATAACCCATAAGTGTACACTTTGTGTCACATGACAATGAGGTTCTATGGGGAAAAACACAAATGAGGCAACATTTTGGAAATTTCTGGGAAACCATTTGGCCGTTTCAGCTCTAGGAATTATGTCTCTAATGCTACAATCAGTTACAGATGTTTAAATTCAGCAGAACTGGTGGAACAGCACCATTAAACGAGCTGAGCTATAGGCAGGACGATAGCATTTTATGTAATGTAAAATAGGGAAAACTTTCATGGCTTAGAGCACACTATAATAATGAAGTCTCTCAGATCATATTTTATTTATTCATATGAAATACATTTTACTGGCAAAGATACACAGAGGGGTATATTGCATTTGAAAGTTGCCCTAGGTTACATTAGAAGATAAAGCGAGAAAAGACGAGGTAATAAAGAAAATGATCAATTGCAGACTTGTTCCTGGAAAGGTGTTGAGATCATGAATATTTTGTAAAATGTTATAAAATAGTAAGTGCAGTAATTA
The DNA here is from genome assembly GCF_027358695.1 of Spea bombifrons. Lineage (NCBI taxonomy): Eukaryota > Metazoa > Chordata > Amphibia > Anura > Pelobatidae > Spea > Spea bombifrons. Next base: position 46,255,911 of record NC_071088.1, read on the forward strand.
TATGAAAAAAAAAAAGGTTTGCCATTCTTCAGTTTATCAATCAGTGTCTTGGCCGTAATTAGAAAGTGTTGATAGGGCTCAACTGATTGGCTAAAACCAACTCGCTATTATATCTTAGAGCAATGAATATTTTACCAGCGTGGTGAGCTCTTCGCTATAGACAGAGATATACAATTTATCAACACAGCATGTGAACTGCAGGGATTCATGTAAATTTGCACAACAGTGGGTGTCTGTGGTAAATACTTGACATGCAATGCTATGGGCTAGATTAAAGGGATATTAACCCCACTAAAGTTATGTAAAATTACAGGAAAAATAGCTTCCTTAACCTTATTTTGGATCAGTAGTGTCTACTGTCATTGTAATTTTTTTGGTGACTTTGCCCAAAACTGTTTATGAAAAATACAGGCTTTGTTTGACAGATAACTAATAACATTTGCTCCAAGTACTCTTAGGACACTAACATGAAAGATAAAATTTCTTCCTCATGCATGTAAATGTATGAAAGAAAGAAAAGACAAAATAAATTATATCTGGAAATTCAATATGCTACAAATATACCTGTGAGAGAAAAAAACCCCAAAAGTGCAATAACAATAATAATGATCAGAAAGTAGAAAAATTATCTACTCAAGTCAGAATTATGAAGTTGTAACACTACCCATCTTTGCATGAGCGTTGACTATTCTTTTTCTAGAAGGCAGTGTTACAGAGTAGATATAATTGGCCAGCAACAGAGGGATCATCAATATTGTTCCCCTAATGGGTACATGAGAAGACAGTTGTGCCTCCTTAATTAATGATTTCTTTCTGGGAACTTTGACCATGACCACACTGGATGTATGACTATGATCCGACTACACAACACAATCTTCACTGTATGGTTTTCTAGTATGAGGTAATTTTTAATGGCACCAACTAACTTTTATTGCTTGTAAATCCCATACTTAGACAAAAGCAACATTATCAAAAGCACAGAACAACTGCTATTTTCATGTAAAAAATACCGTATTTGCTTGATTATAAGACGACTCCCCAAAATCTGAATATTAGTTTAGGGGGAAAAAAAACCTGAATATAAGATTACCCTATAGGAAAAAAGGTTTTACTAGTAAATATTAATTTATTAAATATAAATTAATAAAAGCTATGATTGAGAAAAATACTTTTTTTGTTTTTATTTCCTTTTATTTGCCAACCTGCCCCCCAGTTATGCACATCTGCCCCTAGGCTTGCCACTCTGCCCCCACAAATGCCTTATACTCCCCTATATGCAACTGTTCCTCCCTGATATGCCTTATACCCTCCTATATGCCACCCTGCCCCATGATATGCCTTTTAACCCCGTATATGCCACTCTTGCTGCAGAAATGCCTTATACCCCTATATGCCATGGGCATATCATGGGACATAGTGACATATATAGGGTATAAGGCATTTCCTGAGGCAGAGTGGCATATAGGTGTTTAAAAGGCATTTCCGGATATCATGGGGCACTCTTGCTTCTGACTCCCTGGTGTCTGGTGGGAGCAGCGGATGGATGCCGTTGTTAGTTATGTCATAGAAGCCCCAGCGGAAGTGCCAGCAGCAGCAGGGGTTGTCTGCGCCCATCGAGCCCTGGGGAAGGTATGCGCCATGCGCATAGACAACCTCCACTGCTGCCCGCACTTTCGCCGGTGCTAGAAGTCTGGGGGCGTTTGGACATAATTGACTGGCTGCAATGTACAGATATTTTAATACACTGAATACCTTTTCAGGACGGGCATGTCAATAAATTAAAGCACTGCTACAAGGAAGTAGCAACAATCTCATATGAACAGTTTAATGTCCCTAACAACACCATTAAAGAAGAATGTATATTAAAGTACTCTGTAAGCATCTCCGGGGTCTGAGATTGGGAGGTAGCGCTACTGTACATGCAAAAAGAATTTATGAATTGATCCCCCAGAAGGAAGGAGACAGATGGGCAGCAACAGCAGGGCACTGGGCCTAGGTAGGCATTGACAGACAGACACATCCAGCAACCAATGGAGATTGGACGGCACCCACCAAAGTATCAATGGCCTCTGCCATTAATACGTACCCTCCTACACACAGTTGCTTCCTACTTTACCTCTTCAAATAGCGCCAAAATTGGTTGTAATGGTGGCAGAATGGGTTGAAATAGTGGCAAGACCTGGCAAACAAATTAATCTCTGAGATTTTGACATTCTTTTTCTTGTTTCGTTCGAGACCCCTCCTTGTTATTGGATATTTGTATGGACATACAGAATTTACAAATTTTTATAAAAATAAACTTTGTATGAATCCAAATGCACAAGTCTAGTAACCAGTCCTCCTGTTTTGCAGCAGGGGGACCTAGTCAGCCTAAGCCTGGATATGTCACTGATCATATGCATTAACCCCTTAACTGATCTTATCTTAGATCACTTTCTTTGCTTAAATTGTGTTGCTGTAATGCCTTGATGTCAAGGCATTCAGCAGGTGTCCCCCTGTGTGGCCCCTCCCCGTGCCGTCAACGTCCGACATATATAATATGGCAGCAGAGGCCTGATTTAAAAGAGCTTAGGAGGTGATTAACAAGTAAATGTATGGTTTCATGCGATAAATTGAAAAGGCTGGGTTCAAAGATATCCCAAATAGGACATGGACACAGACTCATGAGATATCAAAATGAAAAGGAAGAAATGTGCATCTCCCAAATGAAGCCTTTTAGCCCCCAAACAACCTAACAAATCTATGCAGGGTGGTATCACTGTACTCAGGAGATGTTGCTGAACACATATTGAGGTGTTGTTTGCCAGTGACATATACCAAGGGCTATAAATGCATACCTAAAGTACAATATGTGTGGGAAGAAACACATAAAATGACTTCTACAAAATATCACAAAGCCTGGTGTGTGGAATGAATTAAAGTACCACCATTTGAAATATCCTGGGGTGTCTGGTTTTCAAAAGTAAGTGATTTGATCAGGGTAAATGGAATAAGCGAGTTTCAAAGATGTCCCGAATAGGACATGAAGATAAGATAACCAGATTTGGAAAAACAAAAAGCAAACCGCTACTTATAGTTATTGCCCTTTAACTTGCAATAAAACATAAAAACATTGGTTATTTCTACAAATAGTAAAATCTATTTAGCAGGTTTTCAAAGAAAAGTGAGACATTTTTTTCCAAAATTTTATTTTTATTTTTTATAGAAAATGAGATGATATGATCAAAAAATGGTATCCAAAAAACAATATATAACATGTGTGTGCAAGAGAAGAGAATTAAAGCTAAAGATGAGCACCATAAAAATGTTAAAAAACCCTGGTCCTTAAAGTGCATATGATGGCTGTGTTGTGGAAATCAAAGTTGTGATGAACATCAGACTTCTTTGAATGTATAAAAGTTTATTCTGGAGACAAGCAGCTGCAGGGAGACCTGCACAAAAGCAGGCAGATCTGACAGCTTTACAATTTCACACAATATATATATACATTGATTACAAAAGAAAATTAGTATACGCCTTCTAAGGTTGGCACAATTAGAATAACTATGCTTTTTACTATAAACGGCAAAAAGCTTAAACTACATAACATTAATATGTATGCCATGGGTGGGTTTTCCATAATATTAAGCAGACATTCTTTACCCTGAAATTGACCCCTAGTCTATACTTATGGTCCAGTTTCTCACCAACTAATTAAGCTGTTTTATTTGACCTATACCCTCTACCTCTTATATAATATGATCTTCTTGTGACAGAACCCTCCATCACTGGGGTCCCTGGAGAGGCCTGAGAGCCAGCCTCCTCCCTTTTGACTATGGGCCCAGGCCTTGTAGAGACTTCTGTGTGTGGATACAGGGGTTCAGTTTCTGCTGATGTTCCCCATGTTTTAACACTCAGTGTCTCAAAACTGTAATGTCAGCTGGACTTCCTGTGGTAGGAAGAAGGCTGATTGTCTTAGCATTGTTAATTGTATAGGTGTGAAGTGTTTCCCCTGTTATTGTGTGAGTTAGCCCTTGTGTTAAGACCCCCTGTAGGTATGACTAGGTGTCACTGCTGCATACCTAATTATCAATTACATAACAGGTAGCTGTTAATCCTGTGAGCTCATGTTATCCCTGTGTCCTGGTCATTGTCTGTCTCAAGCCAATTATATGTCTATCGTCCCCAGTTAATATAATTATTTATGTCTCGTGTCATCCTGTCCTTCCCCCGGATATTGTGTTGCAGGATTTGATCTAATTACTTCCTTCCTGACATGATATTTAGATCATGTGATATTTGTCTTGCCCCTTTTCTACTTGTGTATATATAACTCTGTATTTGTCTTTAATAGAGGAGTCCTGTTTTCACCTCAACATGAGTGTTGCCTGATGTTTGGGGTGGGCTGTAGCCACGCTGTGTAGCTAAGCTTCGGATAGCCACAGTGCCAATGCGGCTTCGGTGCAGAGATGTCCCCCCTTCTATCTACAACGCTGGTTCTATCTGGTGCTGAAGGGGTTACTTGTTGGTGTCCCGGCAGGAGGAAGCAACGTTTGGCGGGAGTACCCAGTCGGGGTACAGGTCGGTCCCGTCACACTTCTACAGAAGAATACTACCTCCCAGAGCATCAGACTTTTATCACCACAATGCAGAAAACATTCATACCCCTCACATTCTAAATTCCATAGCTGGAATGTCCCTTTAAATACATGGGAAAGGCATGTTCATCTTCATAAAAACACACACATTTTCATGTATTCTTATAAATGCCTTCCCCTCAGTCTCATACACCATGTCAACATGCTGAACTAGTGTTCTGGTCAGAGTCCGCTACTGCCTAGGGAACCCACAATTAAGGAAATAGCAAATAAATCTATTGAAAGCACCATAAATGAAACTAGAGGCTGCGAAACATTCTGTTTAACACCTTTAATGACAGAGGTGTTGCTAGGTCTCCAAAAGATCTGGGGTTAGAGCTCATGACAGATTTGATACCAGTGGAATCCACTTTGGGAGTGGTCACTCAGCACCCTGGACATATACACACACATATTTCTATACATACAGTACACATAAATACAAATATTTGCAAAACATTTCTAAATTAACAAAATTCCAATTTCTTAATTTCCCACAACCTCTGTGAAATATGCAACCAAGTCTACCTGCTTTAGATATCCATTTTTAACTCTATAATACATACATAAGGACCTGCTTAGCACCACAAGATTTGCCCCAGCGCCATATTGCACGCACAGGATTTGCCCAGATTGCGCCCACATATCTTCCATTTCTCTTTATTTCAATTCTCAATTTGCTGTTTAACTTTCCTCTTCTTTCCCTTTATCTCTCCAATTTCTCCTTATCTTTGCCATTTCACGTCAGCTCTCTTTTTCCTTTGATCTACCTTCTTGTTAACTCTCCACCTCTTTCTCTTTATCTCTCATTTCTATCTCTTTTTATTTATCTTAGTTCTCTTTATCATCTCACCTTTCTCTTTCTCTCTCATCCTCTTTCTCTCTCCCCTTTCCTTTTATCACTATTCCTTTTTCTCTTTTTTTTCTCACCCTTGTCTTATCTCTCCCCTTCTATATATCTCCCTGTGCTTTCTCATCCCCCCCCCCTTTTCTGTCAACTTCTCTTTTTTTTCTCTTTTATCTCGCCCCCTTTCCTATGATGGCCCTTTCTCATTACATCTCATCTTTTCATTTATCTCATCTGATTTCACTATATCTTTACCTTTTTCTTTCTATCTTCCCCACTTCTCATTATCACTCCCTTTCTCACTATCCCTTCTACTTCTTATTATCCCCTTTCTTCCCATCATTTCTCCTCATGTCTCATAATCTCCCTCCTCCTATAATCCTAATCTTTTTTTCTTTATCTCTCCCTTTTCATCCCCTTATGTCCTCCATTTCATTATATATTTCCTTTCTCCCTCTCTGTACTCTTATTCATTATCATTATACTTGTCATCTTTTCCCCATCTTTCCCTTACCTCTCTCCCAGTAAGAGCACACATTTGCCCCCCCCCTTCTTATGACTGGTGCTGATTAAAAACTTAGCGCTTAGCATTATTTGGGGCCGGTTAGGAAGAGATCTATGATCTCCCCAGCCAACCAATAGCCCCCAAAGACTATGGGTCTAATGTATGCTTTAGCCCCAGAATCTCCATTTGGGCCTATGAAGCTGAGACTTGGGAGGGATAATATTGTGACTTCACTCATTGTATTTACTGGTCTCTACCTGATTTGTTGCAATGTTGTCCTTTGGTATTCTCTGAAGGACGTACTTGTGGGGTCATGTTTTTGTTGCTTTTGTTGATTTTGATTTTGTTGTAAACGAAACACGGAAAACTCAATAAAAAGATTAAAAAAAAATTAACAGAATGTATTGCACTAAGGAATACTTTCTGGATTATTTTTAACACCTTAAAGTGTCATTGTATTACCCATTAACATGTGTTTCCAGAATTGACCACCAATATATTCCTTTGCCGTTAAATGCATATAAGTAAAGTTAGGACGTCTTTGGAAAAGAGTTGGAACATCTCACCAACACTGAATCACTGAAGTTGGCAAACAGCACCATATGTTCACACTATAATTTCAGGGTCTAGAAGTCTGGTATGTTTAAAACTAATGAGTCATTGATTTACATCTGAGAAATCACTTAACAGGATATGTTTTGTGCTAATTATTCAACAGCTTATTGGAAATGTGTTGATGCATGCACAGGCTCTCTTCCCATACTAATCGTTACCTGTATTTATGTGGGTAACTTATCTAGCGAAATAAGAAACTTAGAAGTTTTAAGCTGTTGATATGCATGGTTGAAGTTTCTATAGAGTTCACCTAGAAACAAAGAACATAATGGCAGATAAGGGCCAATACGGTCTGCCCTTGCCTAGTTTTTGTATGACCTTACTTTGGCCTTGTCTTTTATTCAGGATTTAAGCCTTTCCCATGCATGCCTATATTCTTTCACTGCATTAACTTCTTACACAACTGCTAGAATACTTTGCTACAGTCTACAGCCCTTTACAGCCAAAAGCCGGTTGTCCCGTAACTTCCCCTCCTATGTAATGTACATTCCGCTAATTGCAAACATTCATGAAACACTTCAACAGGTTTCAAAACGTTCTACACAAAACACTTATAATACCATAGTATTTGCAAAATGGATTTTTTCTGCTGTCTGTCTAGCAAGCCTGCTCATAGAAAATGACATACAATGTGCCATTTTGTGGGTTTTATTGAGAAATTAAACCAAATATTAGAACAACTTAGAAACATAAAATTTGAAGGCAGATATGAACCATTCAGCCCATCTAGTCTGCCCATTTTTCCTGATGTAAGACTCAGATCTAAATCATTCCTTGATCTTGTCTTAGATTCAGGATAGCTTTATGCCTACCCATGCATGTTTATATTCCCCCACTGTATTAGCCTCTACCACTTCTGTTGGAAGGCTGCTTTGCTTATCTACCCCCCTTTCATTACATCTAAATCTCTGACTTTCTAGTTTTAGACTATGACATTTTCTTCTAACATGTCCCTTTTAACTAAATTATCCTCCTGTTAATGTATTTAAATGTTTCTTTGTAACCTTTCTCTTCTTTCCTCCAAGCTATAAATATTGCATCCCGTTAGTATTTATTGCATTCCGTTAGTGTTTTCTGATAATTTTTATCTCGCAGCCATTCACCATTTTGGTAGCCCTCCCCTGAACTCTCTCCAAAATGTCAATATCGTTCTGGAGATGGTGTCTCCAGAACCTAACACAGTATTGTATGTGAAGTCCGACCAGAGATCTGTAAAGTGGCAGAACCACCTCCCTAATGCTGCTACTAATGCCTCTAGCTAAAATACCCAGCACCCTGCTTCTTTTTTTCCAATTTCATCATGGGTTTCTCCCCTAAACTTCTATGTGAAAATGATTGGTATAACAATTACTACATGCCTGTGTATTGATTTTGGGAAGTATTCACTAAGAAGCATACCTGGGAACTTCTCGGCTCCCGGAGGATTTGGGTCTTGGTCCGGAGAACCAGAGGAGCAGCGCTCATCTGGCAATCTCCGGGTCAAACCCAGAGAGTTCCTGGGTATGTTAAGGAGTGAAATGACCAGTCAAAGTAATTTTCACATAACATGCATGACCAGTAGTTGCATACTACCAGTTACAAAATAACTCTTAGTTTCACCAATTTGCAAGTTGTTTGCAAGAGCAACTTTACATTTTGTTAGGGTGTTCAGGCAAATGGTGGCGAACAGTTTCCATCTTTCTCCTCAATCTTGAATGTGTTGTAGTCGGGCAGTATTTAAATTAACCAGGGAGGTATATTACCAGGGGATGGGGGTTAAACATTATAAAGTCAACCTATGGGAGGAAGCATACCTCCTCCTCACTAGAAAAAAGGTAATTTAAAATCTCTGTGTCCCCCCTGGACCCCAACCTTCTGCCCACTTTGCTTCTGCACTTCTTGCATCTTTGGCCAAATCGCATGCAATCGAAGTTGAGTGAATAGATCCATTTGGGTAACATTCAAAAAGTGTGCCTGGTTTAACGTGCAGAATTGTGTATTACCAATGCAAATATGTTATGTTTCTTTTTTTATTTCCATTAATTGCCAGGTATGATAATGGCTCCATTCATCAGGAACTGACATCTCGTATTTCAACTTTCCTGTTAGTGGGTGTTTTCATCCCTTTTCGCCAGCATTGAAGTAGTTTACATGTGCATAAGATAAACATTTGTCTAGCTTAGTGTTTCTCGTAAAGTTTCACTCCACTTAAAACATCATCCATCACGCTTGCCTCTCCCTGCCAGTAGCTGTCATTACCCTGTGTCATGCTCAGAAGGCACATAGAATTAGAAGTGGGATTAATTAATGACATCTAGACAGAAGCAGCAGACAGATACACTGACATGGATATCAAAATTGGCAGGAGGTGTACTGTCGTGGTGCAGTCATTTGTGAACTATTGTTTCTTTGTAGGGCAGTAGTAAGGTCATTTGCACAAATACCATCTATAATATAAATCATTTACATACACATATCAAATAGACATAAATAGAAGGTTACACGCAAGAGTGAAACAACAGGCATCAAAAAAGTAACACCTGTTCACAGAAGGATAGAACAGTTACTCAACAAAACTACCAATGTGTATAGAAAAGCACAAACACAGGAAGGAACACATCACAATTTGCAAGACTCTTGCCCAAAGCAGAAGATCCCAGCATGGAATCATCTCTGACATCCTAAGAGACTAATCAATAATTCATGCAGGCCGTTTCTACCTGTAATTTGAAAGCCCAAGTAAGTTGTATCCCCTTGAATGTTGGACACATCCCTTCCCAGAGGGTTAATGTCACTTTAGCTATGCATCTCATTCCACACAGTCTTAGGGGATGAGGTAGACTTTCTGCATCCCTTAGGTTTTCATTTTTATTTTAATGACCATTTCTCTGTGCACATGGTAGAGGTGAGGCACATATGGGCTCTGTATCTTTTGAAAAGCTTTATTATTAGTCCCTATGCCCACAATGCATGGGGGTACAAGAAGAAATAGGACATTTTGCCCATTTGGTTAGTAGGGGAGCCTTGCTGTTTTTATAGTTGCTTATCTTAATAAATATTTGTTTAAATACTTTGAGTAACAGTCAAGGACATGCAAGCCTTATGAGCTTGACTGCAGCTCATAAAATATAGTCATATGCACTTGCACTTTCTTCCACGCAGCTTGTATATGAGTGAATGTAGTGAGTTGTTTTGCAATTATTACCCTGGGTGTTCAATTTCAGTCAAATTTGCTCAGTCAAGTGAACCTCTATCTTGACTGACCATTCAACTCTTTAGTGAATGAACGTCAGTGTGGTCTTCCACAGTAAGTTGGACAATGCTAACTTAGTGAAAAAAATTAATAGTAGCCTGATAATAGAAATATTATGGATGGATTAATGGATGACATTCATTAATTATAAAGAATACTCTTTTTCAGTTTTTCTACTCCTTTTAAAGTATTTGATTTCACCTTTAATTCCAAACTTTGAGTACATTTTCCTGATTGTTGACGAATTGCATTCTTTTGGTCATAGACCAAAATAAATTAGTTTTGTGTTTTATTTTTTTATGTTTATCTCCATTTACCACTAGAGGGTGTATGTTCCACCTTTACATATCGTGCTGAGTACTGATTACAAAAAAGTGACTTTTAATCACTCTTGTCAATGATGGAGTAAACAGCTACCTCAATGGTAAATTATTTATCAGCAAACGAATGAATAAATATTTAAAAAGGCATTTGCCCCTGGAATTCTGCCTCTTTATCTTTGCTCTTTATTATTATATTTATTCCTGTTTTGATTTCTGAAGCATTTAGTCTCATAGATTATAAAACAGCTAGCATGCATACATAGGAATCTCATTTTGAGATCCTATAACAAGGTGTAACCTATGAATGGCTTTGTAATGTAACGTAAAACAATGCTGCTTATCAATATTTAATTGGCAGAAATTCAGCATTGCTTTCACAAAAGAAAATTGAAACTTTTGCAATGCATGTTGTAATGCATTGTTTGATCATTTATGCAGAAAATACATAGCCCAGGAGTCTAGACCAAATCAAGTAATTATATTAGAAGATGCACCAGTACTACAAATAAGGCTTCAAACATCTCTTGCAAACTCATCCTCCTCATCAGTGGACCTTAGAGAAATTATGTGTAATATGCTTTTAGGCGTGTATGTTTAGAATCACTGATATATTCATTCTATTAGTGGCCGGACTACACCAAAATATAGGCCTGTGCAGTGTATTCCAGCCTACAGCTATGAGAACATGCCTTCTGTCATTAAAATAAATATACCTATGCATGTGACATACCAAGCATGTGTGGCCTAAGGTCGGTGCAGGCATGTATTATATCACTGCCAGTGTCATGCCAGGTACAGGCGTTAGCATAAGGATCCACGAGGCCATGAGGTCTCTGGTGTGTATTTTTATTCTGAGAACAAATGTCAAAGACAGAAATGAACTTGCATACTTAGACAAGCAAGGTTTTCTTGTTCGCTGGATGACCAGGGATGGGGGAAATATGACCCCATTGCAGAATGGCCTTTCTGAGACATGGTGGAACAGTTTATTACTGGGACGGGCAACTTGTGCTAGAACATGTGCTAAAGATGTGTAAATAGCCGCAATGATGCGGGAAGATGGAGCGATTGTTGACGGTGCAGAAGGAATGGAGTCTGACTCCATTTGAACTGATTGGAGAGGGTGAATCTGGTGAAAAACCAAAGACCATCGCACTTGACGAGGGTTTACATTTTTCGCTGTTTATAGATACAAGAGGTTCTTGAGATCCATTAGAATGGACATGGGGACTTTGGTACCCTCTAGGAGATGTCTAGAAATTTTCTCTCTCTCATTCCAGTTTTCTGCAGATGCGTGGATATGATTATTCCTGGGGTTTTCTTGGTATAGGAAAGCTTCTTCACTATTCTCAGAAGCATCAACCTCCACAATGAATGGAAGAGAGGGGTCAGTATACAGGAGAACAGGCACAGAAGTAAATGTATTTTTTAACTTCTTGAAGGTGGACAGAGCCTCAGGAGTCCATTTGTTTTGGATTAGCCCCTTTCCTGTTGAGAGCTGTGGTAGGCGCTGTGATCTTGGAAAAAATTAATAAATTGAAGACACCATTCTATTATAATAACCTATCATAATTAGTAAACCCCAATGAAATACCATCACACGTGAGCATAACATATCTCTGAAGATGTCATTGAGGAATTGTTGTGGATATTTTATGAGGGTTGTGGATATTTAGTTTTAATAGTGATCTTGTTGAGACCTCAATAGTCTATGAAAGGGTGTAGTGAGCCCTCCTTCTTGGAGACTAAAAAAAAAAACACCAGCATGAGGAGGCAGGTTCGAATGAATCCCCTGCGTAGATTATCCTGGATGTATTATGAGAAGGCCTCGCTCTGGAGTAGATAGATGTACTCTTCCTTTAGGAGGCAAATGGGGAGGTAATGTCCCTGCTAGTTTCTTTGAGAACACATCCAGGTAATCCCAATAGGCTGTTAGAATCAGTTTCTTATGCTCTTCATGAGGTACCTTTAACATGACTGCAAGGGGTTTTAAACAGGATTCTTGGCAAAAGGTGCCCCACATCTCAGTCTGACTGCCAGTTGATGTGGGGATTATGGGTACAGAGCCAGGGATGTTCCAATATGATAGAGACTACTGATGACCTCTAAGGTAATCGGCTCTTGATGCAAAACCCCAACAGAGAGACAATGGTATCATGGGTAATTTGACTGGAACCTATACAGTAGGTTTGTCATTTGGGGATGTGATGGAAACCTTAAGTAATTTGGGCACTAGAGCTACTTGATTCTGTGTAAAGCAGGTCTGGTCAATGAAGATACCTGGAGCTCCTGTATCAAGGAGAGCCTGTCTGGTGGTTGTATAATCAAGTCACTGGAACTTTAATGCAAATTTGGGGAGGTGATATGAGGTGGTATGAGGTCACTGAGGGCATGGAAAAGAGCCTTAGTGGCATCTTCTGTGAGGAAGGGATGGATGTGGGCAATGTTTTTAAGATGGAGACAGCAGTTTTTAGAGACATGAGGGGACAGGGAGATTATAGCACCATTAACATTAATTAAAACTGATGAGGGAATCTTAGCATGAGTTCGGTTTTGGAGAGATTGTGTGAGAGTTTCACACTTCCTGCCTAGATCCTGTCTATTTTATACATTGCTATGCCTACCTGCAGCCACTAGTGGCCACCCTTCCCTCTCAGGATCACCCGTTTAATTAGTTGGGACAGTTGAGACACATTATTTAGAAGCTAGCCCTGCTATTAAATACCTGCTCAGCACCTCAGTTAAGGCCTTTTGCATCGTGGTGTATTCAGCTTTGCTGTTTCTCTGCTTCCTGGCCTTGTGCTGTTCCTAGCAGTTCTCTGTTGAAGTCTACCGTTTTGACCCGGCTGGTCCTGACCTCAATCTTGGCTTCTGATTTGGCTCCTGTGATCTCCTGGTATTGACCCGGCTTGCCTCAATACGAATGCCCTGCCTGTGGGCTCCCTGCCATGTGCGCTGCCTGCGGTAAGTCAAGTGCCCTGCGGTGAGTCCAGTGCCCTGCCAGAGGACCCTGTCCTCTGTCTACTCCATGGTCCACTATCTGTATCCTGCATCTGCCTTTATCACTGTTTTTTATGTTTTTGATCCTGTATCTACTGTTCTGCCAGCACAGTCCAATATAGACTGATATCTATATCTATATCTATATCTATCTATATAGATATATATATATATATATATATACCAGTCATGATGCATACAGATAGAGCCCTTAGTATCCCCTGCAACTGGGTTTGGCCGAGTCCTGACAGATTGAGTTTTATGAAACATGCAGACATCCAAGTAGAGACAGATCCAAGGCAATTAGTTACACAATTTAAGACAATTTAACAGGGAGAGCAATCAGAATAAGATAAATAGATCTGGGTCTCATCAGCACACAGGTGGTATTGAAAGCCAAAGGATGAGAGAAGTTTTCCAAGTGAGGAAGTGTAAAGAGAAAACAGAGGGGGTCCTAGAACTGAGCCTTGGGGTACCCCAACTAAGAGGGGGAGGGTAAGTGACTCTGAAGGTATGATGAGAGGTAGGAAGTGAACCAGGAGAGAGCAGTCACAGAGACCAAGATCATGAAGAGTTTGAAGGAGAAGAGGGTGATCCACAGTTTTGAAAGTAGCAAAAATGTCTAGAGGGATTAGCATGGAGTAGTGTCCCTTGGATTTAGCAGTGAGTAGGTCATTAGTAACTTTAGTAAGGGCGGTCTCAGTATAGTGTTGAAGGGGAAAACCAGATTGAAGAGGGCCAAGTAGAGATTTGGAATCAAGAAACTTGGTTAATTGGGTATAAACAATTATTTCAATAATAAGTAGGAAGTAGAGAGATGGGACGATAATTGGACAGATCAGTTGGGTCCAGGGAGGGCTTTTCAAGATTAGAGTTATGGTAGCATGCTTGACGGAGGATGGGACAGATCCAGTAGAGAGTGAGGGGTTGAATATGTGAGCTAGAGTAGGGACAAAAGTAGGTGAAAGAGACTGGGTAAGATGGGTCAAGTCAAGGGGACAAGTGGTTGGACAAGAGGAAGGAAGAAGAGAATGTACGTCCTCTTCAGTGACAGAAGAAAATTGCTTTAATGTAGCGAAGGAAGAAGAGGTCAGTGGGTAGGAGGGAGCATAATCAGAGGGAGGGGGAGGGCAGGGTGGGTACTGTGCAAGTGTTTCAAGGTTTCCTTAGCAAGGTTGAGTGCAGACTAGTAGGAATGTAGCATTCATTTATAGTGCAGAAAGTCATATGTGGAATGAGACTTCCGTCAGCTACATTCAGCAGTGTGGGAACAATGTTGAAGGTGACGGGTTACAGTTGTGTGCCAAGGTTGGAAACATGCACGTTGTGAAGAGCAAGCAGAAACTGGGGCTACATCTTCAATAGCAGATGTGAGGGTGGAGTTATAGAGAGAGGTATGGTTGTTAGGACATGACATGTTTGAAATAGGAGAGAAGAGAAGGAGTAAATCGGTTGAGAATTTCTAAAGTTTAATAGAGTTGAGGTCTCTTGTCAGGTGAGGTTGGGGTGCAAGGGAACAGTTAGGAGGCAAAGTTAGAGAGCATGATATGAATTGGTGGCCAGAGAGGGGAAATTAGAAAAGTTAGTGAGAGAGCACAAACTAGAAAAAAATAAGGTATAGGATGTGACCATAATCATGAGTAGGGGAGTTAATATGTTGTGTGAGATCAAAAGAGGAGGTAGCCATGGGGTGTCAACTGGGATGTTGAAGTGCCCAAAGATGACATAAGGAACATCAGAGGAAAGGAAGAGGGGACGCCATTAGGAGAAGTGGTGTAAGGACTTACCAGGAGTTGGAGCCCAGTTGCAGGAGATGGAGCCCAGTTGCAGGAGATACCCTTGCAAAATAACACTGCTCAGAGTGACAGGATGGAAGAATCACTTGAGCAGTGAGAGTGTGCACAGGGGGCAAAACACATTTGGAGTAATTTGATAGGCTCAGCTGAAAATTATCACTTTTCTAATTCTGTACAGTTGACTCAAAACTGCTGCTTTTTGAAGGCAGCTGTTTTATACACATATGTAGGCAATACCTGTAGCACAGGTGCACTGATTTTAGTAAAGTTTTAAACACCCTCACTATCTCCAATTGTATACGTTGAAATAACACACTAATGAGACTAAATAGTTTCCACCTTGTTTTTGCATCTAATTATTGGTGCCAATTAAGACTGGCATGTTTTTTGTTCATCTGGTTAGTATTGGTCAGCATGCATGTAAATGTGTTTGATGTGTTTCTAGTTCATCATTTTGCAATCTAATTAACGGCGAAGTGGGACTGAGATGAGAAGCTGAAGAAATTGAGTTCTGTATTGACTGACATACTCTTTGCTTGTCATCAATATACTGCTAAGATTAGACATTAATCCTCAAGGGACTGAAGGTTTCTTATGACTTGTCGCCTAATCAAATATTTTCCATAATATTGTTGTATCTCTGCATTTTAATAAACCTCTATTGCTGATTACTAGGAAACTAACTGAAAAATTCAGTATCACTTGGGAAAATACTCTCCTTTTTAAGTAAATAACCGAGTCCTGTTTTACTTTGCTTAAACTAAAGTAATTTTTAATATCGTCATCCTCAAAATGTTGAGAGATCTATGCCTTACTTTATTCTATGACCACTTCGGTGAAATGTCACACTAGATCTTCAAGACTTGCAACCATGAGTGGACCTGGGGGGTGGGCAAAAGGGCAACTCCCCCTTTGAAAAGGACAGCTGCATGCTTTGGGAGTAGGGAGTCCAGGACTTACCTCTGTATGTCCCTAATTTCAGGAAGGAGACGAGGTTGCGCGTTGTGTGATAGCACGCTTGTCTAGTTAAATGTCTAGTTTTGTGTCTTAGCGTGAGTGCATGGATGTGTGTTAGTGTGTGCTTGTGTGTTAGGGATGAGTATGTGTTAAATGTCTAGTTGTATTAGTGTGAGTGCCCCATCCAAGATCCAAAAAAAGTTCCTTTGCTGGATCTACAGTGTTCATTCTTCATATGAATCAATTTTTAAGTGCATTTACTTATTCTATAAAAAATAGCCTATTCTATTTTAGCAGCATGGATGGGAAGATCTCGCCTAGAGTACTGGGTACAGTTCTGGAGACCCTAGCTCCACAAAAATATTCACACATTTGCAGGACAGAAATTATCAGGAAAGGTGAAAGGATCTTAATATGTATAACATGGAGGAAAGACAGGGGGTGCAATAGAAACATTAAAATACTTAAAGGGATTTACCAAGGCATAGCAGGTAAGATTATTTGAAAGGAGGAGTGTGACAGAGACCTCCATCACTGGGGCCACTGGAGAGGCCTGACAACCAGCCTCCTACCTATTGACTATGGGCCCTGGGTTTGTAAAGACTTCTGTGCAGTGGCGACTCTAGAAACAATATATAGGGGGGGCACACAAGATACCACAGTCAAACTGGGGAGGCATTCATAATTTCCAAAAGTAATGTGCTATGGAATTATACTTTTGTTAGTGGGCTAAAATAATACTTGATCATTCAACATGGGAAGCCTGAAGCCACAATTGAGTGCAACTAATCCTTGAAATAAATATTATAACACAATAAATAACTTTTCCACTAAATGATTTCAGGGCCTTGAACGGTTTGTCCCCTGAAGTCACTACAACTTCAGGAGGGCATTGTATCTCTGGATACATATAAATTAAATAATTCCTACTGAAAGTTAAGTGCCAGGAAACAGACCAAACACACACACCAACACAGGCTCTGTCACACCAACACCCAGACACACACATCAGGACAGGCTCTGCCACACCGACAACCAAACACACACACACACCAGGGCAGGCTCTGCCACACAGACACCCACACACATCAGGACAGGCTCTGCCACACCCACATCCAAACACACACACAGCAGGACAGGCTCTGACACACTGACACCCAAACACACACCCTAGGACAGGCTCTGCCACACTGACAACTGAACACACACACCAGGACAGGCTCTGCCACACCAACACCCAAACACACACCAGGACAGGCTCTGCCACAGCAACACCTATACACACACACCCGAGGACAGGCTCTGCTACACTGATAACCAAAAACACACAAACAGCAGGACACAATCTACGTCACAGACGTCTACATCAGGATGGATTTTTCACACTGCATTGTCGTTTATACCCCCCTTAGTGTTTTTGCCCCTTGTGTATTGATGCCCCTGCTGCCCATATATATATATATTAATATTAGCCCCAGTTTCCGATAGCAGGTATAGATCAACACATTAACACACAAACCAAGCTTTACATGTATAGATCAACTGATATTCACTTGTGATCTCAGCACTGAAGGTATATATCAAATAAACAGAATCAGACATACAAATCCTGTATTTGCAGGTATACAAAACGTAGCATTGCAGGTATAGATCAAATAAATACATGGAAACAGCATTGCAGGTATTAATCAACTGAACAAAACATACAAACACTGTATTTGCAGGTATACATAAATAATGTATGGAAATATATAGATATGGCTCTACAGAATAACGCAAAAACCCAGCTTTGCAGGTATAGAGCAACTGGAATTCACATAAAAACACGTCATTAAAAGGTATATTTAAAACCCCCTAAATTACAGGCATAGATCACAGGTTGCGTCCACACTGCCCACACAGCAATCACACTCCTATCATACCCAGGCAACCAGTAAATGCTGGTACTTAGGCAAGATGGGACTGTGCTTGCTGTTAGCAATCACACTCCTATCATGCCAGGTCAGCCAGTACATGATGGTACAGGGTGGCTGTAAGTGATGTGTAGACCCCATACTGCTGGCAGCATCAATACACAAGGGGGCAGCTAGCTAGGTTTCAGCATGTACTGGCTGACTTGGCATGATAGGAGTGTGATTTCTAACAGCAATCAAAGTCCCATTATGCCTAGGTTCCAGCACTTACACATCCAACCAGTAAATGCCGGAACCTAGGCATCATGGGACTGTGATTGCTGTTAGCAATCACACTCCTATCATGCCAAGTCAGCCACTACATGCTGGTACAGGGTGGCTGTAAGTGATGTGCAGACCCCATACTGCTGGCAGCATCAATACACAAGGGGGCAGCTAGCTAGGTTTCAGCTTGTACTGGCTGACTTGGCATGATAGGAGTGTGATTGCTAACAGCAATCAAAGTCCCATCATGCCTAGGTTCCAGCACTTACACATCCAACCAGTAAATGCTGGAACCTAGGCATGATGGGACTGCGATTGCTATTAGCAATCACACTCCTGTCATGCCAAGTCAGCCACTACAGGCTGGTACAGGGTGGCTGTATGTGATGTGCAGACCCCATACTGCTGGCAGCATCAATGCACAAAGGGGGCAGCTAGCTAGGTTTCAGCATGTACTGGCTGACTTGGCATGATAGGAGTGTGCTTGCTAACAGCAATCAAAGTCCCATCATGCCTAGGTTCCAGCACTTACACATCCAACCAGTAAATGCTGGAACCTAGGCATGATGGGACTGTGATTGCTGTTAGCAATCACACTCCTATCATGCCAAGTCAGCCAGTACATGCTGGTACAGGGTGGCTGTAAGTGATGTGCAGACCCCATACTGCTGGCAGCATCCATAGACAAGGGGGGCAGCTAGCTAGGTTTCAGCATGTACTGGCTGACTTGGCATGATAGGAGTGTGATTGCTAACAGCAATCACAGTCCCATCATGCCTAGGTTCCAGCACTTACACATCCATGCTATCACACACACACATTCATTCATATACTCATTCATTCACAGATTCATTCCCTCAATCACCCATACTCATTCAAACACCCTTTACCTGCACTGCAGCTCCTCGATGCCGCTCACAGACTTCAGCAGGGGGCGCGGCCTCCCTCTGCGTTCTCTGCTAGCTTCCGCTTCCTCTATGCAGTACAGAAGACCCTCCCACAGGTCAGTAGCAGGGCTCAAGGTGCGGCCGAAGTAAGATTGGTTGCCCTGGCTGCCGATCTTACGCGGGCTGCACCCTCTCTCTCCTCCACATAAAAATAAATTAAAAAAAAAAAGACGGGATTTAAAGTCGCATTGCGACTTTATTCCAAATTCGGCAGGGAGGCAACAGGGGGGGGCAAGGATTAACCTAGGGGGGGCAATTGCCCCCCCTTGCCCCCCTGTAGCGACGCCACTGCTTCTGTGGCTACCCCCAGCAGTATATCATGTCATCACTGGCTGAGGGGATTATCTCTGGCAGACAGCCAGGATCTGCAACCAGGGAATGACCACCATTCTTTCAGTTTAATGTTGTATAAATCAGTCTTCCCCCTCCCTATTGTATTGTTAATCCCGTTACTGCCCCTGTTGTCTCTGGGAGGCAGATTAAGGGGGGCGGTTTGTGTCCGAATATCATGTTTTATGTGAATGTGTGTTTTGCTGGATATATCCAGCTCTGTGTGTCCAAAGTAGATCAGTCTTCGTTTGGTTTTACCCTACACTGAGTCTCAGCTAGTCACTGGGTAACCGGGGAAAGTGTGTTGTCCCAGGCTAAGGGAGCACAAGACAGCGGAGGTAGTCGGTCGGACTAGCCAGATCCGTGACAAGGAGCAATGTTAGAAAAAGAGGTCACAGTCTAAAACTAGATGTTAGAGGCTTAGATGTAATGTAAGGAAGTTCTACTTTACTGAGAGGGTAGTAGATAAATGGAACAGTCTCCCAGCAGATGTGGTGGAGACTAATACAGTGAGGGAATTTAAACAGGCATGCGCCAGACATAAAGCTATCCTTGCTATATGACCGGACCAAGGGGTTTTAAACTCTTTACTAAATGGTTCATATCTGCCGTCAAATTCTATGTTTCTATGTAAGGTCAGGTTTTGTAATTAAGTGAAAGTTTAACTTTCTGCACAAATGTTCATAACTAAACTTATGTCAGGGTCCCTAAAGTACAAGTTATTTTTGTCAGCATTGCCCTTCATCGGGATCCTTGAAGCCATAGTAACAAGTATTATGGGAATCTAAAGGGTCCTCAAAAATGCCCTTTGGTTCAGTGCTGTAGAAAAACGTAGATGTTGAAGAAATTATGATTAAGCAAGAATGCTGATTTAAGTCCGTGTTTAGTTTCTCTTCCAATTATTGCCATAGTCTGTTTTTTGGGGACAGAGTGCAGCTGGCCCAAAAATTTCCCTTGTGGTAAACAATGCAAATAGATGAGTTGCATATTAATTTTCTGTTTTGCCTGGTGGTGATAATATTTAACATATCAGTCAAGCCTAGGGTGACCACGTGTCCCAGATTGCCCAGGACAGTCCCGCGATGGCACTTATAAGTCCCGGGCAGTCTTAATCAATGCATTGTCCTAGAATAAGAATTCTGCATGAAGAAGGTCTCGGTCAATCATGAGAAACTTATAAACTCTCCTGATTGGGTGAGAGTTCAGAAACCTCTCTGTCCTTGGACAGTGCAAAGGGGTTAGCATAGGCACCCTGACTGGTCTGTGGCTACGCAGCCCCATACGTAACAAACTGTGATGCACTGTGTGTTCTGACACCTTTCTATCAGAACCAGCATTAATTTTTTTCAGCAATTTGAGCTTCAGTTGCTGGTCTGTTAGATCTGTGAGATGGGCCAGCATTCGCCCCACTACGTGCAACAACCAGCCTTGGCCACCCATGACCCTGTTGCCAGTTCACTGCTTTTCCTTTGGACCACTTTTAATCACTGCAGATCTGGAATACCCCACAAGAGATGCAGTTTTTGAGATGCTCACAACTTGGCCCTTGTCAAAGTAGCTCAGATACTTACACATGATAACAAGTAAACAGTGGTCATAATGTTATGGCTGATTGGTGTATATATATATATATATATATATATATATATATATATATATATATGCCTGTGTGTGTAATCTCATCCGCTTCATAGTGTGTCCCCGAATGGCAGAAATAAAATGTGGTCACCCTAGTCAAGCCAGCTAAGTTAACACCAAATTTAAAAATACTAAGCATGTACATTTCAACCTACAATCAGGCCTTGACTGGGACAAAAAATAGGCACGGGCATTTCAGACTGAGCAGCCCATTTTTATGAAAAAACATATATGTACATACATATACATAATACTTGGTCATTCAACATGGGAAGCCTGAAGCCACAATTTAGTGCAACTAATCCTTGAAATAAATATTATAGAGTAAGTAACACAATACATTATCTTTTCCACTAAGTGATTTCAGGGCCTTGAATGTTTTGTCCCCTGAAGTCACTACAAATTCAGGAGGGTGTTTTATCTCTGGATAAGTAAAAATGAAATAGTTCCTACTGTAAATTAAGGAAACAGATAACCAAACACACACACACCAGGACAGGCTTTTCCACACCGACACCCAGACACACACACACCAGGACAGGCTCTGCCACAACGACACCCAAACACACACACACACCAGGACAGGCTCTGCCACACCGACACCCAGACACACACACACACACACCAGAACAGGCTCTGCCACACCGACATCCAAACATATACACACCAGGACAGTTAAAAAAGAAGAAATGGTTCAGCACTCAACTCCCAGGAAGCTGGGAGCTAGCAGGAAAAAAGGGCAAAACAAAAACAGAAAGCATAACAAAAATAGCAACGTTTCGACCAAACAGGGCCTTTTGAGCTTGACAAAGGCCCTGTTTGGCCGACACGTTGCTTTTTTGTTTTACTTTCTTTGAATAAAGTAACCTAAGGATTGGAAGCTGATTGGAGTGCTGGGGTTCATTTCTGTGTTCGTACACAAACCAGGACAGGTTCTGCCACACCAACACCCAAACACACACCCCAGGACAGGCTCTGCCACACTGACACCTGAACACACACACTAGGACAGGCTCTGCCACACTGACACCCAGACACACACATCAGGACATGCTCTGACACACTGACACCCAGACAAACACACACCAGGACAGGCTCTGTCACACCAACACCCAAACACACACACACCAGGACAGGCTCTGTCACACCAACACCCATACACAAACACACACCAGGACAGGCTCTGCTACACTGACACCCACACACCAGGATAGGCTCTGCCACACCGACACACACACAGCAGCAGAGCAGGACAGGCTCTGCCACAACAACACCCAAACACACACACCAGGACATGCTCTGCCACACCGACACCCAAACACACACACCAGGACAGGCCTTGCCACACCGACACCCAAACACACACACAACAGGACAGACTCTGCCACACTGACACCCAATCACAAACACCAGGACAGGCTTTGCCACACTGACACCCGCATCGGGAAGGGTTTCCACGGACGGTTTCACTCAGCCTGCCTGTGGCATCTTTGCCCCCAAAAGAGCCTGCCTGTGGCATCTTTGCCACCAAAAGAGCCTGCCTGTGGCATCTTTGCCCCCCCTTACACATCCATGCTATCACACACACATATTCATTCACTCGTTCACAAATATTTATTCACTAATTCACAGATAATCATTTACTCATTCAGATATTCATTCATACATTGATACTCATTAATTCCCTCATTCAGATACTCATTTATTCCCTCATTCAGATACTCATTTATATATACTCATTCACAAACATTAATTCACTCACTCCTTCACAGATACTCATTAATTCACTCTTTGATTCAATTCACATACTCCATACAGCCTCCCTCACCCCTTACCTGAACTGATGATGTACGCCCTGCTCACAGACTTCCGCGGACCTGCACATGGGAAGCAGACGCGCAGCAGGGTCATGTGACGTACGTGACGTATGTCACATGACTCAGTTGGATTCCTGTGTCCCCCTAGTGTTAGAAGAGACGCTGCTTGCGCGGGTCCGCCAGGTAAGTAGCGGGCCTGCTGCCTTTTGCCCTGCGTTAAGGACGGCCGGATAGGCCCAGTCAGTCCAGTCCTGACTGAGCCTATTTTAAGGTAGGGACCTGGAGCTGCAGCTCCATCAGCCCCTAAGTCAATCCGGCCCTGCCTGCCTACAATCTTGTTTGCAATTCATGCTTCCAAATTGAATGTTTTTTTGTGCCCCTTGGTGCCAAACATATGATATTTTAGTAAAGGGAAAATTTAATTGTGGTCGCATGATGGGCTTGTGCTTTACCTGTTCGCCTACAGCAGTTTACCTTATTTGTATTTTGTTTCTTGTATAATACAGCACCAATTATAATGAATGCATGATTTTTCTTTATACAAATGTATAGCAGTGACATCAGCTATTTTACTGTGTAACCCAGAATTAGAATCTTTTGTTTTTAGTAAGCTGATGCATTCAGAAAAAATGCTTTCAAGTACATAAAATGAGTTACACATGTGTCGTTGTTTCTGCTCCAAGGAGCTGAAACGTATGGTATTATGAATCATTTACACTTAAAATATGTTTTTTAAGAACTGTAATGTAATGTAATGCAACATCAATTTTAACTCTTTAAGTTTAGAATTACAGTTAATAAGAATAAGTTAGCTCTAGCATACATAAATGCATGCAAGCATGTTAAACTTATAATACACATAAAACTATTGTCACAACAAGAGTTGTTTCTCAGAGGGGACATGTCAAGCCGTCTTGGAGCAATGTCACATTGATGATTAAAATCTACTCTCACTAGACCCTGAAGTGCTGCTTTTTAATGCGTCCTGAAACTGTAATGAGGGTCGTCAATTTTCAGTTTACTGGGATCAGTTTGTTCAAAGCACAATGGATTTTTCATCTTTAGTTTCTGGTAACATCAAAGCAACGAAAGTCCAGTGGCTGGATTAAGAAAGGTTATTTACTTCAGAATGGAATCTCTATCGTTGATAGCAAATTAGCCAAAAGAAACAGAATATATTGATATATTACACGAAAAGTGATGATATAATTGGAGCAAGTACTCCTCCTCTTTGTTTGAACTTGTAATGTTTAATCTGTTACAAAAGGATATTTCAAAATCCAGTGAAACCTATGGGATGCAATACTTATGTTGTCATATATACTTATACTATATACACTATTGTCCTGATTATAGGCCTGACCCTTATAGTTTGGTCTCATTTTACAGAAAACGACATTTTTTCGTTGTATCCAGCACACATATGATGCTGATTGTTACATTAACAGGTGTTGGTTTATTTATATAAGCAGAGATACAATATAGCATGTTAACAAAATACTAGTAGCGCTTTAACCCCTTAAGGACAATGCTGTTTCTTACTCGTAGTATATTGTGGGACAATGGCTCTTTTAACATTTTTCAGTGTTGCTGTTTAGCTTTTCTTCTTTCTCATTTCGTGCTGCCACACATATTATATATATTGTTTTTTTTCAGGACAAACATGGCTTTCTTTAGATACCATTATTTTTATCATATCATCTAATTTACTATAAAAAAAATTATAAAATATGGTGATTTTTTGTTAAACATTACTTTTTCTCACTTTTTAAAAAAAATACTTTTACTCATCTGCAAAAACTAATAAAAAAACCTGCTAAATAGATTCCACTATTTGTCCTGAGTTTAGAAATACTCAATGTTTTTATGTTTTTTTGCTTTTTTCTGCATGTCATGGGGCAATAAGTACCAGTAGCATTTTGCTATTTCAAAAAAGGCGGTATTTTTTCTGTTGGGGGATCGGGGACTAGGCAGATAATGCAAATGCATATGTGGATGCAGAGCCACGCCTAGGCCACACCCATGAACTTTAAATAGCAGGGGTGCGTTAAGCGCAGGAGCACAGCCCCAGGGATTAAGTCTGTGCCACCTAAGTCTCTCCACTTTCTATGTCAATCGCTTCCGCATCCCTGTCTCCTTTCCTGCAGCGCTGCTTCTTCTCTTGTCTTCCTTATCTTCTTTCTTTTTCCACTTCTTGCAGATATCTGCTCTGTTGACCTTGCCTTCCGGAGCTTCTACACACACACACACACCCTGTTCCTCGATTGAATTCGGAAGAGCTTCAGAAGGCCTGGTCATCAGAGCTGAGGGAAGCGGACTGGGGGAAGCGGACAAAGAAAGGAGCCAGAAAAAAAAGAAGACAGAAGAAAAAGAGGCAAGAGAAGAAGTGGAAATGGGAAGGGACAGGGACGCGGAAGCGGTCAGCGGAGAAGGTAGGGAGACTTTGAAAGAGAAACAGTGTTTAAGGTAGAGTAAGTAAGAGTTAAAGAGTAGTAGAGTGAATGAGAGTGTGACTGAGAGTGTGAGAGAATGACTGAGACTGTGAAAGCTTCAGAAGGCCTGGTCAACAGAGCTGAGAGAAGCGGACAAAGAAAGGAGCCAGAAAAAAAGAAGACAGAAGAAAAAGAGGCAAGAGAAGAAGTGGAAAGGGGAAGGGACAGGGACGCGGAAGCGGTCAGCGGAGAAGGTAGGGAGACTTTGAAAGAGAAAGAGTGTTTAAGGTAGAGTAAGAGTTAAAGAGTAGTAGAGTGCATGAGAGTGTGACTGAGAGTGTGAGAGAATGTCTGAGACTGTGAAAGCATGAGTGAGTAATAGTTAATGAGAGTGAAAAGCTATTTTTGTTAATGCAGTACTACACATTTTACGTTTCAGCTTCTTTGTTTTCTTTGAAAATATATCCCCATGGTCTTTTCTGCCAATGAATTACATAAGATTATCAGGGAAATAGCAAACCTTGTCTAATGTTCCATTAGTACTGGGAAGTTTCTTTCTTGGAAGAAAGAGTATTAATCTTGCATTTTTCCAACAAAAAACATTTAAGCAAAAGGTTGGACCAGTAGTGCAGCACACTAGGATTTGAGGACCGAATTTGATTATGCAGTAGTGTAACAATATATAAAATATGGAAGAACACTATTAATTATTGCTGACTTCCGAGTCTTAACCTTGTTAAACCTCTGTCAAGTTGGGGTATGAGTTATATTTAATCTTTCTAGATTGTGAAAAAGTTTACATCTACTAAGATAGCGGTAGCATAAAAAAGCAGAAACAGCAGACATGAGAAAAGGAGAAAGATATGGGAATGACTGGTAGATTTGCCAGTAGATCATCTGCATATAAGTGATACTGGAAGCCAAAAAAGTTGATGGAGTATGAGTGCACATGGGACATTAGTGATAGTAAAAGTATATATTTAAAAGAAAAATGAGACCTTTTTTCACTGAGCAGAAAAGCAAACTCTGATTGTTTCACTGGTTCCTATGAAATGTTATTTGTCCACTTACATGGTAACTGTCTGCTGGTACATGTGAAGCAGCAGTTGATGGGCATGCATGACATTGTGTGCACATGCCTGCATAAGCATTGTTCATCCAGATGCAAGAATGCATGCTCAAAGTGCATTCATAGTTCAACATGCCGGCAGAATGTCCATGCCAAGACAGGCTTATAGAAAGGATTATGCAAAAGGAAGGCATGGACAATCTTTCGCACAGAAACATAGAGGATAGGTAGATCACTTTATCAGAGACTCATCTTGCCTCGAACAACTGCTACCACTGAAACTAACTGAAAAAAATCTAACTTGGTTAACCAGACAAAAAAAAACTGGGGCAATTTTTATTTGCTTTCAAATAGAAGTTGTCATATAGTGAATTGTAATTCAAAATTTAAAAAATACACTGTGTTTGAGTGCTTATAATAGAACATGTGCCAAATATCACTGGAAGGGACAGTTCCTCTTTGAGACTCAAATCCTTCTATTCCTCTTTCCTCCCCTGACGTTCCTCTCTTCCAGGAGCCAGGAACAATTGGAGTGTATCACGTTGTTTGTGTGACAGGACAACATGTTCACCCGAAATTGTGCTTTCTTCTACTGAGACACCAGTGGTTTACCCCTTCAGTGCTAGTATTGTCCTGAAAAGTATATAAATTTGTCATAGCAGCCTGGTGAGGTAGAAAACGAACTGAGTTTATCTGGAGCAGCACATATAATTATACCTACAAACGTAATTAGATCAGGAGTATAATCCCATCTCTATAAAACAGCCCAGCCACTCTATACAGTTCTATGGCCAGCAATGCCCACCCGACAAAGAGTCACTATTTCGGGGTGGTCCCGAGGGAGTAGCATCAATCCCAGGGTACAGATGGAGAGCTCAGGGTTCAAGGATGTTATGTTCCAAAAAGCAACTTGATCTGTGATAGGGACCCTGAGCGACAGCGCCAGAAGCGGCCGAGGGAATAGTCCGCAAGATAACCAGGCCAGAGTCCCAGAGCACAGGGTGACTTAGGCATACGAAATGATTTGGGCAGAAAGGTAAGGAATCACTCCATGAATCTGTCATGGCCCCCTCACAAACGCAAACCCATTTGTCCTCAGCCTTAGGGGGTTACTGTGACAGTTTGGTTAGCCTAAAAGTTACAATTGGTGATGATAATTTCCATGTAGTTAGTTATGAAATCATATGTAGACTTAGATACACATGGTCAGTGTTTTCTACAGTCGTTGAACTAAGAATGGGTTGTACTGTACTTCTGGAAGAGGGGCTTGGTTATTTTTTTTGGTGAAAGCATACAGCATAGAAAAATCCACAAATCTCGATCTAATATTAATAGTACTGTGTACATAGTACTACATTTATGGCTAATATTAATAGTACTGTGTACATAGTACTACATTTATGGCTACATTTATGGCTAATATTAATAGTACTGTGTACATAGTACTACATTTATGGCTAGTTTAGGTATATCAAGAGGCCTTTACTGTTATTAGTCAATATTTAACATGATACAATAGAACCAGAGCTTGGATGACACATGTTCCAACTGGAGGAGCATAGCCCTAGGTTACTACTATTGGCTCTTCTATTAATAAAGAAAGATCACAGTTGTTTACATTTTCAACGTATGCATTTTCTGGAGCCCCTCGGGATAATTCAGATACATTTGTCAGTTGTTGCACAAAAGCTTTTTGCTGAATAACAAGGTACAGAAATTGTCCCCGACGAGTGGCTAATAATTTCAGATCTACTCTCACCGTCGCTGCCGTAAACAGCCTTTGACAGCATAACCGGTTCCTCAAATTTACAAGACAATTGTGCCTTAGGCAAGACGATTATCAGAGACAGAGCCAATGTCACTGCTGTGCCACAGCTGAGAATATAGTTTCATGTTAATTTACTGAAAGCTTATTAAAGATGTGTGCAAACAGACTCATTCTTACTGTATATGTCGCACAGGAAATGGTAGGCTATGGGTTGTTCAACAAAAAGAAAAAATGGCATTCTCACAACACGTATGCAGATACCAGTCCTCAATTTAGATGCATTTTATATATTGCTATATATAACATTTTTGGAGTTTGGAAGTTAGGGTACCAACTTGAACAAAGTAAAACATTTAGAATGCCATATGAAGTGTTTTTGTACCATGAAAAATCAGAAGAACATGTGGTAATTGTTTTTTGGAAATTACTGGTGCTGTCAGTAAATTTACCGTAATCTGTGTTTGGGCCAATTTTACAATCTTATCAAAAGTTGACCATTAATTTGCTGTATACCTATCACCAACTTTATTTTACATGAGGGCCACCACTGTCAAGTTTTTTTTCACAAAGGTCTTGGGCAATAGGCCATGCAAGCTCTTCTTGAAGGAGAAGCTCACTGGGGTCCTTCATAATGCTTTGTAGAAACAGTATGCATTTTGGTATCCAAATTTACTTGAAGTATCATGTGGGAAAGTGAACTTAGATATGTATTTGCATTCCTTAAGAATAAAGCATTCCTCAAGAATTTCTACATACCTGACTATTCTATTGCATACATAATTAGAACACATTCACAAGGATGTCTTTTTTATGGTGGAAAATGGAACCAAAGCCAGATTTCTATAACTTTGCCCCATTGTGTATGACTGGATATTTTGTGCATTAGAGCTACACTATGACAAAAGTATTGGGACACCTGCCCATTATACCAACAGGGATTTGTATGACACTGTATTCTATTTACATACACAATAACATGTATTTACTCTCCCCTTTGCAGCTTTAACAGCTTACGCTCTTCTGGAACAAATGTTCTACTGGATGAATGGGCAAACACTCCTAACACTCCAAACTCATGTAGAAAGCCTTCTCAGAAGAATGGAAGCTGTTATAGCTGCAAATAGGGGATCAACTACATATTAATGTCTATGTATTTAGATTGCAATGCTATAAAAGTCCCTATTGGTGTAATGGTCAGGTGTCCCAAAACTTTTCTCCATATAGTGTATAAAACACAAACACTCTAGAGATTAAATGAATTACTTTTCTGCACCATATTCATTTCTCTGCGGTTTAACTAAAGGTTGTTTTGTCAGTCACACTCAGATTTTTCTTCAAGCACAATGGATTTGGGGCATTTTAGTAATGGCATGCAGAAAAAAAAACATCTAAATGCAATAAAATCTTTTTTACACAGCTGTTTAAATATGCACAAAAAGAAAGCTGTAAAGCCTTGGGCTAACATTATAAAAGAGGGAGATTGTTCGAGCTTTACTGGTTTTATTCAATCAGTTAAATACTTCCTTATGCTGTACATAAAATATATTCCTTAATACATGTACATGGATGGATGGATTTCTGTTGTTTTTGTGATAGCTTGTTTACTCTAGACTTCCAACATGAAGTAATCATGACAAGCTTAATAAAACCCTTTCCAAGGTCCTTCTACAACCCCATCTCTCTTTTTCTCTAAGATACTAGAATGGATTGTTTACAACATTGACTAGCTTTGTACCTTACAAACAACCTTCTCAAATGTCTTCAATCTGGTTTTAGACCTCTACATTCTACTGACACAGGTTTTTTGAATAACTTACTTTTGGGTAAGTTTTGACTTCTTGATTCACATACTGCTTTTGACACTGTTGATTATTACAAGTCCACACACATCTGGACTATTGCAACTCACTTTTGAGTTACATTCCATCTATCCTAAAAGCTGCCTAAGGCTAGGTTTCCACATGGGTTTTTGTCCGGCGTTTTTTTCTTGATGAAAAACACCAGGAAAACTGCCAAGAAAACTGCCACTGCATTTACCTGCGTTTTGGCGTTTTTTCTGGAGTTTTTTCTGGCGTTTTAGCCTTTCTGTGGAAATTGCTTTTTTTGACCTTAGGCAGTTTTTCCAGCCTTTACAAGTTAGAAGTTTCACCCAGCTAAAAGGGATTAGGATAAATGGCAAGTATCTGCCCTCTCCTGATGTCATTTACTTGGTAGACCCTTTTGTCTCTTTTCTGTGGTTTGTAAGGCATGCTTTATTCCGAATGTCTGCTCCTCTGGGAAGATTGGCCCCAAATGATGGTGCAAATTGTTTGCTGTTGCTTTTGGCACGCAGGATCCAGTTGATGCGTTGGGTATGTTTGTTTGTAATGGCATGTTTGTTCCAAATGGTGTAAAATTCAATATGAACCAGTCCAGGACTTTGTTTTCAGCCTATTTCTCGTAGGACACACAGATACTGGGTCCATCCTCTGCATTGTAACTGTGGAAAAAACGCCATAAAAAACGCCAAGACAATAAACCCACATGGCTTTTTCATGGCGTTTTTTCCCTCCCATAGACTTCTATTGGAGAAAAATGCCAAGATTTCTTGCAAAAAACGCCAGAGTGTCAAAATGCTGCGATTTTGAAAAACTGCCACAGAGCCCAAAAAAGCAGAAAAACGCCAAAGAGGACTGAAAAAACGCCAAACAGAAAAACGCCAAGTGGAAATGGCATTTTGCGATTTCCTATTGAAGAACAGCTAACATCTGGCTGCAGCCGTTTTTCACAAAAAAAAACGCCAGGTGGCGCTATTGGCGTTTTTATGGGCGTTTTTAGCAAAAAAAAACCAAGTGGAAATCTAGCCTAAGGCCTCAGGTTTTTTTCTGTCTCTCCTCATGGCTTTGCATAGCCTGCAAGAGGTTTCCAAAACCTACCCACTATCTCTAAAATACACTTCCTTGTAACATCCAACTTTGTTCATCCATATTTCTCAAAAATCGAATATCCAAAGAATCTTTAAATGCAGTTAACTATGACGAGGATCATAATGCTAGGAAGGCTAGACAGGTGCTGGTGGTAGGGGATTCAGTTAAAAAGAAATGCCGAACAGTATGTTGTCTCCCGGGGACTCGGGTTTGGCATGCTATGGACCAGGTCAACAAAGTATTGGGAGAGGCTTGGGAAAATTCTGAGATCTTAGTACACATTGGTACTAATGTCAAAGTTAATGGCAGTTGGGCGGTCCTTAAAAAATTTTTTTAGTGCACTAGGTGAGAAACTTAAGGTCGCCCAAAAGTAATTTTACCAGTACCACACACTACATCAGGGAGACGGCAGGAGCTTAGAGGTTAGCACAGACATTAATTGCAAGTATATGCTACAAGCCGCCAAACACTAGCAATGATGGAGATGATCATATTTCATTGCAAATCTGGGTGAAGGTGTAATCATGGGAGATTTTAATTAACCAGATAAAGATTGGATTTGTGGAAAAACTAGTCACACTAAAGGCAGCAAGCTTCTTAGGGTTCTGTTCTGGGTCCCATATTGCATTGAGAGCCATCTCTCAGTGTTTGCCCATGACACAAAATTAGGTAGGAGCTTTTGCAGGCAAGTGGCTCTTTATAATGGTCAATGGTAAGACCTCACCTTAAATATGCAGTACATCTATTATAACATTGTTTAAATATGTGTACCGCCAATATAAAGAGCTCTCCAGTGACCTGTTCATTAACAGAAATGTACAAAGAACAAGAGGTCATCCTCTGAGACTGGAAGAGTAAAGATTTCATATACAACAAAGGAAAGCATTCTTTACAGTGCAATAAAGGTATGGAATTCACTGCCAAGAGAGGTGGTGCTATCAAATACAATGGATGCCTTCACAAAAGGTGTGGGTATTTTAAAGAAAAACAGAACATAAGGGCTATAAATGACAGAATAAACATTAATATTTTAGAGCGTCTTAATCCATGGAGAAATGTGATTGCCTTTCAGAGTCAAGAAGGATTTTTCTCTAAAGTGAAAAAATCCAAAAAAAAAAAATGTTTTTATGTTACTACGACACAAATCAATCATCCTCCTACACCTACATCATACATCAATACCTTTTGTAGCTGCCATATAAAATGGACCCAACATATTTTATGCATCGATATTAATTTGTGGGAGCACATTTTTAATCCAGCCCTACCGTGCTTTAGACACCGTTATATAGATATAGAGAAGGACTATATACAGCCCCTATATTAGCCCCCCAAAACAGGAGTAGTTGGATAGCATGACCCCCCATTAAAATTCATGTTATATGAACACATCATTGATCACATATTTGAGAAAAATAGCCCTCCATCCTTGCATATATACTTTTTTTTAGAAATAGCATGGGATTTCCTGAATTATTTACCTTTACAGGGGTGGATGTTTCAAGGTAATAGTTAACAGGGGGAACAGATAGATAGCCTGCCATTCCATATTTTAACATTTGCTTTTGCATGATTTGGTCAGATTTGCACACAATTAGTATAGTATACACAATATAAACTGTATCACACACTCAGCCACATACATACGACACTAATCAACAAACACACTACACACTATACTGAGTTCTAGATACATTCTTGCCCTGTTACTATTGTCCATAACAATAGTACAGGGTCAATTTATGTGGCATCACTTACGCCTTTCCTTTGGATGTCTCCTAATGCTGACTGACAGAGGGATTGCTGGACTGCTATACAGTCGTGGCCGAAAGTTTTGAGAATGACACAAGTATTGGTCTTCACAAAGTTTGCTGCTTCAGTGTTTTTAGATATTTTTGTCACATGTTACTATGGTATATTGAAGTATAATTACAAGCATTTCATAAGTGTCAAAGGCTTTTATTGACAAGTACATTAAGTTTACACAAAGAGTCAATATTTGCAGTGTTGACCCTTCTTTTTCAAGACCTCTGCGATCTTCCCTGGCATACTCTCCATTAATTTCTGGGCCACATCCTGACTGATGGCAGCCCATTCTTGCATAATCAACGCTTGGAGTTTGTCAGAATTTGTGGGTTTTGTTTGTCCGCCTGCCTCTTGAGGATTTAAGACAAGTTCTCAATGGGATTAAGGTCTGGGGAGTTTCATGGCCATGGACCCAAAGTTTCGAAGTTTTGTTCCCCGAGCCACTTAGTATCACCTTCGCCTTTTGGAAAGGTGCTCCATCATGCTGGAAAAGGCATTTTTCACCGCCAATGTTCTTGGATGGTTGGGAGAAGTTGCACTTGTGTTGGTACCATTCTTTATTCATGGCTGTGTTCTTCCTTGGCTGTGTTCTCCCTTGGCTGAGCAGCACATGATTGGTCTCAGGATGCTTTACTGTTGGCATGACACAGGACTGATGGTAGGGCTCACCTCATCTTCTCCGGATAAGCTTTTTTCCGGATGCCCCAAACAATCGGATAGGGGATTCATCAGAGACAATTACTTCACCCCAGTTCTCAGCAGTCCAATCGCTGCACCTTTTGTAGAATATCAGTTTGTTCCTGATGTTTTTCCTGTAGAGAAGTGGCTTGTTTGCTGCCATTCTTCACACCAGACCATCCTCCAAAAGTCCTTGCCTTACTGTGCGTGCAGATGTACTCACACCTGCCTGGGTGCCCTGACACATTTTTCACAACAATTGAACCTCTCTCCTTGAAGTTCTTGATGATCCGATGAATGGTTGATTTAGGTGCAATCTTACTAGCAGCAATATCTTTGCCTGTGAAGCCCTTTTTGTGCAAAACAATGTTGACTGCACATGTTTCCTTGCAGGTTACCATGGTTAACAGAGCGAGAACAATGAGCTCAAGCACCACTCTCCTCGAAGCGTCCAGTAAATCAGCATAACAGAGTGATCTGCAGCCTTGTCCACGTCAATACTGTGTTAACGAGAGATTCACTGATATGCTGTCAGCTGGTCCTTTTGGGGCAGGGCTGAAATGCGGTGGAAATGTTTTTTGGGGATTAAGTTCATTTTCATGGCAAAGAGGGACTTTACAATTGATTGCAATTCACCTGATCTCTCTTCATAACATTCTGCATTATATGCAAATTGCCATCATCTAAACTGAGACAGTAGACTTAAATTAATATTTGTGTCATTCTCAGTCTGAAGAGACTAAGATGAGAGGCAGCTGGTTTATAGACCGGCCCCAGGGCAAGCGGTCTACTCAGTAATCTTCTAGTGTCCAATTGCTGGTTGCATACCTATTGGTTTCAATGGTACCCCGACACCAGAGCTCAGCATAGGTTAAAATTGTAGCTTGCAGTCCAATTTTTTCCACTATGAGAAGCTTTCTTAGCAGTGTGCACTGGATTATGATGTGCTTCAGGGTACTTGATAAACTTTGTTCATTCAAAGAAGTTATTACATTTCCCAACTTTTCACTAAAGTCTAGGCACAGACCATGCCTTTTCAAGTTAATACTCATGTCCTCAGCAATTCACAATCATTATATTTGTAATAATTGCTGGGAGATGAAGCAGTATCACTATTCTAATGGGTTTCTTGCTTTTGCATAGTTTTATTGGAGGTCCTTTAAAGGACATTTACACTTTATTAGTGACTTATTAGTGTCATAATTAGAAAAGGCAGAGCACACTACACACTACTGCCTTTGATGGATTAGCCTTGCTATAAAATAGATTAACCACAGCCCCACAAGACAAGCACCATACCAAATAGGTGTCTTGGATATCAGAATTTGATTGCACAAGGCAGATTAACTTTTTAACGTTTAGCATATGCTTTTAGCATAAGATCAAGATACCATTCCTAAAAAGTATTTGGACAAACCATTAACATTCCCCAAAAAAGTGAATTTTATATTTGTATGTGGAATTAATGTGTAACAATTAAAGTGCCAGACAAGAGGTAACATGAGATGATGATCCATCATGTCACTCTAAGGTTGTCAGGTACAAATTCTGACAGGTGAAAAGAAATACTGGATATAGATTGTAAGCCTAGACTAGATTATAAACTCGCAAGAGCAGGGTCCTCGTCACCTTTTGCATCAGTTTGTTATTGTATGCCTGCGTTACTAGCTATTGGGATTAGTATTACCACGTTTTACTGTTTTCTAAACAATTAGTAAGTAGTAATGCATGTGGGTGTAGGCTATATATCAGGCATCTTAGGGAGCATGATAAAATCCCAATACTAAAAAGATATATTACAGTCATTAAAGGTTTAGAAGGAGTTAAAGTGAACTCACCTCATTGAAGAACATTTGGCTGGTTGATTCAATACAAGATTTACCATGCTCACACGAAGAGCGATACTGCACCCCGTGGCCTATTATTCCCGCAAACTCATGCCACCAGAAAGCAACTATGACATGGGTGACTGGGAATTACTTTCCATCAAACAAGCACTAGGAGTGGCGGCATCTACTTGAGGTGGCTAAATACCCCATCACGATATACACAGAGTATCTTCATTTTGCTTGAAGACTATGTCTAAGACAAGCCAGATGGGCTCTTTTCTTTACAACGTTCAACCTGCATGTAACTTCTCGCCCCGGGTCAAAGAACATCCTGTCTTACATTTATCCTTCCATAGATAGAACAGAGGACGCCACTGAAGCCACCTTACACGCTGTCCTTTTCCTTTACACATGCCATAATCTTATGGACTATATACGTAATCCAAGGGACCAACATCCCAGTCACCAAGCCATCTCTCATTGCAGAGCATGGCTACTAGTATTATGGAAAGCTATTATACGTCATGACATCCTGCTTTTCAGACATGGCTCCTGGAAGACAACCATGTACCCCCGAGTGTTTCTGCGCCCCCATACCCTCTCCTTCCTGGTTCCTGTGGTGCCCGGAGGTTGCCCGATGGGGGGTTCCCTATTACATACCTGGCAAAGACTCCTCCTTCTCTCCTGTCTGCTGCCCTGCTCCAAGACTTTTTCTTCTCCCACAGCTGCATGCACGGCTGCAATACAAAGATTGAAGAGGGTATGTCAGGGTTTCTCCCTGCATGCTGGGATCCTGTCTATTTTATACATAGTCATGCTTACCTGCAGCCACTAGTTTCCACCCTTCCCTCTCAGGATCACCCATTTCTAATTATTCTGGAAAGCTGAGCCACATTATCTGGATGTTAGCCCTGCCTAATATACCTGCTCTACCCTCCAGACGGAGATTTTGCATTGTGGTGTATACAGCTCTGCTCTGTCAAATTCTACCCATTTTGGCCTGGCTTGTCCAGACCTTGTTCTTGGCTTCCGATTTGGCTCCTGTGATCTTCTGGTGCTGACCCCGCTTGTCCTGACCTTGCTCTTGTTCCTATGATGTTCTGGTTCTGACCTGGCTTGCTTGACTATGTGTGCCCTGCCTGAGGGCTCCCTGCTGTGAGTCCAGTGTCCTGCTGTGAGTCCATTGCCCAATCTTTGGGCTTCCAGACGTGTTCCTGTTTTGTGCGCATGTCACCCTGTACCCTGTCGGAGGAGTTCTAGCCCTTTACCTTGCCAGAATTCCAGCCTTTTCCCTATCCAAAGTCTGCTCCAAGGTCCCCTATCTGAAGTCTGTATCCTGTATATTCTAATTAAATATAAGTATTACACCTTCTGGTGAAGTGGTGCCGCAGAGACACAGGAACAAACTCCCCCAAATGTTCCAAATTAAATACAATCTGCGCACCCAAATAATAAGTGAGTAAATTATATGTGCAACACAAAAATAATATGTACAAAGATACCCTTCCAGCGAGAGTTCCACACACAGTATCCAAAAGGCTCATATATAAAGGGAAGAGAAAAAAAATGATGGTGTAGTATATCAAAGTAGGTCTCAAAAAACGCTATTAAGCAGATCAGACCCTTACAATTTAAAGAGCATAAATATGCCCATACATAGAGTGTGATGATCTCCTTAGGAGTTTCTTTATCTCACACCGGAACTTGTAGATAAAGAAGGTAGGCAGCGGAGGGGCGTAGATCATCCATAGCAAATGTGGCTGTCAGGCCCGAAGGCTTGTTATTTCATGAGAATGGGGAGGTGCTGTACTGTTTTCAGTTTATACTGGTGTCCAAGAAGTGTCTGTGGGTAATAAGA
This sequence comes from Spea bombifrons, assembly GCF_027358695.1. Taxonomy (NCBI): domain Eukaryota; kingdom Metazoa; phylum Chordata; class Amphibia; order Anura; family Pelobatidae; genus Spea; species Spea bombifrons. The sequence goes on from NC_071088.1 coordinate 46,293,057, forward strand.
GAAAGATTTTGGGTCCCATGTGTCCCATATTGGGACAGAAACTAAGGCAGTGTGTTGAGGGGTGAGATACAGAAGATTGGGAGATTATTCTCCAGTTGTTTCAAAGGTTACATTCGGCCACATTTGCTATGTTAAAATGTGGAGCTTTCCTGTCTTGGGGTTCAGGTATGGTTTGTTTTGTTCTTCCTTTCAGGGGATGATGGTATATTAGTATAGATACTGGGACACTCATCATCATTTAGTTCGGAGAGTAGAGGACAGATCATGGAGCAGGCAGTTTGGTATATTTACAGGGGTAGTGTCTATCAACAGGTCTAAGGTGAAATTAAATAAAGTGGTTTCATGTTTTCTGGTAAGAAATTGGGAGTTGTAATATGACATAGACTTTTAGTGATACTGATGACCTTAGGGCCACAGGTGGGGTTCACTGAATGATATAGACCTGGGTGTGTTTGAATTTGTGTGGCTCTGCCTGATATTTTCTATCTTATTTCTGGCAATAAGCACCCAACGTAACATTTGTTTTTCACATTTTAAGCTGGGCAATGCCTAAAGATCAGTTAAACTGAATATTAAAAAAAAAAAAAAGTGTGTCTCAATCAGATTTGTTTTAATTTAAGTTTTAGACATGAAAACAACCTCAACACAACATGATTTAATAAATGATAAAAAAAGAAATACACTATTAATGGTATGGTTCGTACCCATCTATTCTTTACTTTCAATTTGTTGGAAACCAGTGCTTTAATTAATTTTATGTCTCGGAATCCATCTAGCAATCCTTACGGCTCAATAAGAAAAACTCACCGCTGTGCTAAAGCAGATTCTCAGCTAGTGCAGCTGCTAAGAAATTCTAAAGCAGGCCTGTTTCTTTCCATATCTTTTTATGTTCACCTTGACATGCTGTGAAATTTCCCCTCTACTTGCAAATTTATGCAGGGTCAGAAAAAAATAACCAAAAGTTGTATTAATGTAGTCTAGCTTTTTCTGTTCTCAGATTTCAGTTTCAAATGGTCTGTTGTTGAGAACCAAGAAATTTAATTAAATGTATAAGCTACTGACAATTTAAAAAGTCAGAGTTAAATTTTTCTGGGTTTTGTAAATTAAAGTTCATTATAGATTAAGCTCACTGAGTTTTTACTAAGTTCATATAGTTCAAAGCCTGATATTAGTGTTTGAATGCATGATACTCACTTAAGTCAAGGTTTCCATTAGGACATGTATTAGACCCATTTGGTTAACATATTTGGCAAGTAGCTACTAGGACCATTAAAGGGTTAATATTTAAGGATTCTCAGGGTCAGTTCATATAGAAAGGTCCCATGGAATGCATAGCGTCATATCCTGAAGCTCAGCACTGATGCTGCGATCGCCATGATTGATCACTGTGAAGGAGATCCGTAGGAACAAACCTAGCATTCTCACCACAAGATCATAATGTAAAGAAGAGTGAAAAGGAGAGAGTACAAGGTGAGATGGGGAGGAAGGGGAGAAACATTAGTTCAGATAGAGTAGAGATAGTGAGGATGAGAGATAATGAGACATGAGAGAGGTAAAGAGAGGTGGGATAGAAAATTAGGAAGAGGAGAGAAATAGAGAGAAAGTAGATAGGTGAAGAGAAAGGGGAGAGATAGTCAAAAAGGAAGGAAATAGTGAGAGAGAAAAGGAGTGGGGAGAAATAAAGTAAAAGGGGAGAGATAATTAGAAAGCGCAGAGAGAAAGTGTGTCTAAGGACAGGTAAGTGTGTGGCTGCAAGGACAACTGTAAGCCAGGAACACACTTTACAGGGAAGACTATTCAGTATTGTTTCAAATAAAAAAAATGATAGTGTCCTTTCCTGACTTCAGCAGTTTTGAAAATGTCCGCAATGAATGTCAGGTGCAGTCCCAACATCCGCAGCCTGCTCCGTCACACTTACCACAAAGGAGGGGGCTCGGGTGCGTAGTGAGGTGCCGCTCCACTTGGCGGTGTCTTCGTGTTCAATTAGGTTCCTATTCCTGTCCCCTAACAATGAACCTTGTCTGTGTCTATCCCTACATAAAATGAATGTGTGTGGATGTCAGTGTACTGGGTTCAAATAAGTGTGTGTCAGTATACAAGATTACCACAAATGATAATATGCCTGTGGAGGATTGCAGGTCTTAGTTTACACTTTATCAGGTACATGGTTAGGAAAAGGCATGTAAAGGGGTATTTTATATTTTAGAATAGTAATCGCTACGGATGACATCTTTGGTAATTCAACAAGATTGGATATCTAAGGATTGTCTAGTCTAGTTACTGCCAAGATTAAACACATTTTATTCAATATTTTTCTCCCATAAGCATTTCCATCTCATCAATGACCTAGATTTCTTATTGACCTAAACTGATTAAAAACAAGATAAATGGACCAAATACATTCATATCAGCAGATTTGTATAATGAAACAGAGAAGTTAAACAATGCTAAAATAATCATTATGTCATTTAAAAGTAACATTTACGGCAATATGCAATGGATTGATTTTAATTAATTGTGGCCCATGTTCCAATATGATGTACAAATATATTGACCAATATATCTGGAGCCAATACTAGCACGACATCTAAATTACATCACAGATAATTAAAGAGGAACCTTAATGTGTTAATTATAGCACACATTTATCACATTGTTAAATAGGTTGATGGTAATTAATAATGTGCAATGGGTTCTACTGATAGATCTGGAAGGCTGGAAATCAGGTGTAAACTAGTCAAAGCAAGATACAGGGATATTTCCTTTTGCATCATGGATTACTTATATAATTTTTTGAACTGGGTATATTTAAATAGCTTTATTCTACATATTTGCAAAAGCCAACTGGTCATTTGATGTTTGTAATATTCACCTTTACACCAGGGCAAGTATGTGAACAATGAAGTGCCTTTGTCACTTTTTGCCACCATAAGCTTAATGAATCTATAGATTAATGGGTAGAGCCTCTACGCAATCCTCTCCCTCAATTGCAGGAATGGGAAAGAGGCTGGCAACACAGTGCAGAAAAGGGTTCAGCCATGGCACACACCACAAGGGAGAGGGTGGTGCGGAGGCTCTGCTCTTTTGAGACAGAAGGTTGAAGAGAGCAAGCAGAGCTGCAGGAGACCATGACGTGGAAGCATTTGGCAGAGAAAGTGGAAGACATTAATAGAAAGAGTGTGAGAGAGCATGAGACCCCATAATGCCCAGCCAGCCAGAAGTCTTTTTATACAACCCAAATCCCTCTAGACTATAAGCTCATTTGAGCAGGGCCCTCCTCACCTGTTGTCTCTGTTACATACTACTTGTTATGTCCTGTCTACCCATTGTACAGCGCTACGGAATTAGATGGCGCTATATAAAACAATAAATATTTTTTATATATTATTTAGTTGTTCTGCACCGGCAATGCTATGTTTTATGTGTTATTTATTAATAACTGCAAATACAGGGTTTGTATGTCTTATTCAGTTGATCTGTAGCTGCAATGTTGTGTTTCCATGTGTTTATTTTATGGGGGTGTTAACAGAGGAGTAGGGCACCACGGGGGGTAGCCCGCACAGGGTGCCTGAACACCTTAGACTGGCCCTGATTGAGATGCGCATTTCCATTTCAGGTCACTCGCCAGACCAGCACAATTCATTAGCTATGCAACCTGCATTTTACTGTGCTCCTCGCCGTGTGTGGCGTGAAGATATCTTTGGTGGAGTCACATTAGGATCAGAAGGAGGGAAGACCGCACTGACTCTGACACCTAATTTGTAGAGTCAGCGCAGCAAGTACCGTATTTGCTTGATTATAAGACAAGGTTTGTCTTATATCCTAGTCATATATTTGAGGATGTCTTATTATGGGACCTCAAATAGAGGTCTGACTATAAAACTAAGATCCAGATCCCCCATAGCGCTGCAGGATTCCTGGATCCTCCTCTCTGGTAGCCAGTGGACGTCTCCACGATGTGTGCAGACAACCTCCGCAGCTGCCGTGGGCTTCTATGACAGAGCCCTGGCATCACATGACGTTCCAGTGCTCCACCATAGAAACCTCGGCGGAAGTACCGGCCAGCAACAGCGGAGGTTGTCTGTGCGATTCGCACAGACAACCTCCGCTGTTGCTGGCCGGTACTTCACCTAGACGTTCACCGGCTGCCAGAGTGTAGGATCCTCCACAGCGCTGCAGGGGAGGTGAACGTCTGCACGCAACCTCCACTGCTACCTGACACTTCCGCCAGGGCTTCTATGGCTGAGCACCAGAAGGTTCTCCGTCATAGAAGTTCCGGCGGAAATCCCGGTAGCAGCAGAGGTTGTCTACGCAGATCACACAGACGTCCACCGGCTGCCCCCACTTGACACCAGGGAGTCTGGAGCAAGGGGGACAAGTCTAGGGATGCATCGGTAAGTCAGGGGGAGGCATATAGGGGGTCAGAGTGGTAAATAGGGGGGTATAAGGCATATCTGGGGGGGCAGAGTGGCAAGCCGGGGGGCAGATGTGCATAACTGGGGGGCAGGTTGGCAAATAAAAGGAAATAAAAACAAAAAATATATTTTTCTCAATCATAATTTTTATAAAATATGAAAAAATAGTTTGCATGAGAATTAATATTTACTAGTAAACCTATTTACCTATAGGGTAGGCTTATATTCAGGCTTTTTCTCATTTCCTAAATTAATATTCAGATTTTGGGGGGTCGTCTTATAATCAAGCAAATACGGTACCTTTGTTTTTTGTGGGATATTTTTGCTGGGCCCTGCCCATTTGCTCCACACTCCCTGGCTGTCACGTTAACCCTTTAAGGCTGAGGACTTATGTGGTTATGTTTCATTTGAGGAGAGGGCCACTGTTTCTGAGGAGGCTCCTTACCAAGTCCCGTCTAACTAATCAGAATACTTCCACTTGGGGACGCTCATATAAGACCAAAAAAAGGAAATAAAAGGTAGAAAATAATAGTGTAGACTATTACAACATATCACTATTACCACTAAAAATTGATATTGGCATATTTACTTTCTATTTACTGGGACTCACTATACATACAGATTTATGTCTAACTAACCCTGTGCTCATTCGGGGGCACAGGGTGACCAAGAAACCCCCTCTGGTCTCCCGGAACCAGACTCCCGTAGACTAGCCGGCTATGGGGGCTCTACAAGCCAGGAAACACTTGATCCGCCTGACAGGAACCTAGCTGCAAATTCATGGAACTGTGCGGCGGCTAGGAACTGATGCGATGCCCACCAACAATTGCAACTGTGTGGCTACGGACAACCTTTTGCCCACCACGTCTCTCTTTTGAGGATACATTAAGCACACGGTGGGCAATACTCAGTGGTGGTTACAGAGAGGGAGCTCATTTGGGAACCCTGGTTTTACTACCAATCTTTAGGAGCAGGGTTTACCCATCCACGGGAACTATTCCCGGGGATGTTTCTGACACTGTCGCTCAGGGTCCCAAACATCGGATCACATCGCTTTTTGGATCATAACATCTGCGGACCCTGTGCTCTCCAATGGTACCCTGGGATTGATGCCGATGCCTCGGGATCACCCCGAAATAGTGACTCTTTGTCGGGGGGCATTGCTGGCCATAGACATAGTCCAATCAATATTAAAGACGGCCCTGGTGGATGTTTTGGTTGGTCAGTCTGGGCCAGCAAAGTTTATCCAGAGAGGGCTAGACTTTATTTTTATGATTTTATTGTTGGGGTATTTTATGTGCACCTGGTAATAAACATACACTGTTTGCTGAATTTAATTTTTTAAATTTTGCTAACATTTAATTGACTGACTCTTTCTTGTAACTACTATGAAATATTTTGCAGCATGTATAAATGTTTTACCTTGTACCTGCCTATGTTAAAAGATATCTGACTAATATATATTTGAGTCATTTTTAATAAGGGCTGAACTGGCACAAATTAAACTGTGAAAATGAAGTGTGGGTACAAGAGTACCACATTAAGAGATTAACAGGAATAGAAAGAGACTATCAAATTATGGGGTTAAAAAGAGTGCAGTGTTATTAGGCCTCTTTAGGGGGGTGGGGGTTAAACATAATTAAATTACCCTATGGAGATTCAGATCCCATGCTGAGCTTCCCCCTCACATCCCATCCTGTTGTCAGTGGGATAAGGGATTAAAATAAATTTAATTATCCTTGGAGGGATTTCTTTTGGGTGCCACAAGAGTAGATTTGGGTTAATGACTTTGCTAGTTTCCTGCTCTTTTCAACTCGTATATACTCAACTTTCATTCACTCGGCTATCAGATTTTTTTTTGCAAGTGCTGTTTCAGGTTAGCGAGATGGTAGTAATTCGTTTTTGGACAATGAATTTTGTTTATTCAGAGGGATTTTTTAATTTGGAAATGAAAGTCACTCATTCACTCTCTCACATTCTTGCTCACTCTCACACACTCTTTCTCAACATCACCCTACTTTCTCCACCAAACACTTCCGTTTCCCTGTCTCTTTCTCCTCAGCTCTGCTTCTTGTATTGCCTTTTTCTGGTTCTTCTGTCATCTTTCTTTGTCTATTTTCCCTGCTGTCTGCTGCTTTATCCAGGGCTCCCAGAGACAATTACATAAAGGGCCTCCCCACACATCCACTCCCCCAATTGGAGGTGGCTCCACCCTTTTTTGGAAGTACTCGAAAAGGCCAAAATAAATCTAATGCTCCTCTCTCTCTGCGGATCCGTCTGCATTATTCTGGCCTGGTATAGTACTTCCACGATAGGGTGGAGCCTCTCCCCATTCCTCAAATTGGGGAGGGGGTTGCCAACTTCGGCTATTAAGAACATACTACACTAGGCTTACTGAGACTACTGGTATAGTACTTCCGCAACAGGCCCCTGTCGCAAAAGTACTACACCAGGCCAAAATAATGCTGATGAACCACAGGGAAAGAGAAACATTTATATACTTTTCTCTGTGGATCAATTTGCATTATTTTAGCCTCTTTGAGTACTTCTGTAAAAGGAAGGAAACAACAAATGCAAATTACATTTCAGGGGGTCTCTGCTTCATTTTCTTTTTTTTTCATTGAGGGTAAATCTGTAGGAATCCAATGCACAAGTCCATTATTTAGTTCATATACTGCGTGCGTGTATATGTATAATTATATAATTTATGACAACGTATTTCTTATGTTGTTGTTTAATTGCTTGTTTCTGGTGATATAAAAATGAAACACATAAAGTCAGACATAATTGCGCTGACTTTACCATGCAACCTTTTGGGTCAACATTTCCTTTGGCTACTATTCTAACCTGTATATAATGTATTATCCACTAATCCTTGTCTTAAGCGTTATAAATGGGGTCAGAATTACATTTTTATAAAGAGAAGCTCATAACCGTGGTCAAGAACCTTGGGATCAAAAGGGAAGATGAATACTAGTATTTTAAAAATGCATGCATGCTGTCAGCATTTAACGCACACAGACATCTAAAGTGCATATATGATGAACATGTGTATAGTTCAAAGTTCAAGTTGTCAAAGAATAAATTATACATGGAATATATAAGAAACAGCTTCCACAAGGTGGTAAAAAGCGAACCATTCTTTCACAGAAAATGTCAGCAAAATATGTTTAACTCATTAAGGACCAGGCTGTTTTATTTTGTGTTCCCTTTGTGACCAAGACTGTTTTAACACTGTGTAATTTCCTCCTCATCCATTTAGTGTACCCACACAAGTAATATATTGTTTTTCTCAGGACAAGGGCTTTCTTCAGATACCATTTTTGAAAATTTAAGAAAAAAAACCTTTTTCTCACATTTATTTGAAAAATCTTTAACTCATCCAAAAAAACTAATGAAAAAAACCTGCTAAATAGATTCTACTATTTGTCCTGGGTTTAGAAATACCCAATGCTTTTATGTTTGTTTTTTTTTTTTTATTTGCTTTTTTCTGCAAGTTATTGGGCAATAAGTACAAGTTGCGTTTTGCTATTTCAAAAGCAATTTTTTTACAAATGTGGCCCCATGTGCTATTTCGGGTATCTTTAAAGCCAGCCAATGTAATTTACCCCATCAAACCATATATTTTAGAAAACTAGACACCCCTCTTGCTGGTATTTTAACCCTTTCTATGCATTAGATTATACCTAGCATTTGCCAAAGTTTGTGGTAGTAATTTATTTTTGTATTTTTTCACACAAATTGTAATTTAGGTATGACTTTATAGATCCTGGTATACGTCACTATCAAACAACACCCCAATGTGTGTTCAGCCACATCTCATGAGTACAGTGATACCCCATGCATGGGCTTGTTGAGTTGTTTGGGAGGTAAAACACCACATTTGGGAAGTGTGCATTTTTCAACTTGGAACTTTAACATCTTGTCTAGGGCTGCAACTAACGATTATTTTAATAATCGATTAGTTGGTCGATTATTTTTTCGATTAATCGATTAATCGGATAAAAAAAATACAATATTTAATAATTTAAAGAAATGCCCTGCACCCACCCACACTCTGCCCCATCAGTTTCCCACCCGGCAATCATATTCTTTCTTTCTTTCTTTCTTTCTTTCTTTCTCTCTCTCTCTCTCTCTCTCTCTCTCTCTCTCTCTCTCTCTCTCTCTCTCTCTCTCTCTCTCTCTCTCTCTCTCTCTCTCTCTCTCTCCATACGTACCTCCGCTACCGAATCGTTCCACTTACAACGTTCAACCGCAAAACTTTATTCAAATCTTCATCGTTCACGCGCGTCACATCCGTCATTACGTAACTTCAAGCAGACGGACACTACAGAGCTCTGCAGCAGAAACGGGGGAACGCTGGCGGAGGTAAGTGAAAGGAGCCGAGCGCTCCAACGACGAATCGATCACTCGATTAATCGATAACGGAAATCGTCGACAACGATTCCCGTTATCGATTATTATCGATTTTATCGATTCGTTGTTTCAGGTCTAATCTTGTCCTACTGCCCCATGTTCTAAGCTAGCCATCATTGAAGCCAGCTAATTCAATTTACCCCATCAAACCAAATATTTTTGAAAACTAGACACCCCAGAGTATTTTAATTGTTATTTTAACCTTTCCATGCACTAATTTTACCAGTAGCCTTTGTCAAAATTTGTGGTAGCAACTTTTTTTTTTATTTATCACACAAATTGTTCTTCAGGTGTGACGTTACAGCTCCTGGTATATGTCACTGTCAAACACCCCAATATGTGTTCAGCAACATCTTTTGATTACAGTGATACAACCTGTGACAGAAACCTCCATCACTGGTCCCCCTGGAGAGGCCTGAGAACCAGCTTCCTCCCTATTGACTATAGGCTCTGGCCTTGTAAAGACTTGCTGAGGGGATTATGTCTGGCAGACAGCCAAAATACAACCAGGGAGCTACAAGCTATTGTTTCAGTTAATCTGTTTAATGTCTGATGTTGTTTTAATCAGTCTTTCCCAAACACTCCAGCCTGCCAGGCTTCATTCAGGCTGTGGAGCTGCTTCACTAGAGTACCCCCCTTCTCGCTAGAGTTCCCCCTTTGCTGTAATCCATTCCTCGATTTCCAAATGCTTTGTTCTGTGCTTCTGATTCCTTGATCCCAGTTCTGCTCTTTATTTCAGCTCTGTTTCCTTTATAAGGTGTGCCCCACCCATTTCTTGGTTTCTTGGTTCTGTGTTTAGGTTCAATGTTTAGTTTCAGTTTATTAATAATTTAATAGGCAGTGTTTAGTGCTAGGACCCACCGTATATTGGAGTACTTTGGCATAGTGGTGGGCTAAGCATACTATGGCCATATGATGTGACAGAATTGTTATCACATAGTCCTAGGCTAGTTCCTGTATTTATGTTTCTGTCTCTTATGAACCTTTGCCATCATTTCCCTGAATCATCTGACGATCTTGGTTCCTCTATTCTCTCCCCATGTCCCAGTTAAGATATCCTATCCTTGCTTAAAGGAGAAGCGTCTGAGGATCTGGCTCCTCACTCCATGCTTTTGTTCCTTGTTCCCTGTCCTTTGTTGTGTCTTGTAAATGCATGCCTTGTCCGGCTATGTTTCTTGCTCTGTCCCCCTTTCTTGCTATGTTCTGCTGTTACTCCGCTTAGCTTCCCTACTCCCAGCCTGCAGCATCCTGCACATTTGTCTGGAGAGCTATGTCTCATGCCTGCTCCAGGGTGCCTGCAGGATATCACTTTGTTTTGTTTTGGACAACATCCGCTGCTATGTCAGGGCGCTGGTATGTGGCTGCACAACCCTAGGTGCTCAACACCCGAGTGAGTGCAGTCGCCCTGCACCAGGCCCTGTCCAACTCCGCTACCGCGCAACAACTCCTGAACTCCATCTTTGGGTACTCTGGGTCATTACAGTCGTCTGTATGGGCCCAGTCCCTGACACAGCCATTGTGTTCCACTATGTTGAAAATTAATGCATGTCTGTATTAAAAACCCTGTGTGTGAATAAACAGTTCTTGTACTTCACCCTGCATTAAGCTTTGGCTAGTGATTTGGGTGACTGGAGAGTGAAGAGCTTTGGAGTGTACCCTTATACAGTTCTTGTAAGAGCTAGGAAGCAGCTATTGACAGAGGTACCTAGTCGGGGTACAGGGCGTCCCATCAAACCACCCATGCATGGGTTTGTCTGGTTGTTTGGGGGGCTAAAAGGCCACATTTGGGAAGTGCACTTTTTTTCCCAATTTTGGTCAGTTTGTGCTTTGAACCTGGTCACTCCTATTTACACCATCAAAACATTCATTTTTTTTTTGAAGTAGACAAACCACGAGTATTTGAAATGCTTTTATTTTAAATCTTTCCCTTTCCATGTCAGGATTTATGAGAAGATACAGTGCAAATTTTAGCATTTGCTCATAATAATAAACTTTATTTTTTGTTATTTTATTATTTTTGGACTTTTTTACATTTTGCTGGAACTGGATGGCATAATTATTTTTTAATGTAACCACATGTTTTTATATATTTTTAGCTATTTTTATTTTCTTCCATTTTTTTTTTTTTTTTACTATTTTACAAATCACATTGTGATTAGAAAGCTGGGCTGCATTGACTTGCAGGGGGCATAAAGTATATCAGGGGAGCGGAGTGGCATATCCGGGGAGCGGAGTGGCATTTCTGGGGGGCATAAAGCATATCAGGGGAGCAGAGTGGCATATCATGGAAGCAGAGGGGCATATCAGGGGAAGCAGAGGGGCATATCTATAAGTAAGGTGCATTATGAATTAAGGGGGGACTTAAAATGGCTTTTGGCTTTCCAAATGTCTGTATATAACCTATGCTGACTAACTGCATAATAGATACCAATATTAAAATACAAGTATTCATATGCATTAGATAAAATTAGGGTTTTACCATTCCACTAATGTGTAATTTTTTCTTAAAAAATAAATTTATCTTTAAAATATGGTATAATGGTAGTTGGCATGAATTAATTAATGGTAATTAAAAGTATGCACTGGTGCTTTTTAGATTGATTGTGATTTTTATGTGACTGTGGTATTACTTTGGTAATAATTTGCTTATGTTTTTTCTTATTATTAATAAAATAAACATGTATTATTAATGTTAAATGTATACATTGTATACATTATAAATATATAATATTTGTTATTAATATAATGGTAATTAAAAGTATGCACTGATGCATTTTAGATTATTGATTGTGATATTTTTATGTGACAAATGCAATTGATAAAACATCAAAAGAGGCATCATAGATTTATAAAAATATATATATATATATACTAAGTGTGTGAGACTGCCTGCGTCTGTGTGTGTGTGTGAGAGAGACTGCCTGCGTCTGTGTGTGTGTGTGTGAGAGAGACTGCCTGAGTCTGTGTGTGAAGTTTTTATTTTTTAGTAAGAAAGATCGGAAGTGGTTACTGAAAAATTTGAATCCAACTACTTATACAAATAACTAGCTTATGCAAGTTTAGCTAATGACCTATGATACGCCCTCTTTATTCCATCCCTAATTTGAAAAAATACCCATATTATTGTAGTTATCATTCCTAGGCTACAGCATGCAAAATCTGTCTGAACTGCTGATAATTATTTGACCTTTCCATTAATTAGCTCTTCTCCGCATCCTATGATTATGCATTTATTCATTCCCTTGGGAATATATTTTTTATTATTTGTCTCTCATGAAAAAATGGACATTTATTAAAATTGCTGTTGTGAATGTTTAATTGTACTTTTTTGCATTTTGCCTGATGTTGCCTAACAATGTCACCAATGTCCAAAAAACATAAGGAACAATTAGTTGCTTTTTAAAAAAAAATCTGCACCGATGACATATATTGAAGGCAAAACTATTGGGTCTAGTCACTAAGAATTCAAATGGTCAGTCACACTTTGCACCCTTTGGCTAGGTTTCCACTTGGGTTTTTGTCCTGCGTTTTTTTCTTGATGAAAAACGCCAGGAAAAACGCCAAGAAAACTGCCACTGCATTTTCCTGCGTTTTGGCGTTTTTTCTGGAGTTTTTTCTGGCGTTTTAGCCTTTCTGTGGAAATTGCTTTTTTTGACCTTAGGCAGTTTTTCCAGCCTTTACAAGTTAGAAGTTTCACCCAGCTAAAAGGGATTAGGATAAATGGCAAGTATCTGCCCTCTCCTGATGTCATTTACTTGGTAGACCTTTTTGTCTCTTTTCTGTGGTTTGTAAGGCATGCTTTATTCCGAATGTCTGCTCCTCTGGGAAGATTGGCCCCAAATGATGGTGCAAATTGTTTGCTGTTGCTTTTGGCACGCAGGATCCAGTTGATGCGTCGGGTATGTTTGTTTGTAATGGCATGTTTGTTCCAAATGGTGTAAAATTCAATATGAACCAGTCCAGGACTTTGTTTTGTGTGAAACTGTTTGTTTTCAGCCTATTTCTCGTAGGACACACAGATACTGGGTCCATCCTCTGCATTGTAACTGTGGAAAAAACGCCATAAAAAACGCCAAGGCAATAAACCCACATGGCTTTTTCATGGCGTTTTTTCTCTCCCATAGACTTCTATTGGAGAAAAACGCCAAGATTTCTTGCAAAAAACGCCAGAGTGTCAACATGCTGCGATTTTGAAAAACTGCCACAGAGCCCAAAAAAGCAGAAAAACGCCAAAGAGGACTGAAAAAACGCCAAACAGAAAAACGCCAAGTGGAAATGGCATTTTGCGATTTCCTATTGAAGAACAGCTAACATCTGGCTGCAGCCGTTTTTCACTAAAAAAACGCCAGGTGGCACTATTGGCGTTTTTATGGGCGTTTTTAGCAAAAAAAAACCAAGTGGAAATCTAGCCTTTGAGTGGCTAATTAAGTGGACAGTGCTTTTCACCATCCACCCTAATAGCACCTAAAGGGTGCTGGTATAGGTCTCACTCCACGTCCCTAGGTTACTTAGGGTTTTTTTTAATGTTGAATTTTATTTAACACTACCCCCTTCATCCCACAGGGAGGGAGTTTTAAATCCCATCTTGTCTCCAAACTCTGTGGATAGGAGGATTATGATGCCAGTAATCCTTTGGGTAATTTTCATAAATTAAATTCTTAGCCCCCTCACCCATCCATGCATGAATGGGGTAATTACGAACCAAATGGTGTCCTGGGGACTTTGTTTTTGTTTGTTTTATTTCCTTTCACAAATATGTATGTGAAGGGTGGTGGAGCCGCAAATCACTTCACAACTCCCTAGGGGTCCAAAATTGGAACATACAGATTAATTGATTTATGAGTTGATTGCCTTTTTCAATTTGCATCATCTGGACCCTCTCCTGCATACAAGTGTGTATGATTTTGTAAAAATTATTTGGCCAGGCTTTAATGAATTTGCGAGTCCAACATTTTATCATTCAAGTTTGGAGACGCTAACTTGCAATTTTTGGCCATCTCACAATGGTACTCACAGGTTTAAGACTATAGGACTTTTCAATTATTTTGGAGGTCAGGTTAGGATTTAAAAAAACAACAATGGTTTGTATTGGAAATAGTGTACAGTTTACGTGCATGTGTCAAGTGTTTATTTCACCTTTCTACAATGGATAGATGTTCATTAGATATGTTTCGAGGCTTCTACATAAAGGTTTTGAATGTTTGAAATAAACAAGAATGCATTATTTTAAGTTGGGCAAATATATTTTTTAATAATGTCAGGTTTGTTTGCCTATTCAGGACCAGATTCTCATGACTAGGGAATAGTCACGATTACATCCCTTCTATGTAAACTTAAAATCAACATGTCACACCAAGCTTTGGATTAAGCCACAGTTATATACAGATATAACATAAATTAAAACAATCCTGGCCACTGTTGAGCCTTTGACCCCTGGGGAGATCCAACCACCATCATACCCAGCTAAGCAGGTCACTCCTCCTTTAAAACCCTTAGCCACTTGTCACAAGATCAGAGACCCTTTCTATCTTCCTCTAAAACCCCACTTTTTGGCTGTCATAAAGATTTCCAAGATTTCCACCATAACATCAGGCCAAAATCCCAAATATAGGCCAGATCTCACCCCATTATCAACTCCTCTTCCATTTTATAATAATATTTTATAATAATATTATTGGTGTCTCATACACGCAAACACCCAAACCCCCCTTATGAAGACTGCTGCCCTGGAGCCGTAGCCTGAAACTGTTGGACTGCCATCCATTGTCTTGAAGATCCTGATGTCTGATGCCTCTGTAAGACTCGATGCACTGATGGAAAAAGGGGACCTGCTAAGCGGGCAAGATTCCTGCCTAACACATACTTCAGTGCTCTATGCCTAGTTGCCTACTGAGTAATACATTCGGTAAGGTATGTGCAAGAGGAGTTCAGGGAACATAAAGAAACAGGTAATGATGTAGCAATTGGGGTCTTGGCCTTGAAACATTGTTTTTAGAACTCGTGAGTAAATTATAGGAATGCAGTAAGCAGTATGTTGTTCCCTAAAGTGTGAGCATTCCATCCCATTGTTCCATGATAGACATTTAAATGTACATGTATACTTTAAATATTTTCTAATATAGTGTTCCTTTAAGACACAAGCATCTATATTACCCTTTTTTTTCAACTTGCAAATTACTATTGTGTCTTCTTGTCTTAATGCTTGAATGTGTCCATGTTTACTAATGATTAGAAAACAGAACACACTGGGAATCAGATGATTTCTTCAAAGGTGTAATTTCAGGAAAATAGCTTTTTTTTTTCTTTTCCACCTCTATTGGTTATTTCTGATTTAACAACTTTTTCAGTTTATTTCAGATATAAAGAAAATAAAGGTAAAAAAAAAAAAAATCTGTATTACTCAACCTGCAAGATTAAGGGTCAGTTGTTTTAGGAACTGAATGCCTCTTTGGTTGCAATGGAAATCATCTATATTCCTCTCATATCCTTTCTGAGTATGAAAACAATTTCTACATACGTAGAGGATAAAATGAGGTCAAATACACAGTTCTTGGAGGCAGCTTCAGTTGCAAAGATACATAGTCTGTGATTACCGCATAAAGCTTCAATCGAAGGAGCACAAAGAAATATACCTGAGCAGTGTGCAAAATTCAGGGTTTGCAAAGAAGAATAGATACTAAAATATTGTATTGTAATATCACCAAGACATCAGTGAGATATGAATTATCATAACAGACAACAGAAGTACGTAACATGCAGCTGAAAGGTATAATTACCATCAGAGTCAGGTTCAGAAAATGCACAGGGTGACTTTCCAAAGATTAAAACCTCCATCAGTGGCATTTGGTTTATAATTGAAGACAATGTGCTGGTGTTCGCTAATCTGAACGGTATCACATTTGACCATTGCATTTTCCAATGGTTCAATTTAAATGCAACTCGTGTTCATCTGTCAATAATCTTTATATCTTTACGAGAAAATGTTTTACACATGTATTAGAAAACTATTTGTGATTGCACAATACACATAACCCTTAAGGTGTTTATTATTTTCTAGTAATATGTTGTGCCACAATATTTTATTAACAGTTTCAGGAGAGTGTTGATTGTCTGCCACATAGTCTGATTAATTTCTGATGCCTCCTTGGAAGCGTGTGTTCTTTCATTCATTCTACAAATAGAGAAGAATCATCATTGACAATGGATAAACTTGATAGACCAAAATGTGTACCTAGTGACCAGGACCTAATTTTTATCCCAAATCAAGCACTATTGGGGAATCAAGGGCTGCCTGAAATACAAACCTCTCAAAATACTGGATTTTTATATCACATCTACATGACCTCTAAAGTGTAATAATTCAGGAGTCCCGTTATCCTATAGTTGTTGTACGCATAACCATGACCCTTAGTAATTGATTATGTTTTGTTACTTTGTTGTACTGCGGTATATGTGTGGATTGGTATATGTGTGGATTGGTATATGTGTGGATTAGTATGTGTGGAATCTGTGGATTGGTATGTGTGGAATCTGTGGATTGGTATGTGTGGTATGTGTGGAATCTGTGGATTGGTATGTGTGGTATGTGTGGAATCTGTGGATTGGTATATGTGTGGATTGGTATATGTGTGGATTAGTATGTGTGGAATCTGTGGATTGGTATGTGTGGTATGTGTGGAATCTGTGGATTGGTATGTGTGGTATGTGTGGAATCTGTGGATTGGTATATGTGTGGATTGGTATATGTGTGGATTGGTATGTGTGGAATCTGTGGATTGGTATGTGTGGAATCTGTGGATTGGTATGTATGGTATGTGTGGAATCTGTGGATTGGTATGTGTGGAATCTGGATTGGTAAGTGTTGATTGGTAAATGTGTGAGAGTGATGGGTGTTATGCTGTACCATTTCCAATGTCTTTTTCATTATAATTATGCTCTAAAGTACATCATAACTCCCATCACTCTATACTGTTCCGTACAGTGGCAGAGCTGGGAGACAGAGGCCTTGCACCCCCACCGCAGGGTGCTGGTCAGGTTCTATGTGGGCAATGTGGACGCTGGCTTTGAGGTGTGCAATCTGTGATCTATGCCTGTAATTTAGGGTGTTTTATCTATAACTTTAATGCTGAGTTTTTATGTGAATTCCAATTGATCAATACCTGAAAAGCTGGGTTTGTGTGTTAATGTGTTGGTCTATATCTGCTATGCTATGTTTCTATACATTATTTATGTTTACCAGCAAATACAGGATTTGTATGTCTTATTCAGTTGATCAATACCTGGGGTGCTGTTTCCATGTGTTGTTTATTTGATCTATACCTTCAGTGCTGAGTGATTTCCAGTTGATCTATACCTGCAATGCTGGGTTTGTGTGTTCTGTTGATTTATACCTGCAATGCTATGTTTCCATACATTATTTATGTATACCTGTAAATACAGGATATTTATGTCTTATTCAGTTGCACGTGCTGTTTCCATGTGTTGTTTATTTGATCTATACCTGAACTACAGGGAGTAATTAAAAGAGAGTTGTGGTTTAGTGACGTAGGGGACAAATGGACTTTGGGGATGATTACGGGGAGAGGACCTCCCAATGTCACGGTGCAGTCAGAAGAAGGGAAGGCTGTACTGACTCTCACAGTCTTCCCCTGATCTGCAGTTGAGGGCAGTACAACATAATCCCTATCACTATACATCGATCTAGACATTTACAATAATGCAGCATAACCCCTACCACTATATACTAAGCCAGACACTGAAGTGGTAGGCCTACACCACATCAATGGCTTTGTATATAGTGATATGGGTTATGCTGCATTATTGTAAATGTCAGGCTCAATGTATAGTGATATGGATTACGCTGCCCCACCGTCAATGTGTGCTCAGTATAAAGTGATAGGTGTTATCCTGTATCACCGGCAATGTGGGCCTCAGTATATATTAACAGTTATGTTGTACCACCGTCAGCGCGTGCCTCAGTATATAATGGAAACAGTTATGTTGTACTACTGTCAGCGCGTGTCTCAGTATATAATGATAGAAGTTGTGCTGCACAACTGTCAATGTCTGCCTCAGTGTATAATGATAGTTATGTTGTACTACTATAAGTGTCTAGCTCAGTATATAAAGATAGCGGTTATGCTGTACCACCATCAATATCTGGCTCAGTTATAGTGATAGGTGTTATGCTGTTCCACTGTAGTATCTGGCTCAGTGTATAGTGATAGGAGTTATGCTGTTTCACTGTAATGTTTGCCTCAATATATAATGAAATTACTTAAGCTGCACCACCGTCAATGTCTGTCTCAGTATAGAGTGATAGCCATTATGCTGTACCACCGTCACTGCCTGGCTCAGTATATAGTGATAGGTGTCATGCTATACCACAGTCAGTGTCTGGTTCATATGGTATATATAATCATGAGTCGACATGGCAACACCACTATATATGCAAATGCTTAAATAAAAAGAGAACAATGTTATGGTGACTCCTGATTATAATATCAGAATTTTTTTTAGTTTATAGTGTCTTTAGCTGCTTAGCCAGTACTTAATTTGTAATGTTTGTCACTCATTTGTTAGGTCTTCTTAGAAACTTGTTGTGTTTGTTGTTTTTTTGGGGGGGTTATTAAAGAAAGCACTATTATATGTTCAGTAAATGTTATTTAAACATATTTATTTTACTTATAAGTTATTAATTTATTTTTTCAGATTTCTTGTTGTTTACAGTTGACATACAGTTTACAAATTGGTGCAATAAATATTCTTGCCAACATAATTTTGTAGATGTCTTTACATTTGGGGGGGGGTGCCACTTACAGGATCCGCCCCGGGTGCCAAATACTCTAGGTACGCCCCTGGTCCACCCGCTGCCCCCCACTAGACAGCAGGGAGTCTGAAGTACGGGGGACAAGTCTGGTGAAGCATGGGTAAGTCGGCAGAGTGACTTATTGGGGGATATAAGGCATTCTTGTAGGCAGAGTGGCATATAGGGGGTTAAAGGCATATCTGGGGGGTATAGTGGCATATAAGGGGTATAAGGCATTTCGGGTGGGGGAGAGTGGCATATAGGGGTTAAAAGGCATATCAGGGAGGCAGAGTGGCATAAAGGCAGGTATAAGGCATATCTGAGGGGCAGAGTGGCAAGTCTGGGGGCAGATGTGCATATCTGGGGGGCAAGTTGGCAAATATCATTCAATCACTCAATCATTAATATTAACTAGTAAAACATTTTTCCTATAGGGTAGTGTTATATTCAGGCTTTTTCTTTTTCCCCCCAAAATATAATAATCAGATTTTATGGGGTCGTCTTATAATCAAATATGGTAATGCCCATTCTGTAATGAGCTTCAGCTGTGGCGACAGCTTTCCCTGACATGAATTAAACATTTTCCTTTTATATTACCAGGCTTAGAGTGATATAAATTAGGGCACAATTAGGCTTGCATTTAAATCCATATTGATCTATATAATCTATCATTTAGTATGAAAATAGTATAAAAAAGTGAAAAATATGGTTTTACTTTACTAAAACCCAAAATATATTCCTAACCTGTCTTAAATTTGGATACACCTCATATGGATATGATTTTCATTTAGTATGACTGTTAAAGGGCAAATGTTAAAAGGTGTACATATATTTTTCCAAGTTGTAATGTTTTCAAATTTGTTATTCGGAGTCTCTAACATCAATGGCGCTCGCAGATCATAGAACTGAGAGTATTCAACTATAAACATTTGACATATTTTTGGGCATCCATTTCCCCATCAAAATGTTTTTTCCTCTTTTCATACTCCTGCAGTCTGCTGTGAGACTGAAAACTGTGAGACTGTTAGACTGTCAGGAGCAGTCACATTCACCATATTCAATATTGCAGCAGCGGGCAATTAATGCAAGATTTGAAATTGGTATGTCATTATAGCTTACACCACCATTGAATCCATTCTGTACAAATGTTGATGATAAATGCCACCATGTTTCTGTACTCAGGACTTTCTCATCTTGTGTGGCTCAAGCAAACTGTTTGGCTATATTATCCATTTTTAGGGGCAAGCTTAACCATCTTTCCAGTATTTACCAGTCACCTTGGATTGGCATGACTCAGATCTGCACACAGAGCTTGCTTACCTCTAGAACGTTTATCACATTTAAACTATGTTGGTTTATGGTGGACAAATTTCCTAAACGAAGAAAAATACACACAGATATATTTTTTAAATTTGCGTAAAGCTACTACAGCGTTTCTGTATTTTATTTCAAAATATGTAAGCCTGTTAAACAATTTTTGTACAGTAAGACGCAAGGCTAATTTTAACAAATTGTTAAAGAGAATGGATGTGTGTTTGGTCTGTGTCATGAAATAAACCCGCTAACCAAATAACAGATTGTTATCAGTTCACCTAGACTCATATTAACAAGTGATATAATGTCATGACATAACACATAACAATGAGGCATTTTTCATGTCCCTGCAGCTCATCTATAAAGCAAAGGTAAAAGAGACCTATTCCCATAATGCAGCATCAAAAAGATTATGATTTAAAGAGCTTTCTGTGGAATAATGAAATCCACATAACAGGAATAAAATACCTTTGTTGGAAAACCTAGGGGGCTTCCCACTGTTCACTTTCTGTAGCAGATGTGCCAGTTGCAAACCTTAGAGATTTACTTCCTTGAGAATAAAACCTCCATTAAACACGTACCACAGCAGTACTCCATTGTCAGTGCATGAAATGTAGCTACACAAGTCCCAGGATGCTGTAGAGTTCAGAGTTTTGGATCCCAGGTACTGTCAGCCTATGTGATTATCACTGTACTGTAAAACCTAACCATTTTCTGAGGCTTTTTTTTTTTTTTTTTTTTTTTAAGTAAGATAAAAATACAGACGTGAGAGACTCACATTGAGAAATTCTGTTTTACAGTAACTGAAACACTTGTGCATTTAGGGTATTTTATATACTGTAGATGATTGTGCCTTTTTTCAACCTAAATTTTTGTTACATCAAAATACTTTTATGTAAAGCACACCAGCAGATTCTATTATTATTATTATTATTTGTTTTATATAGCGCCTTCAAATTCCGTAGCGCTGTACAATGTGTAGACAGGACATAACAAGTAGTATGTAACATAACAAATTGACTTACAGAGACAACAGGTGAGGAGGGCCCTGCTCAAACGAACAATGTCATACAAATGTTAATTTCAAAATTAACCTATTACCTATTATTTTTCACACTAAGTACAGTACAATATATATATATATATATATATATATATATATATATATATATATATATATATATATATATATAAAACATATTACAAACTATGGTCGTTAACATTTAGACTTTTTTTTTTAAAGGCATTCAATATGTTTGACATTTACCATCAAAGATATAATAAACAAAGCATTGCTTAATCTGTCACTTTTCAAGTTAAAAATAAAAATTCCATTATGTCGCATTCACTCTAACTAAACACTATTATCACTATCTAAATGAAGTAAAAAGAATTTCTTTTCTAGAGATATCTTAATCAGAGCAGAAGGAGGACAAAGGCCTGCGGGCCTCAGGTAGGGAATGATAATATAAGACAATTAAATGTCAGAATAATCAACATTTTGTGGTATTCTAAGAATAGGTAAGATGTGAATATAGATAATGTAGCCTCAAGATTGAAATTCCAACCTCCAGAGTTCACCCTGGGCTCCGGATGATAATAAGCTTTTTGTAGTCATAAAAAAGCTTCAGTTTCCAGGACTATCAATCTCTTAATCTAAACGAAATAAATTTAAAATAATAGAGCATATTTCAGAAAAGAAATAGCTTTATTTAATTGTGCATTTAAATGTATTATGCAAAAAGCACACACATATATATATATATATATATATATATATATATATATATATATATATACTGATCAGCTATGCTATAATGACAGGTGAAGTGAATAACACTGATAGTCTTGTTATCATGGCACCTGTCAGTGGGTGGGATATATTAGTCAGCGCGTGAACATTTTGACCTCAAAGTTGATGTGTTAGAAGCAGGAAAAATGGGCAAGCATATTGATCTGAGCGAGTTTTGCAAGGGACAAATTGTGATGGCTAGTTGATTGGGTCAGAGCATTTCCAAAACTGCAGCTCTTGTGGGGTGTTCCCAGTCTGCAGTGGTCAGTACTAGACTTGGGCACCTGGGGGTCTTCGTGTTCGTCTTCGGCAAAAAAAAAAATCTTCGTATTCCGCGAATATTCGCCCGTTCCTGTCTTCTCTTCGGGCGAATATTCGTGGACATTCTTCGTGTTCGTTTTTTCTTTGTTTTTTCCGGGTTATTTTATAAGAGGTTAATACGGGATTAACGCGTACCGCAGCAGCTCTGGTCGACAAATAGAGTCGCTCGTACAGACTTTTAAAATTCTAGTGCTGTAACTTGGCCGGGAGAGACCACTGGTCTCCTGCTGCAACAGTTAAATGTCCACACAAACGCCCAATAAAGTCCCTTGTACGGACATTTAACTGATAGAGCAGGGAGACCAGTGGTCACAGGCATTGATCACAGGTTTCACATCCCAAAGGCCAGCCCTGGCATCCACACTGCCCACATAAAACCTGACCAGCACCCGGATAACACACATAGAACTTGCCATCTTTGTCCCCAAACAGCCCAGCATGAGTCAACTTTGTCCCCAAACAGCCCAGCGTACGTCATCTTTGTCCCATAAACATGCTACCTGTGCCATCTTTGTCCCATAAACACCCTGCCTGTGCCACCTTGGTCCCTTAGGCTTAAACAATCTGTTTGTGCCATTCTTGATACACACAAACACTTTTACAGTCACTCACTAATTCACACTTTCATTCACATAATTCATTCACACAATAATTTATTCTCTCACTCTTTCACACAAATCATTTTCTCACAAATTAATTGATTCTCTCACTCATTCACACAATTCATCCACACATTAATTTATACTCACCCATTCAGACAATTCATCCCCACATTATTTCATACTCTCACTCATTAACAGAATTCATACACACATTAATTCATACTTTCACTCATTCACACAATCTACCCCCTCTCCCCCTTTTCTCACTATCGACCCTTCTCATTATCTACTCCCTATTCCCTCTTATCTCACTATCTACCCTCTCCCCCTTTGTTGTTCAGAAGTCCTTATAGAAGTCTGCTGCGATGCGTGCTGCTTCACTGCTGAGCACGAATATGAGGTCATATTCCGGCGCTCAACATGAAATGCCGGCACTGCGACCAAAAACTTATTCCTGAGTGACCACTTGGCGCCCCTCTCTCTCCTCCCTCGCGGCTGCAAAAAAAATAAATGATGGTGTTTCAATTGGGGGGGCACACGGTGGGGCACAGCATGATGTAGGGGGGTCATGTGTCATGAGAATAGCTAACTCAAAATGTTTGAGTGGGAAATCAACAAAAAGTACCAATCCACCTGCTGGTGTAGAGTTACAACTGAGGTGACAATGAGATTTCTGTAATGGTTATAACATTTATTTAGAAATCAAATGGCTTCATTGGGTTTAACATTTTTTGGGCACCCTTATGTTAGAGAGGAACCCTGGTGGTGGTGGCCTGTGAAGATTGCTTTGTTACACTGTTAACAATTTTTACTGTTGAACTGCAATAAAGAATATGGCGTCAGAGTGTGTTGTACATTATATACTAATAAAGCACTGTGCCCTTTATTCTATAAATACATTATTTCTCCACATGTGTGTTCTTTGATGTAGTAAGCATTCGGTAAGTGTAGGTTAAATAGAAGCATAACCCAGATATCTGGTGTCTGGTCAAGATACATGTGCAGATGGGTACCAATGTAGAGATGTATTTAAATTAGTAGGTAACACATGGATGTAGTCACACTGTGCAGAACAGACACACATTATTATGCTATTTCCAAAAATGCATGATGTTTTATGTCATATATTATTAGACTTCATAGTGTGCCGGAGAGAATATAAGCCAAATTCAACTTTTATCAAAATAATAGCAATTCAGAACTCCTGCAGACCTGGCAAGTAGTCTTTAATGTCCCCTGCTGATAACTACAGAGGTGGATGTACTTCATTGCTCGTTATATATTCTGATATAACGTTTAGAGGCAGGATATTACATTACTTATTTTCCAGATGACAGACACAGGAGCTCCAAAGGAGCAATGTTTAAGGGATACATGTGTATAATTTATGTGAGTACATACATCATTGAGGATAACTGTGTTAGTCTTATGTGTTAAATGCAGAAAATGAGCAGGACAGTATATAATAATACTTTTTTTATTGGAATATCATTGAACTTTTAGTACAGCTTTCAGGAGTATCAACCTCTTTTTATAATTGCAAGTGACTTTTTGATCTGCAATCCATTTTGGAAAAAGACAAGTTTTCTTATAACAAGCAAAAGTAGATAACACTGTCAAATTGTGTTTTTCCTTTATTACCCTTAATCTAAGACAAGACTAATTTAGCTCTGAGTCTTGCATCAGTCATGTTGGTGATCTGCTTCTTTATGCAGCAGTATGTGGTAACAAGGATAGCTGCCTTATACCTGTTTCTCTTTTCACCCACTCTTTCTTTATTCTCTTCCTCACTCTTTCTTATATCACTCCCCCATTTTCTTTGACTCCCTCTCATCTCCATCTATCACTCTTTTTTCCTTCCTGTTTTCATTACACTATTTTTCTTCTTTCCTTACAAAAGACACTACTAAAAGTCTAATTAATTTACTTGTGATTACTTAATTTTTTTTATTAACTGGCCTGCCCCTTTCCTGCCTTTCATCACTCCAACCCATTTCTGCACCTACTGTCCCATTGTATATCCACTACCTCCCCACACCCACCAGAATAAAATGTAAGCTCCTGACCCTTGTTTACTGAGCCCTAAACTGCCTCCTATAGCTCTGCTTTTATCATCATATACTCTTATAACTGCCTCTTCTCTCTACTCACGACTAGCTTCTCTCCTTAACCGTTTTCATTTCCCAGTACCATATTTCACCCGCACTGTACTTATTCTCTGTAGTTCCCATACATATGTTAACCTTAATTTCTCACTGAAAACTCACCTGTTCAGACAAGGATATAATCTGCCCTCTTCATACCCATGTAACAAAATCAAGACTTGGCTGGCCGTTGTTGCCACATTCCTGGTAGCAAAAGCTGGCTACAGGATGAGTAGCCCTCCAGTTCTCAGAGTAAATGTGCTCCTCAGGGGAAAAAGGTTTTCCAAAGAACCGTACCACCAGTCAGACACTAAACACCAGTCAGGATGCAAAAGAACCCCCTTTATTGGGACTGGGCATAGTTGACATAGCTGCTAATTTTGTCAAAACATATGAATCTCCAAAAACTAAAGGCCAGGCTCTTCACAAAATGGAAAAAAAGACAAAAGATTTATCCAAATCATTTTTGGGCCATTTGCACATGTCTAGTATATATTTTGCTTATTTAATGGGCATTTTATGTTTAACTCAACTGAAAGAGACAGTGCTTTAAAGATCACTCAGGTAAGACAGCATATCCAATATTGTTACAGGCATATAAACACAGCTGTACATTTTTATCTCTCTGCTTTTGTAAGAAAATATAACGTCCCCATTTAGGTGCATCCATATTGAGTGACATACCAGTTGTATCTGACTGATAAATGTCATGCACAAAAATGGATGCAGCAAAGAAACAAAATGGCCACCACTACTTATTGTAATACCCCTGCCAGTAACCACAATGAGCATGTGCGAACTGTCACATATAGATGCAGACACGGATCTTTGGTAAGATGCAACCAATATGTTACTCAATATGGATGCGCCCAGCATGCTAAGTCTCAATGCATGCTTAGACTTGATTGAAATACATCCTTATATGAGAACTAAATGGGACATGCAAGTCAAAAAAAGTGCTCAGTAGCTTCTATTTACGGATGGCTCTTGGATTAAATATTTGTGACAAGAAAGTATACTTTATGCGAAGAGTAGAAACTAGTCAGTAAGCAGAATTATTTGTTTACCTCACATAATGCTGAAAAGGCAAAATTAGCTGATATTCATCTGTTCATTTATTTAAATTCTTAGAGTTCTTCTATGAAAAAAAGAATACACGTCCGTGTGGACTTTAATTGTCTTTTCATCATGTAAGTTTGTAAACAATATTTAGCATTTCAGTGATCTGCTGTTAATTATGTGTAAATCAAAGGTTTTCCACCTCATAAAAAATAGAGGAAGCAGCTTGCAGAAGTCTCTTATTTTGTAACACTTGAGTCTATTCAGTAAAAAATGGAGTTAAGGGTTTGCCTGACCAACTACTCTCCATGTATCAGGAGGGAGCGATGTCCACTCCAACCGAACCCTTTTGTGGCGACACCAAAAAATGACACTAGTAAACAAAAATATGTTTCAACCTTACCTTTAGATGCAGGACGGATTAACCAAGGCACATAAGGAGCAATTGCTACAGGGCCCTAGAGTGGTGACAAGGACAAGCGGTGTCCACTAACTCAGGAGCACCCCAGACCTCATGGTTAATGCATATATGACTAGCATCAGTGCCACGGTGACCCAGACCTTAGAAGGGATACCAGTGTACATCAGTGTTGCTTCTTCTTGCGCACCTCTAGGGGACAAGGATGCCAGACACCAGGAAATGATGCCACATATCTAAGGCTTACAGAGATCAAGAGGATGGACAAAAACCATCAGTGCTGATGGTGGGTGCATAATAAAGGAAACTCAATTTCAGTCTAGACACAAGCAAATAAGCCAAATTCCGTTTCTTGCCCGTTCATTTTAGATTCGGAAACAAAATTCATTATCTGATGTCCACATCTACTCTCATTCACTCTCTCAGACTTTCACTCTCTTACAGTCTCGTTTTCGTTCACTCATGCTCAATGAATGTCTCACTTCTCTGCCAATCACTTCCGCTTCTGTATCTTGCATCTCTGTTTCCGTGTCTTGCATCTCCGTTTCTGTGTCTCACATCATCTCCACAGGCATAACCACCTGGCAAACATCCGCCAAAATAGCAGAGCTTCCATTAACCTCTCTTCACTGACCCTCCAATCTTGGGGGAAGATGTCACCAGAAGCCATTTTGGAGAAAGTACACACAAGGTTATCTTAGGGCTTCCAATGAAGAAGATGCAAGAAATGGAAGTGGAGTTAAGAGACGTGGAAGTGGTTGGCAGAGAAGGTAGGTAGACATTCAGAGAGTGTTAGAGAGTGTGCATGAAAGAGGCCCTGGATTTCATACAAAAATTCTTACATGTTTGCTTTGTTTTCATCCATTTCGTCGGGGGGGGGGGGGGTCTGGCCTAGTTTTCAGAGATTTGTATGAATTCAAATACACAAGTCTGTTTCAGTCACTAAAACTGTCCTCTAGAGGAAACTTCTCTAGATGAGGTAGAAACCATCTATGTATATGTGTTTTAATCCCTCCTCAATGATAGACGTATCCGATATGTCATGAGTAATTGTCCCAAGAAGACGAGTGACATACCTTGTACTAAGGGAGCGATCAACTCTGTGATCATTCGCTAGGGATGGGTTGATAATTTCTTCAGTCCCAACAGGTCCCCACACTAGTGTAGGGACCAGCCCTGACCCTACATGAGAGCGATTATGCAGAGTTAACCCCTTCAACATCATCAAAGACACCAAAAACATAAAAAAATTGCCCCAAAACCCAGGAAAGAAAGGTCAGCAAAAACCATGCCATTTATACAAAAAAAAAAAGAAATTCTGATATTCATCCTGATATTCAACTGCAAAAAATGTGAAACGGTAGAAGCAAAAACCTCAATCTCCTGTGTTCATGCTAGATTTGTTTGGCACTACAATGGCTGAATAAAAAGTGTTTAAAATTACCCTAGTAAAAAACCGTATTTGCTCGATTATAAGACAAGTTTTTTCCAGAAAATACCCCTCGTCTTATAATCGGGGTCGTCTTATAATCAGACCTCAAATAGGTCTGACTATGAGACGACTAAGATCCAGATCCCCCGCAGCTGCAGGGGACCTGGATCCTCCTGTCTCCACCCCCCCACGCCCCACTTACCGGTGCTTCTGAGTCCCCGGTGTGCAGCCGGGGCAGTGTGTAGATGTCTACGCGATTTGCGTAGACATGTACACGCTGCCCCGGCTGCATGGCAGGGGAGTCAGAAGCACCGGTAAGTTGGGGGGGGGCAGGGGAGTGTTAAATGGGGGGCATAAGGCATATCTGGAGGCAGAGTGCTCTGTGAAATGCCTTTTAACCCCCTTAATGCCACTCTGCCTCCAGAAATGCCTTTTTAACGCTCTATACGCCACTCTGCCTCCTGAAATGCCTTAAACCTATAGGGGTATAAGGCATTTCTGGAGGCACAGTGGCACATAGGGGGTCAAAAGGCATATCATGGGGCACAGTGGCATATAGGGTTAAAAGGCATATCATGGGGCACAGTGGCATATAGGGAGTATAAGGCATTTCTGGGGCAGATGTGCATATTATTTTCTCAATCATAGCTTTTATTAAAAAAAATAGTTTACATGAATTAACATTTACTGTTAAAACTTTTTTCCTATAGGGTCGTCTTATATTAAGGCTTTTTCTTTTATTCCTAAATTAATATTCAGATTTGGGGGGTCCTCTTATAATCAGGGTCGTCTTATAATCGAGCAAATACGGGATGTCAACTTTCCAAAAACATGATTTTTCTTCCCGCTATTTAGGCCGTACTCCCAGTATATTAATTTTTTTTTTAAATCTAGTTTGAAAACAGAGATGCACATCATTCATATTTAAACATTGAAACAACCAAAATAGTTGAAAATACCAGGCATAGGAGGTGTTTCCAAAATCAGAACAAATACACATTTTGTTTGTTTTTTTATAGATGAAACCATATAGCTATTTTCGTAATTTTTCTGAAATTTTTTTGTTTTATACTAAATGTTTTTTAATCACAATGGTTTATATATATATGTAATTATTATATATTGATCGATTTCAAATTTAAGTTAACACTTTAAAGAAAGATGTATAGGCACAGGAATGCTATTTGTACTGCATAATCTCATAACAGCAGAGCAAACATTCAATGATTACTAATATGTGCCTTTTTCAGTGGTGTAACAAAAAATGTCGGGCCATCCTGTGAGATGTACAGTTGAGGCCTCCAAGCTCCTCCTACACACACACAATAACATGCTTATACACACATTACCATGCTAACATACTTGCATACATAGTAAAAAATGTACACACAATGACATACTAACATACTTACACATACTATTATACACACGCATAGTAACTAGACTTGGGCGCCGGAGGAAAGTTTGTGTTAGTTTTCACAGGAAAATTTTTCTTTGCATTCAACGAAATTTGACGCTGTCTTTATAGTTGACGACATTTGTGCAACATTTTCAGTTTCGGAAATTCCATTTGTTCGTCCAGTTGCCATGGAAACAAGAAATAAACACGAAGTTGTTCAATAGGGAATTTGAGACCAATATATGGAACAAAAACAGTTATAGGGTTAAGATTAGTAGTGGATTGGTTAAATGATCTTAAATTAATTTAATTAATTAAATGAATGAATGATCTTAATTAGATAAAAAAAAACTTTAGACAGTCTAAGACACTGTGAGAAATGACAGGCTGAGGCTTACCAAGTCTCACAGAGGAAAATCTCCCTCTGTAAAATGCTCAGGTGCAGCACAGTAGTGTCGCATAATGCAGTCACTGAGAATTGAACGGATCCCCTTCCTGCTCTGCTTTTATATAGGCTCTGCAGCAATTGAACAATGAAAGAATTAAGATGTTCATATTGTGCATATTCATTTTTAATTTATTTTGATCAATGTTGTATTAGTTCATTTGTTATTCGGATAAATACATGACACGACAACATTCGGCATGAAAATGCATTTCTCCAAAAACGCGTAATGCGCAAGTGTAATACTAAAACACTAACCAGGTGAGAGCTGTTGAGGTCACTTGTTTAGTTGTACACAATGTATACAAATGCTTTATTTATATAAAATAACTTAAGTGGAGAACATGTCAGTTTCACATATACTGTGTGTGCTTTTTTCATATGTTAATATGTAATATGTTGGATAATAATATTTGTCTCTTAGTGTAAGTCAAGGCCTGTTGTACAAATTGCATTATAATATTCTGAGTGCTTATAAAATTACTTGGCTTTAGTAACAGCTTAATAACAGCTGAATAGATTTTTAAGCTTTTTTAACCTAAATATTGGCACTGCCTCTTCTTTAAACTTTACAAGTCTCCAAACCATTTGTGTAACATAAACTGAAAATCCAAAAGTCTTGAAGCAGTGATTAATTATGAATGTCCATTTCTAGTTTTCTGATGATATTTGCTAACTTGTATCCATATACTGATATGTAGGCTATCCTGATAAAAAAATGCATACATGAAAACAGGTTTTTTTGAAGGAACGCAAATTGTATGAGGATAGCCCTAAACAGGGCCGGCCGAAGACTTAACGCCGCCTGGGGCGAAGTTTAAAACGCCGCCCCCCCCGCCGACGCCGGGGGGGGCATTTTAAGCTTCGCCGACGCCATAATCTACGATCCCCCCCCCGGTACTTACCTTTAAACAGTCCTGCGGCGAGTCTCCCTGCTCTGCCACGGTGCCGGGTTGTAATGCTGAGCGCCGGAAATTGACGTCACTTCCGGCGCTCTGCATTACAAGCCGGCACCGGGACCGAACAGGGAGACTCGCCGCAGAGAAGAGAGAGAGAGGGGCGCCGAGCGGGTAAGCGAAAACCACTCGGTGCCCCTCTCTCCTCCGCTTCAAAAAAAAAAACAAAAAAAAGCGCTTGGGGCGGCAAAGTGCCGCCCCTTCTAAAGTGCCGCCTGGGGCAATTGCCCCAGTCTGCCCCATTATAGGGCCGGCCCTGGCCCTAAACACAAAAGATATAACAGATCTCTTTCATCGTATTGTTAAAGACAGTCCTAAACAAACCTCAGCAATTTCCACTAATGCACAGATATCTCTCTTCCTGGTTTCATTTTCTATTGCTATATTTGTAAAGGGAGGCATTATTGCTTTCTAAAAACATGTTTAGTGTACCTCCTTATAAATGATACAAACATTTTCCTGGTATTTTCTGTGATCTAATCTTGTATTGGTTTCTAAGAAAGTACAATTTCCTACTCTATATCTGAGCATTGTATTTTCAAGAAAATTACTTTTTGTTTTAATTTCTGTGTAATCATTTTGAGCAAAATGTGTGTGAGAGGGTACTCAAGTAGCCATATTGGCACTAAAAAGTTCAGCTTGGTCATGTATATAAATGTCAAGACTAACTCTGTTCTTAACATGTACACTGGCCTATAGGTTAACAAACTGGCATATTCACATACTTCCATCTCTAGGGCTTACCAAAATAGGACAATGGAAGACTGGAAGACTGGAAGAACATTGCTTGGTCTGATGAGTCTCAATTCCAGCTGCGACATTCAGATGGCAGGGTCAGCCTTTGGTGTAAACAATGTGAAAGCATGGATACATCCTGCTTTGTATCAACTGTTCAGGCTGGTAGTGGTGGTGTAATGGTATGGGGAGCATTTTCTTGGCACACTTTGGGCCCCTTATACCAATTGAGCATTGTTTAAACATCACAGCCTACTTGAGTATTGTTGCTGACCATGTCCATCTCTTTATGACCACAGTGTACCCATCTTCTGATGGCTACTTCCAGCAGGATAATGCACCATGTCACAAAGCTCACATCATCTCAAACGGGTTTCTCGAACATGACAATGAGTTCACTGTACATTGGCCTCCACAGTCACTAGATCTCAATCCAATAGAGCAACTTAAGGATGTGGTGGAAAGGGAGATTCACATCATGGATGTGCAGCCAACAAACCTGCTTCAGCTGTGTGATGCTATCAAGTCCATATGGACCAAAATCTCTGAGGAACGCTTCCAGCTCTTTGAAGGCAGATCTGAAGGCAAAAGGGGGTCCAGCCTGGTACTAGCAAGATGTGCCTAAGAAAAGTGGCCAGTGAGTATATATTTGCCCATTATATGATACTCAAAAATGTATTATGTATCTACATAAAACTGAAGCTATGGTATCAACAACATCTTTGTATATAGCTACCAACATTGTGCTTTCTTTATAAAAGGTCCGTACCAGAGGCCAGCATCTTTCTTGTAATTGACAGTTACTGATGGGGAGTTGATCTTATATGAAAAAGGTCCATAAAGCAGCAAAGCAATATTCGCATTCCTGGGAGTTCGATGGAAGCATGTTATGATCGATTTCTTTCAGAACCAACTAATTTGCAGGCTATCCATCACATAGTCTAAATTGCAATTCTATTGTTTTATCAGGATTTAAGATTGATGATGAATAAATGAATAAAATGTAATGCTTGTCAATTATAGTATGTATTTGTGTCATGGGGCTGCTGAAGAAAACCACAATTAACATTGAGAAAATAACTTTGAACACAGATATGTATTGTTTAAAAGTTAAAACCATGCATCCCATTGTCTACCCTTGTATGCCCAGTAGCAGGGGATACTTGGGGTTCTGTCTGTACCCCACGATGCCTCATAGCTGAGGGAAGATACAGACCGGCGCAAAGGAAGACACCACAGACAGAATACTGAGATATAGTCTATATTGAGGTAACTAGCAAGACAAGTAGGTACAAGGTAAGAAGTCTCTTTGGCAGGAAGTCCCCTTGGAAAGACAGACGGTAGGAGGTCCACTTGGAAGGACAGACGGCAGGAGGCCCGCTTGGAAGGACAGACGGCAGGAGGCCCACTTGGCAGGACAGATGGCAGGAGGCCCACTTGGAAGGACAGACGGCAGGAGGCCCACTTGGAAGGACAGACGGCAGGGGGCCCACTTGGAAGGACAGACAGCAGGAGGCCCACTTGGAAAGACAGATGGCAGGAGGCCCACTTGAAAGGACAGGCCGCAGGAGGCCCACTTGGAAGGACAGGCGGCAGGAGGCCCACTTGGAAGGACAGAAGGCAGGAGGCCCACTTGAAAAGGACAGACTTCCAGGCTGTGAAGGGTGGAACCTGACAATGATTGAGTGTGAATGAATATGTGTGAATGACTGAATGAATGAGTATTTGTGTGTGAGTATGTGTGAAGAAGCGAATGAGTAAGTGTGTGATTACTTGCAAAAATGGTACAGGGAGGCTGTTTGGGGCAAATGTGGCACATGGAAGATGTTTGGAGATAAAGATAGCACAGACATGCTATTTGGGGACAAAGATGGCAAGTCCTATGTGTGCAATCAATGTGCCAGGGCTGGCCTTTGGGGTTTGCGACATGTGATCTATGTCTGATCTTAATCTTAAGATTTAATGCTGAATTTGCAAGTTGTTTTACAGTTTATCTATGCCTTCAATGCTGTGTTTATTTGGTATTTAGGTGCACTGTAACTGCAATGCTATGTTTCATGTGTTATTAAATACCTGCAAATTCAAGGTTTCTATGTCTTATGCAGTTGAGCTATACCTGCAATTCTACGTTTCCATGTTTTGTTTATTTGATCTATACCTGAATTATATGAGGGAGGAAAAGAGAGGTGTAGTATAGTGAAGGAGGGGACAAAGGACTGATGTTGGGGGGTTATGGGGAGGGGCACCATGAGGGTGGCCTGTACAAGATGCCTGAACACCTAAGGCCAGCACCCTCACCACGACTCGCACTCCATTTCAGGTCACTCGCTGGACCTGAGCCATTCAGTTGCTATGTGATTGGCATAGTACTGTGCTCCTCCCCTGCTCTGTGCTTGCGCTGATGTCACATTAGGGACAGAAGGAGGAAAGACTGCATTGACTATGACAGTCTCCTCGTTACCTGTAGAGTCAGTGCAGCAAGTGCTTTTGTTTTTTTGTGGGTTTTTTTGGTGTAGGAGTGGAGGGTGTGATTTTATGCTAGGGAATGAGGGGGGATAAGAAAATGCTTGCCCAGGGTCCAATCAATATTAAAGGTCCTTTTTTAAGTTATAGTCTCTAAACATGAATGCCCTTAATAGTAAGACACTGTTTAATAATTTAAAGATTGGTGGCTCAATGGCTAAATTGAAAAATAAGGGGTTAACAGACATCCTTGCATCATCCCTCTACGGAGCATCATCCTTCTTTAATCTGTTGTTGCTATAGCTTTGGGTTATGATAGAGGTTCATAAAAAAGGATATAAACTATTTTTTGCTGGACACAATTACCTCCAAAGGGCCATCTTGACAACCTTTTTGTACAAATAATATATATATATATTTTTTAAGAAGGGGGCATCATTTTAATTTCATCATGCCGCGCCTCTTTTTCCACCATGTCATGAAGGGGAGAAGCATAGTCATTATCACATAAAGCACAGGCATCAAGCACAGCACAAAGATTGCAGCAATGTAGCGATTTATTGCAAAGGGAAAGAGCTGGCAGGCATGGAGGAATATAAGACATAAAGGTGGAAGATATGGCAGGCATGGGGGAATATAAGACATAAAGGGGGAAAGAGATGACAGGCATGGATGAATATAAGACAGTCTTATATTCCTCCATGCCTGCTCTCTTTCAGCTTTTTGTATCTTATATTGACCACCACTCCTGAATTATTTTTCACATTATGTATCTTTCTCCTCCTGTTTCTGTTACATTATATACACCATTTTCTTACCTTATTCTGGCTGCAGCTTTGGCCGATAAGTGCAGCAGATCCTTGCACTCCCGTGGATGGGAGGCAGATGACTAGGGCATAGCTAGAAACCACAGGGTCCCGGCGCAAAAATTGCCCTGAGGCCAGACACTTTACCAGGTAACATGTCCCTCCAGCAGCCTATCAGTGTCATCATAACCACCCAGCCTGCCTGTGCCATCTTTGCCCCCAGCTTTTCAATATCCTCAAACATCTTATCTGTGCCATCTTTGTCCCAAACAGCTGGTCTGTGCCATCACTGTCCCCAAACTGCTTGTCTTTGCCTTCTTTGTCGCCCTCTAATTACACTCTGACACACATATTTAAACACTTACACAAATTTATATATGCTAAACCACAAACACATGCCTGGTCCAGGTCAGAAGAACAATTTTAAGATGGCAAGAGGAGACAGGAACAAGTGGTCGAAGAGGTCATCGGTAAAATGTCTTATATCTTTGGGGGTCACCTCTGTTGCTGACTGCTCCATGACCAGAGCAGTTTATAGCAGATCCCCTGCACTTCTGTTTTATATATATATATATATATATATATATATATATATATATATAATGCACTACTTGTTCTGAGCTATGCTAACATAATTGCAAAATTTTTCTAATGATCAATTTGCCTTTTAAACTAAAACTTGGATTACCTGACACAATGTGCTTTCGTCTTGTAACATAAAAAAGCCCTGGTCCTTATGGGGTTAAAGTGTACTGCCATGGATATAACATACTACGTGTAGTGCACCTGAGTATTTCATGGCCCGCTTTATTTGGTTGTTCAAATGTTCACCCATTTTCACAGCAGTCAGTATTACATTCTTAAATCACCCATAATGATGTTAATTTTCCTTCACTCATTGCTCACTCCTAACACACACTACTACAGCCAATAAAAGTACTTGAACAAAAAAGGCAACCATCTTAGATGGTCCTTGAAAGATATTTTAAAATGGAAAAACAGAACTATATAATAACATATCAATTATAGATTCACAACTTCAATGCCTCCCCTGCAGAGATAAGTCCATCTATGATTTGTTTATGAAAATTACGGACTGCAAGACCACATAGCATTTCTAACAAAACTGTGTTTTCTGGAAAAAAAATATTAGTCTAATATGCACAAAAAAAGGTGCATATTATGGGATGCCCCACTTATCTACCACCCTCTCAGTAAAGTAAACATTCCATCTAAGCCTCAAGATTTAGATTATGTTTACCTCTTGTTCTAACATTTTTGTTCTTTAAATTAAATCATGTACTTTTTAAAATCTTTTTAACCCCTTTAGGACAAAGCATTTTTTTTTTTTATTTTTTTGTACCCTTTTGACAATGGCTGTGTCTTGTTGCCTTTTAGCTGGAATATTCTTTTCTCTCATTTAGGGAATCCACACAAACTATATATTTTTTCAGGACAAAACATGCTTTCTTTATATACCATTATTTTGTTCATATCATCTAATTTACTATAAAAAAATTTACCCGGCTATAAAAGCTAATGAAAAAACACTGTCAAATAGATTCTAATGTCCTGAGTTTGCAAGTTATAGGGTAAAAAGTACAACTAGCATATTGCTATTTTAAAACCACCAATGCATAGGTTTGTCAGGTTGTTTGGGGGCTAAAAGGCCACATTCGGGACATACACATTTCAGGGTTTCAACTTGGAATTTTGACATCTGGTCATCCTGCCCCAATGTCCCGTTTGAGACATCTTTGAAGCAGGCAAACTCATTGTACCCCATCAAACCAAATGCTTTTGAATTTTTTTTTAAAACTAGACATCTTAGGCTATTTCAAATTACCTAATTCTACCACCAGCATTGTTTAATAGATGTGTGGTCATATTTTTGTGTATATTTTCAGACACGTACTTTAGGTATGAATTTACATTTATATGTCACAGCCAAACACCCCAATACATGTCCAGCTTCAGCTCCTAAGTACAATGATACCACCTATACATAGATTTGTTGGGTTGTTTGAGGGCTAAAAGGCCACATTTGTCAATTTTGACATCTGGTCATCTTGTCCCCATGTGTTATTTGGGAGATCTGTGGACCCTGTAAACTCAATTTACCCCATCAAACATACATTTTTGAAAACAAGACACTCCATCGACATTTCAAATGTTAGTATTTTATCTCTTTCCATGCTATGTGTTTTTGGGGAAAAACAGCACTAAAAGGACAAAAAAAAATGTTTTTTTTTTAAATGGATTTTGTTAGAAAGGGATAGTTCCCCTAAAGCATAGGAGAATTATTTTTACATGTAACTGTCACGCTACCGATTCCCCCGGCCGGCAACGGCAGCCGCCAAGATGTAGGGGGAGACCCCCCGCCGATGTTATTGACCTCGGCTTGTTCCACGACTACTCTGATCTCTGGTATCCTGACCTCGGCTTACTCCTCGACTATCCTGATATCTGGTATCCTGATCTCGGCTTGCTCCTCGACTATCCTGCTCTCCGGTATCCTGACCTCGGCTCGCTGGACCATCCTTTGCCAGTCCTACCTGACTACGGTGTCTCCTCCTGTACGCTGTGTCGTGACAGTAACCACATTTTATTTATTTATTTAACAATTTTTCTTTTTGTATATATTTTACAAATCACATTATGTTTAACAAGCGGGGCTTGCATGGTTGAATGCAGTATCAGTATTCTCCAGAGTGTCTGGACAGACCCTCTTGGGGTCTTGTTTATTTTTTAGTGGGCCCTTCTATGTTGCTGAATGCCTCAAAATTAAGGCATTTCAGCCACACTATTTGAGCTTAGGAGGCGCACATTGTCGCTCCGGGGATCAATCAAACAGGGTCCCTGTAGCAGTTTTCAGTGTTGCTGAAAGCATTACAACAACAGCGCTTGAGAAAAGAAAACCTATTTAGCCCCATGACATGTCAGACATGTTGATTAACTTAAGGGGATGCATTTTTGTGACGTGCCTGGCACATCAATTGTCATCAAGGGGTCAAGTTGTTAAATGTTTCTATTACATCTCATATCTGGTATCCCATGTCTCATCATTCCTCCAAGCCTCCCTTAGCCTTCCCTGATGATGTGTATTCTGCATACCATTCACCACTTTAGTAACCCTACGCTGAACTATCTCTAGAATGTCAATATCTTTCTGGAGATGGGGTCTCCACTACTGTACACAATACTCAAGATGTCAAGAGGTTTGGCATAACCACCTCCCTCTACTAATAGCTGTCGCTACCAATACATTCTTATTACATTGAAAAGGTCCTTCACCCCTTCCACTCTTCATAATGTTCAATGTCATCTTAAAAAGATGTTTATTAACACCTCTTATGATGGCATGTCTTCAGTATAAATGTGCATGTCCAAGCACACCAATAACCAATGTTCTTAGTGAAATGCACTGTCTAAGACCTGAGGCAGTCTGCATGAAACATCGCAAGACTTGCATTTACACTGTACGTGAGTCTCCATCATGGGAAGTGAGTATTGCTACTCAAGACTGTAAAAATGTAATTGGAATGCAAAAATCACTGCATGGATAATGCAGAATAATGTAGCTGCTTGCTACCATGCCAACCAAAGTAATAAATAACTAAATAAATAAAAAACTGTGCCTGTATGTTACCTGCTGATTTACAGTTAAAATCTACCAATATTATTACTTCCCAACAATAAGACAGCTGCAACCCACAAAAGACTCTCTCCAATGTCTTACTGCAAATCCGAAACAAAACTGCAGGACACTTGTGTAAAACTATAGAAAAACTATAGAACACAAAACAAATGATGGTATGGTAATCAATTAAATAGCACTCAATATACAATATGATGGGATGGATTTTTGTCTTAAAAATAGATAATTTACTTTCCATATTTTAAAAAAAAATAAATGCTGGTGCTCAGCCCTGGCGGAAGTGTCAGATGGCAGCGGAGGTTGTCAGCGCCCACCGGCTGCCAGAGAGGAGAAACCAGGGCCCTCTGGATCGTAGTCTTGTGGTCAGACTTCTATTTGAGGCAGTGGCATCTCCAGCTTTCATATTTAAGGGGGGGGGGCACATGGGGGGGCCAAAGTAGGGGGGGGGGCATTTATAAAACGTTACATATATATATAACATCCAAAAATAGTTACCGGCACTCCAGGAACTTCTTTAAATAATCACTCGAGAAACTCCAGTTTTCTAATCAACGTTTCAGTCTGTTTATTAGACTTTCATCAGGACTATATAAACAGACTGAAACGTTGATTAGAAAACTGGAGTTTCTCGAGTGATTATTTAAAGAAGTCCCTGGAGTGCCGGTAACTATTTTTGGATGTTATATGATTTGTTGTTGCAGCTACTTGGCACTGGGCTAAAAAAGTGGTGATTAGTGTGCAATTGTTAATTTTGGACTTTATATATATATATATATATATATATATATATATATATATATATATATATATGCGTTAGACATACATAATATGTACTTATCTCTTTGAAGGAAAGACCTTGACTGAAATATGATTTCAAAATAACAGCTGAATCGGCAGTTATTTTTCATTCTTTAATATTAGACCCTGCTGACGATATATATTAATATATATATACCGTATTGGCTCGGATATAGGCCGCCCCCGTATATAGGCCGCACCCTAAAAGTTTGGTGCTCTTTTAAAGAAAAAGTTTTTTTCTTTAAAAAAGCACCAAAAAAACATGCTGCCACTCTGCCCCCCCCCGAGATATGCTGCCACTGTCCTCCCTCCCCAAGATATGCTGCCACTGTCCTCCCTCCCCGAGATTTGCTACCACTGTCCTCCCTCCCCAAGATTTGCTACCACTGTCCTCCCTCCCCAAGATACGCTACCACTGTCCTCCCTCCCCGAGATACGCTACCACTGTCCTCCCTCCCCGAGATATGCTACCACTGTCCTCCCTCCCCGAGATATGCTACCACTGTCCTCCTCTGCGGGGGACATCTACGCAATACAACTTCCGGTGCCGGCCCTGGATGTGCCGGTACCGGAAGTTGTATACGTGTATTGCGTAGATGTCCCCCGCCGGCCCCGCGAGACACCCGGGAGTCTGCTCCGGTAAGTCCGGGGGCAGAGGTAAAACGCATCGTGCGGAGGTCCGCACGATGCGCTTAGACAACCTCCCGTGCCGGCACGCCCCCCCGTGGGAAGTGCTGGCAGGGGAGGCTGTCTGAGCTTATCGGGGAGTAGGATACAGGTCCCCTGCACCGCTGCGGGGGATCTGTATCCTAACCCCGCTGCCTGCCCGGGCGCTAGACCCCGAATATAGGTCGCACCCCCACTTTAAAGACTTAAAGTGGGGGAAAAAAGTGCGGCCTATATTCGAGCCAATACGGTATATATTAGACCGTGTTGTCAATATATTTTATAGTGAAAAAATTGGACCCTACCCAAAAATTTTCTTGGGCCCCGCTCCATGCTCCCTAGCATGTAATCACTCCCTCCGCTACCACACCAAAAAGAAAAATATTTGCCACACTGACTGCAGATCAGGGGAAGGCCGTGAGAGTCAGCGGAGTCTTCCCTCCTTCTGACTGCACCATGACATTGAGAGGTCTTCTCCCCCAGTAATCATCCTCAGAGTCCCTTTGTCCCCTCATTCACTAAACCACACCTCTCTTTTACTTACTCCCTGTAGTTCAGGTATAGATCAAATAAACAACACATGGAAACAGCATGTGCAACTGAATAAGACATAAAAACCCTGTATTTGCAGGTTTCACATAAATAATATATGCAGGTATAGATCAACTGGAAATCACATGTAAACTCAGCACTGAAGGTATAGATAAAATAAACAACACATGGAAACAGCACTCCAGGTATTGATCAACTGAATAAGACATACAAATCCTGTATTTGCAGGTAAACATAAATAATGTATAGAAACATAGCTTAGAAGATATGGACCTACAGAATAACACAAAAACCCAGCTTTGCAGGTATAGATCAATTGGAATTCACATAAAAACTCAGCATTAAAGGTATAGATAAAACTCCCTAAATTACAGGCTTAGATCACAGGTTGCACACCCCAAAGCCAGCCCTGGCATCCACACTGCCCACATAGAACCTGACCAGCACCCAATTTACACACACATAGGACGTGCCATCTTTGTCCCCAAACAGCCCAGAATGAGTCAACATTGTCCCCAAACAGCTGAACGTACGCCATCTTTGTCCCATAAACACGCTACCTGTACCATCTTTGTCCCATGAACACCCTGCCTGTACCATCTTGGTCTCCAATGCTTAAACACCCTGCTTATACCATCTTTGCCTTTTTGACAAATCAATTATACACCTATGATTCACACAAACACTTTTACAGTCACTCACTTATTCACTTTCATTCACACAATTATTTATTCTTTCAATCTTTCACAAATTATTTACAAATATTAATTAATGCATTCTCACAAATTCTTTACTTCTCTCACTCATTCACACAATTCATCCACACATTAATTAATACTCTCACTCATTTACACAATTCATCCACACTTTAATTCATTTATTCTTGCTACGCTCCTTTCTCCCTATCTACCCCTTCTCCCTCCCTTCTACCTATCTACCCCTTCTCACTCCCTTCTGCCTTATCTACCCCTTCTCACTCCCTTCTGCAAAAAAAAACACAAAAAAATGGCGTTTCAATTGGGGGGCACACGAGGGGGCACAGCTAGATGTAGGGGGGCCATGGCCCCCTCTGCCCCACCCTGCCGACACCACTGATTTGAGGTCTGATTATAAGACGACTTCTAATATAAGACGATGGGCATTTTTCAGAGCATTTATAATCAAGCTAATACGGTAATTAACTTTTACAACTTTTACATTTTTATGTCTAGCTTTAATAACCCTTTCTTGTACCCTTTAAAGAAAAACCCATACAATGCCTGTGGTCACCACCATAAGTAATGCATTTCAAAGTTTTCAACCTCAAATATATATATAGTACTGTGCAAAAGGGGTGGTTACACCAAATATTTATTTGAGTTAAATATTTCTTCTGTTCACTTCCACTTTGGTTAAATTGTAAACTATTTACATGTTTATTTTCAATGTATTCTTAATTTACAGAATTTTTTCATACCTGCCTGGAACTGAATATATATTGGGATAAGCTCAGCTTTAAGTACCTGTTTTCTTGGGTAAATAAATCCAATTTAAACTCTTCTTAACCCCTTAATGACAAAGCCCGTACATGTAGGGACAGCCCATTGTCCTTAAGGGGTTATTACTTGTTGTGCTGTAAGGCTGATGCTTGGAGCTAAAAGACAAAAGAGCATTTCAAGTATCCCTGTGACAGTCTAACTTCCATCAGTTGTCCGGATGTATTACTTAATAGAGTTGACCATCGCTAATTATACACAAATGGCCTTGGTGCCCACTATGATATTGTCTTACAGTTTTACAGTAGGCCTTATCTTTCTCATTTTTTCATTTTTAAGTTCTAGTAAGGCAAAATACAAGCAATTACTAAAAATATCAGTTATAACATATTATGGATAACAGTTTCAAGATGCATGACGTTGTTGCCTT
Source organism: Spea bombifrons (assembly GCF_027358695.1). Lineage (NCBI taxonomy): Eukaryota > Metazoa > Chordata > Amphibia > Anura > Pelobatidae > Spea > Spea bombifrons. The sequence continues at coordinate 46,335,161 of NC_071088.1, forward strand.
ATTGTTGTATCAAGGAGAAATCTTTTCACAATTCTCTAGAATGTGTTGTTGATGGATGTGTGCTGAAGACTTGAAATGACTTAAAAAGCACCACTTCTCCTTAACACAATTACTTTTGTAATTCTGTGCCAAAAACAATTTAATCAATGAAGCCATTAACATTGCAAGAGATAATTCTGCAGCATATGGAGTCAAATAGCACTGCAGTCATCCATCTTTTAGACGATTATTAGTGCCAATGAAAAGATTATACCTGCTTGTGGTTGTGTCCATTAGTCTTTTGTAAGAGCATGTGCTGTGTTTTCCTATCACGTCTTCATCTGCTAACATTATGATAAACTTTAGTGTATTCTAATTTCTAGACAAAATAGGTGGTGCTTTCAATTTTCCTGTCAGTTGTACTGATACTACATCTACTAAAACATCTTTATGTCTGTGCCTGAAAACAAAAAAATGGTTAAAATGAAATTTTGGCTAAAAATTTAAAACAATTACAAGAGGGGATTTCAGTCTACGCCTTATTTATACCTATGCAGTATTTGCATTGGTTAGTGCTAGCAAACATAGCCAGTTATGACAGGAGACATGTTTATGTTCATGATTATGGGGATACAGTCAGGGCCGGCCGAAGACTTAACGCCGCCTGGGGCGAAGTTTAAAACGCCGCCCCCCCCCCCCGACGTCGGGGGGGGCGGCATTTTAAACTTCGCGGATGCCATAATCTACGATCCCCCCGGTACTTACCTTTAAACAGTCCTGCGGCGAGTCTCCCTGCTCTGCCACGGTGCCGGCTTGTAATGCTGAGCGCCGAAAATTGACGTCACTTCCGGCGCTCTGCATTACAAGCCGGCACCGGGACCGAACAGGGAGACTCGCCGCAGATTGCCCCAGTCTGCCCCATTATAGGGCCGGCCCTGGATACAGTGCCACTTGATTGATAAAAATTTGGCACAAGAATAGGTAAGTTCCTAAACTCAACAGAGAAATAGAGAGAGATATAGTAACATAAATGAAGGTGAGAGTTATATTACTGAAAACACAAGATAAGTTCCAGCTGATAAGATTGTAAGCTTTTTATGGAAGAGACATTTTTACGTTTTTTGAATATTAAAAAGGATGGTAAAAGCTGGCGGTTAGATGGAAGTGAGTTCCAGAGGTATGGGGCAGCATAAAAAGCATAAACATAAAAAGTAGAGATCGAGTAGGAAAGTATTTTGTTATGAGAACAGAAATGTATAGGAGAGCAGTTTCATAACTTGAGGCTTTGTATGTTATTATAAGGAATTTATACATACGTAAGGATGTTTATTTTTTAGGGTATAGGGAGCCAGTGCAAAGCCTCATAAAGTTGAGAAGCAATAGTTGAGACAAAGAAATATCAATCAGAAGGCTGTTGCAATAGATAAGGCAGGAGATAATAAGGGAAAGAATGAGTGGCTTATGTGAGAAATGTTTTTTTAGGTAAAAGCAGCAGTATCTGGTGAGAAACTGAACATGGGAGATGAAGGAATGTGCCAAGACAAAAACAGAAACGCAGAATTTAACAGAAGATAAGAATATTAGTATCATCTGCATATAGGTAATATTTAAAGCCAAATTTGTTGATTAGTTTACCAAAAACAAAATAAGTGTAAAGAGAGGGCCAAGGACTGATCTCTGAGGGACTCCAACATAAGTAGAAGAGCTGAAGATGTTTGGCTAGAAAAAGTAACAGAAAAAAACAATTAGATGGGAGAGAGCTTCTTAGTAGAAAAGCATGATGTCACTTATGTTGATCTGCACAAATATCATGATTGCCAATAGAATGAGTATAAACAAGGCAGCCTCTGGAAAATGAGAACAGGGAGATCACCTGTAATCATCAGGGCAAGCATCAAATAATCCCATAGTGTTGGTGCTTAGTAGTAGTATCCAGCCCTATTAAGGGAAAAGTCATGTCTCCAATGTTGAAGGGTTATCTTTACTGATGTGAATGGATTTGCATGCTCCCACTCAAAAAGCACCATGGACCCATCAATGATTATGATGCCTTTGAGTCCTTATCTACGGTTCATGAAAATGGGTCAGCCTCAAAATTCTGACTTATTTGAGTTCTGCTTAAAGTTAAGTCCATTTACACCCACAAGTCATGGCTTCAACCATCCGTAAGGTCCTGTTTACAGAATTTGCATTGTCTACTAAGATATCGCTCCCATTATGTTATTGTTGTTGATAACAGGAGCACTATAACACCAATAATTAGATATCCTAGTCCAATTATTATTTGCCACAGAACTTACTTTTCCTGAGGAAAAATAGCCCCTTTTTAAAAGTCTCTGAACCACTGTAGTGGAAATATGTAGGAAAAAAAATCAGTAGCCTAATGGCAGTATGCAGAGAAAAAGACACTGATTTCTTAAAAGTTAAAAAAAAAAGGCTACAGTAATTCTGCAGTCATCGAGCAGGAATAGTAAAATAGTATCTCCATGCTCTTAATATTTACTAAATAAGCTTTGGCTGATGGCAGAGTAATGATCCATGGATATTACCTACTTCAGAAGTATTTCAGTATGCATTTGAATACTGTTTCTTTGTTCAAATTACAATGTTATTTGCAATGTGAAATTGAATAACTGATGTTTGACATTTTTCATTATTAAGAGACATTATCCTTTTTATTAATGAAATTGCTAGATATGAACTGAACGGTCTACCTTCCCGAACCTCGTTCAGATTCTTTTTATTGTGCTAGAATGATTTTTATACTTTAATTTTGTCAGTCAGCTGTATTTTATACAATGGCAGGTTAAGCTTTATGATAAAATGATGGGCAGGTATTTTTTGCATTTTGTTAATTTGGAACAATTTTATCTATGATTTGATGGCACACAGTGGAAGTTACTATTTTGACTGTAATTGTTGCCTGCCACAATAATAAAAAATACTACCATTACTAATAATAACACAATCATGCATGATATCCAAGTAATGCATGATTGTTTGTGTTATTATTCGTAGTGGTTGTATTTTTTTATTGTGACAGGCAACTATTAGAGTCAAAATAGTAATCTCCAAATAGACCATTGGATTGTTAAGTGTAGTTGAGAGGAAGGCTGGTAGTATTTGGTCTGGGGTGCAAATGGCGGATCCAGTCCTGTCTAAGGCACATTTACATTAAAAGGGGATATGTTTTGAAACTGCGTTACACGATAGAGCTTCAGAATGTGGCTCAAAAGCCTTAAATTAGAGCAGTTGAATGAGATATTGCCTCCTTTTCCTCATGTTGTCATCCTCTGCTTTCCTGATTTCTGCATCCCTATATAGTGCAAGAGTCCAAAATGAGCAGCTATTAACAAAGCTGAGATCCATAGTGGAATATACTGTGCTCTAATCACAAGATTGAGACAATTCACTGCATTTGAGCAAAATTACTCAATAATTGATTACATTTATTTAAAAAATATTACACAACTATAAAAACTCTACATTTTATTATAGTTGACCATACCTACAGTAACACCCATGTAACGGCTTTTAAAGATAAGCATTATATATGTGTAACATTATGGTAAAGCTATATTATTCTTTTTTTATGATGTGCATTGTTATTCTTCACTATATCATACCTGCCATATTTATTTGCTTATTGTTGTCACATTGATTAGATAATGTTAGTTATAGCAAAGTGAAACAAATATCCAGCCTTGAGGAAAATGCACAAGCTAGTTAGTAGATTTTAGTTTTAGGTAGGTTTAATTAATAAACGTAGTGATACTAAAAAGTTCACAAGTTTGGGAGATTACCCCCTTGAAGCCCAACCGGCACAACAATGACACCTACGGTAGGCGGCAAATGGCAGCCGACAAAGACCAGACCGCAAACAACACGTAATTAAAAGAAAAACCCAAACTCCAAACGCAGTGAAGCACAAGACTGCACACCGGCAACTAGCACGCCATAAATCTCAAAGGAAGCCAATGAAAAGGGAACATATATCAAAAAAAAACAACCCCCCCCCACAGAGGATACAAAGAACCTAAGGAACCTTCCAAGAAGCTATAGCCTAAGAAGATATAGCCTAAGCAAAACAAGTATTTTTCTTCTTCATGCAAGATGCCTTATTAACCCTTAAACATAGACATTTTTCCACGAAAATGCCTAATAAAATATCACCAGAGAAGTGCTGTATAATATAAAGCGAAGTTAAAGAAACCTCTTCCAAAGAATTACATCACATCAGTCTAACCTTTGAGCAAGACTAGTACATAATAATAAGTATTTAGGAAAAATATCTAGGCTGTACAGCACAGTTAAATTGCAAAACACCTTATCCTGGAAAACAACAAGCATTTTGAAAATGCATCGCTTATATCAACACATGAATATATATATATATATATATATATATATATATATATATATATACAGCATATATTAGGATCATCTGATGCGAACACATCTTACTAATGTAGTTCCCCAAATGATGTTTCCCCTTACTCTCTGCTGCATTAATATCTATTTTTGTATTCCTTTCCCTCACCAGATCAAGCGATACTGGCAACATTCATCTTCAAGTCATGAAGTAAAGTGCTTTGAGGATTGTTTAATTGGCAAACAAATCAGACAATTTATCAGACAGCTAAGCAATAGGCTATTCTTATGGCAACATTGCATCAATACATGTCATTTTTTTTAAGTGAGCTGGATAAAGGTCACAATTTAAACTTGATTTACCTTGTTGCAACTACATATTAGTTATTTCATTGGAATTCAACATGTGTGTAGTTGTTTTTATACTTTTGTAAAGGGTTTCATCTGAACTTGATAGGAACTGTATTTTTTTCCATTTTGTCCATGGAAAAGAAAAAAAAAATATTTTCAATAATATTTTAATATATTTTATCTTAATTTAAAAATAGTTAAATGTTTCCAAGTAAATCAATATTAGACATTTGTATGTGTTCTATCTGTGTTATCTAAGTTCAATCTACTAGACAATTTCCATGACTTATACTGTCTTTGGTAAAAAACAAACAAACAAACAAAAAAATCACCACAAATCTACGGAAACCTCTGCAACCTTGACACTCTACAGCTTCCAGACATACTACAGTCACTTTTGCTCCTCTGTGCGCCACCCCCCACACGGCAGCCATGGCATTCCACACAGACCTGTCTCCAGGGTCGCCTTTAATATTAATTGGACCCTGACAAGCATTTTCTTGCCCCCCCGCACTCCCTGGCATGCAATCACACCCTCCACTCCAACACCAAAACCCCCCACAAAAAAACGAAAGTACATTCCGAGCTGTGTCTACAGATTAGGAGGATACTGTTACAGTCAGTGCAGTCTTCCTTCCCTGCGATCCTAATGTGACTCCATGTGAAATGCCATCATGCTACACACGCAGGGCAGGGAAGGAGCCCGATACTTGTTAGATCGCATAGCAAATTAATGGTGCAGGTGCGGCAAGGGACCTGAAACGCATGTAATTAGGCCGGATTTAGGTGTTCAGGCACCCTGTGCAGGCAACCTCTATGATACCCCATACCCTGTCATCAACCTGAGAGTGTCACACCTCTCTTTTCCTCCCTCATGTCGTTCCGGTATAGATCAAATTAACAATATATGGAAACACAGCACTGTAGGTATAAATCAACTAAATGACACACAAACCTAGCCTTGCAGGTATAGATCAAGTGAAAAATCACAAGCAAACTTACCATTGAAGGTATAGATCAAAAAAATAATACATGGAACCCTAAATTACAGACATAAACCACAGATCACACCCCCAAAGGCCAGCCCTAGCACCCATATTGCACACATATGAATTACCCAGCACCAAGATCGTATCCACAGGACCTGCCTAGCATAGGCCATCTTTGTCCCCAAACTGCCTACATGGGCTATATTTACCCCAACAGCCTCCATGTGCCTTATTTGCCCCATAAAACCTCCCTGTGCCATATTTCACTCAGTCTCTCTACACCAAGCTTGCCCCAAATAGCCTCAGTGTGTCATCTTTTCCCCAACCAGGCTCCCTGTGCCATTGTTGCCCCAAGCAGCCTCTCTGAGCCATCTTTGCCCCAAGCAGCATTCTTGTGCCATCTTTGCCCCAAGCAGCCTCCCTATGCCATCTTGGCCCCAAGCAGCCTACCTGTACCATCTTGGCCCCAAGTAGCCTGCCTGTACCATCTTTGCCCCAAGCAGCCTGCCTGTACCATCTTTGACCCAATCAGCCTGCCTGTGCCATCGTTTCCCCCAAACAGCCTGGCTGTGCCATCTTTTCCCCCAAACAGCCTGGCCTGTGCTTACACCCACACAGTCTGCCTGTGCCATGCCTGCCCCAGACAGTCTGCCTGTGTTATGTTTGCCTAAAACAGTCTGCCTCTGCCATGCTTGGGCCAAACAGGATCCCTGAGCCAGCTAGCCACCAATTAGCCTCACTGTGTCATGCTTGCCCCAAAAAACCTGCTTGTGTGATCTTTACCTCCCACCATCCATCCTATCAAACATATACTCATTATTTAACTCATTCACAGATACTCATTCACAAATATTCATTCATAAATATGCATTCACTCATTCACAGATATTCATTTACAAATACTCATTCATTCACTCAATCTCACATATTCATTCATACACCCTCCCCCACCCCCTTACTTCAACTGCATATTTCTCTGTGTAGCACACTTCCGCACAAGTCTCCAGCTTCCCTCTGCATTGCTCACACACTTTTACAGCCCAGGGGACGCGGGAATGACGTAGTGTGACTACACTGGATTCCTGCACCCCCAGGGCAGTATAACAGATGTTGCTCGCACAGTGCGGGTTACACGGAGGTAAACAGCGGGCCAGAGTTCCGAGGCATCTATTCTCCTATATATACAGCTTCTCTCTTACAATATGAATTTCTTTTTTTGGATTCTAATACCAGCTCTATGCTGATTACATTCTAACCTTTTATCGTCTCTTCTAACTCACCTTATTAACTCTCACATCCTCTGCTCCAGGGTGTCATTTTATTGTGCTTGATTTCTTGGTATCTGATTTGGCCTGTTTCCTTTCCTAGTTGTTATTTGCCAGCACCACCTCAGCTTGTATAGTATTTATACATTTATCTGTCTCTTGGCACTGTGTCTCTGACACTCTTGTTCATCTGACACAGACAGCACTTCCTTACTATAAGCCTACTTTAGTGTCTGCTTTCTGCAAAACATATCAATAAGCTTGACGATAAACATCTCAATCAGTTTAACTATAACTCACATAATCTTCATCCAAGCATGGTTCATCGTAACGCTAGAACAATATTCTTGATGTTATAGCAGGGAAATTAGTAAAGGTAACCTCTGGTTGTAAGAGGGCTTAATAGATAATATCAAATGTTCTAATGTTCATTTCCATGTTTATTAAACTTAATTGTTTACAACATTTTGTCCTGGTTTGTTAAGAACACAATAAATTGCAATTACCGTATTTCCCCATGTATAAGACGCACATTTCAAAAAATGTGTGGTCTAAAAACTGGGTGCTTCTTATACAGTGGTTGTAAATTGCAGTTACTATGGTACTTCCCAGTACCTCCCTGCAGTCACACTACCGATTGGCCCTGTCCCTTTATGACTCACTGCCGATTGCCCCTGCCCCTTTCATCATAGCATCCACAGTGCTCAAACAGCAACTCATCTAACAGTAAGTATAAAATTAATATTTGGGCTGCTGAAAGTTTGGGGAGGTGGCCTTTAGGGTTAATTTAGGGGCAGGTATGGTTGATGGGGTCTTTAGGGTTAATTTAGGGGCAGTTATGGTTGATGGGGTCTTAAGGGTTAATTTAGGGGCAGTTATGGTTGATGGGGTCTTTAGGGTTAATTTAAGGGCCGTTAATGGATGGGAGTGATGAGGATGAGTATGAATTTTATGATACTTTATTTTTCAACTTTCGGGCCCCAAAATTAAGGTGCGTCTTATACATGGGGAAATATGGTATACAAAACCAATATTACAACTTTATGTTACACTGCAATATCTTAGCAGTACCTAGTACAGTAAAACAACTAAAGGACGTGTGTATGCACATAAAACTAATCCCAAGTACATAAAAGAACATAAACCTGTGATCAAAAAACCTAAGCATTTCAGTTTTTTCAGATATACTTTGGAAGACTTACTTGGTCTGGATGGACCCATGAAAGTATGTATGGTTTACTTAAGATTTTTTTTATCTGCATGATGTTTTTTGTTCATCAGCATACCTACTATGAATTTAAACACTCAACAAAGTCAGCCTCCATGTCATAAGTGTACTGAACTAAATTGTAGGTCTGCCTCCATGTCTTTAGTGTACTGGAAAAAACTTCAGGGAGCAATGTCCAGGATGGAACCTATGGGTTGGCAATAACGGTACAGAAAGGTGATATCTGATTCAGTTTTAGACATGTGAAAGACATTACATGGGTAAATAGAAAGGTTCGCCAAGGTCATGTTTATGCTGGCTGCTACTTTGTGATGGGCTCTGTTTGTCAATGCCTTTTAGACATCCTAGTGCAGGGGCGTCCAAGTTTTTTCTGCAGTGGGCCACATCATCAGAATTGTATACGTGCGCGGGCCGCACTCATTTTTCACTGTGAGAAAATATGGCCTTTAATAAAATATGCAGATTAAAATAAATTAAATGACACAAAACCTTTACTTTCCTCTCACTGATTTCTGGGCCTCGAAAGTAATTTTGTGACTACAGGATTCTGTATAAGTAAAAATAAAATAGTTCTATTTATTTTAGCGATGCACCAAAATGAAAATTCTGGACCAACACCGAAAATTCAGGGTTCACTTAGCCAAAACTGAAAATGACCCCCCACACACTTTTAATAAAAGTAAGTTACACACCAAAATTGTACAAAAAATTATATATTATGATTGTTAACAGCAATCTCAGGCATACCCAGATTCCAGCATGTACTGGTTGGCAGGGCATTGTACCGGTATTTTTTGTCCAATTTTAGTGTGTAACCATGCTTTTATTAAAAGTAACACACCACAATTGGACAAAAAAATCAACAATATGACTTGGCATGATAGGAGTGTGATTGCTAACAGCAAACACACTCTTTTTATACCCAGGCAACCAGTAAATGCTGGAACCTAGGCATGATGGGACTGTGATTGCTGTAAGCAGATTGCTGTTAGCTGTTAGCAATCACACTCCTATCATCCCAAGTCAGCCAGTACATGTTGGTACAGGGTGGCTGTAAGTGCAAACCCCATACTGCTGGCAGCATCAATACACAAGGGGGCAGCTAGCCAGGTTTCAGCATGTACTGGCTGACTTGGCATGATAGGAGTGTGATTGCTAACAGAAAACACACTCTTTTTATACCCAGCCAACCAGTAAATGCTGGAACCTAGGCATGATGGGACTGTGATTGCTGTTAGCAGATTGCTGTTAGCTGTTAGCAACCACACTCCTATCATCCCAAGTCAGCCAGTACATGCTGGTACAGGGTGGCTGTAAGTGCATGGCAGCATCAATACACAAGGGGGCAGCTAGCCAGGTTTCAGCATGTACTGGCTGACTTGGCATGATAGGAGTGGGATTGTTAACAGCAATCACAGTCCCATAATGCCAAGGTTCCAGCACTTACACATTCATGCTATCACACACACAAATCCATTCATTCACAGATTCATTCCCTCAATCAGGCACACTCATTCAAACACACTCCCCCACCCCCTTACCTGCACTACAGCTCTCTCAATGCCGATCACTGACTTCAGCAGGGGGCGCGGCCTCCCTCGTTCTCCCCACAGAGGAGGCAGGACTGAAGCAGAGAATAGACCCTCCCACAAGTAAGTAGCAGGGCTCTTGCGATCCTGGCTACTGATCTCACGCGGGCCGCACCTCGAGGTCCCGCGGGCCGCATTTGGCCCGCGGGCCGCATGTTGGACGCCCCTGTCCTAGTGGTTTCTGTCTGTAATGGTTGCTTTGGTGTCTGATGTTCTGAACAGCCTGTTGACTATTGACTGCATGGCAATTACTGGCCATGTGACAGCTGACTCATAGTTGTTTGCTACTGGTCACTATTCAATGCCATGAGGGAAAGTGAGATAGTTTACTCAGGGTTGGTAATGGTAACCTATTATGTGTGGTAATCACACTATCTTTCAAAAGACAACCCTGCATGAATTATACTACCTTAATTTAAAGGAGTCAGCAAACTGCCATAAATCACAGGTGTTTATTTTTTAGACTTAGAAGAAAAAAGATATGCTCCAGAGACCTTGAATTATGCATGGATTCACAGAAGAGCAAAGGTGTTGATAGGAGCTAACATATACATTGTCAGCACAGAGATTTAAAAAGCCTAATCCCTAATGATGCATATATGTAACATACTTATTTCTCAGTTCTGCACTCTCATCAGAGTGAATAAATTATAAAGCCGCCAGACATTTTTAAGGGTGCCAAATTTAAAAAAAAAACATAACCTGTGAACAGACTTAGGCACCTGTAATAAAAATAATTTGCATAAAGATAAATGAATGAAAGAAAAATCTCCATTAAATTCGCCCTGCTTTATTCATTAACCCAAATGGTAATACTTAAATGCATGATTTCACCATAAAGCAGTCCCAATTCTATAGGTACATTTAAAAACTAACGTAAAAAGAGTGATATTGTGCACTCCAGTACATTTTCTGATATACAACCTTTTATCAAATGTGTTTTCCAATAGAATTCCAAATGTTCCATTTATGTAGTAAACCAAAAAGGTCTTTCTTGCTTTTTTTGCTTTACTACATACAGTTGTGTGAAAAAGTACTATGGTTTTACATATCAGTACTATGGTTTTACATATGGTTTTACATATCAAGCCAAAATGAAGAAGCCATGTGCGAAAAGTACACCTTATGATTCAATAGCATGTAGAAACACCTTTAGCAGCAACAATAATTGTTTTCTCTATAATGTTATCAGCAGGGGCGTACCTAGAGTATTTGGCACCTGGGGCGGATCCTGTAAGTGGCACCCCCCCCCAAATCTAAAGAATATTTATTGCACCAATTTGTAAACTGTATGTCAACTGTAAACAACAAGAAATCTGAAAAAATAAATTAATAACTTATAAGTAAAATAAACACGTTTAAATAACATTTACTGAACATATAATATTATATATATATTAATAACCCTCCAAAAAAAAACGGCGTCCACATTGCCCACATAGAACCTGACCAGCACCCAAATTACACACACATAGGACGTGCCATATTTGCCCCCAAACAGCCCAGCCTGAGTCAGCATTGTTCCCAAACAGCCGAGTGTACGCCATCTTTGTCCCATAAACACGCCACCTGTGCCATCTTTGTCCCATAAACACCCTGCCTGTGCCATTTTTGTCCCATAAACACCCTGCTTATACCATCTTTGCCTTTTTGACAAATCAACTATACACCTATGATTAACACAAACACTTTTACAGTCACTCACTAATTCACTTTCATTCACACAATCATTTATTCTTTCACACAAATTATTTACACATATTCATTGATGCATTCTCACAAATTCATTAATTCTCTCACTCATTCACACAATTCATCCACACATTAATCCATTCATTTTCGCTCTCTCATTCTGACTCTTTATTTCAATATTCTTGCTACCCTCCTTTCTCCCTATCTACCCATTCTCCCTTCTGCCCTATCTAGCCCTTCTCACTCTATTCTCCCTATCTACCCCCTATCCCCCCGTCTCACTCCCTTCTCCCTATCTACCCCACCCTAACTATCTACCCTCTCCCCCCTTTGAAGTTCACTTACCTCTCAGGAGTCCTGGGGTGGGGGTGCAAGGCCTCTGTCTCCCAGCTCTGCCACTGTATGGAACAGCATGGTAAGTGTGGATTGGTAAATGTGTGAGAGTGATGGGAGTTATGATGTACTTTAGAGCATAATTATATAATGAAAAAGACATTGGAAATGGTACAGCATAACACCCATCACTCTCACACACTTACCAATCCACACTTACCAATCCACACTTACCATTCCAGATGCCACACATACCAATCCACACATACCAATCCAGATTCCACACATACCAATCCACAGATTCCACACATACCAATCCACATTTACCAATCCACATTTACCAATCCACACATTCCACACATACCAATCCACACATACCAATCCACAGATTTCACATTTACCAATCCACACATACCAATCCACACATACCAATCCACACATACCAATCCACTCTCACTGTCACTCTAACTGAATGATTTCCTACCTTTCCTCTTTTCTTCTTACAGCAGTCAGCTCCTTTTCTTTCTCTTCGCTCCTCTTCTTCTGTCTTCTTCCTGGTTCAGAGGGCACGGACGGCGGTGGGCGCGGCTTCAGTGTTGTGCGCCGGGATCTGACAACAAACCCCGGCGCACAGCAGCAGTTGCCGCGCAGATCGCGAGGGAGCGGTATCGGGGGTCTTTAACAGACCTCCGGCTCCCTTGGGTCTGTTAAAGACCTCCGATATCGCTCCCTTGTGAGCCTTCTCCTCCAGCGGCGGACATTGCTGTCCGTCTCTGGAGGGCACCCCCCTGATGAGCGGCACTCGGTGCGGACCGACCCCCCCCGCCCCCCGCTAGGTACGCTACTGGTTATCAGTCTCTCACACCGTTTTGGAGGAATTTATGCCACCTTTTCTATACAACATTGCTTCATTTCATTGAGGTTTACGGGCATGCGTTTATGCACATCTCTCACAGCATTTCAATCAGGTTGAGATCTGGACTTTAACTGGGCTATTGCGACACCTTGATTATTTTCTTTTTCAGGTTTGCTGGTGTACTTGGGATCATTGTCAGGTTGCATGTTCCAATTTCAGCCAAGCTATAGCTGTTAGACAGATGGCCTCACATTTGACTCCAGAATACTTTGGTGCACAGATTAATTCATTGTTGACCCAATGACTGCAAGGTTCCCAGGTCCTGTCACTGCAAAACAAGCACAAATCATCACCCCTCCACCACCATGCTTGGCAGTTGGTATGAGGTGTTTGTGCTGATAAGCTGTGTTTGGTTTTCACCAAATGTGGCACTGTACATTATGGCCAAACCTGGCGCTGAGCATTATGGACTTACATCTCCACTTTGGTGACATCTGTCCAAAGGACATTGTTCCAGAAATCTTGTGGTTTGTTCAGAAGCAACTTTGCAAACCTAAGCCGTGCCACCATGTTCTTTTTAGAGAGAAGAGGCTTTTTCTAATTGTACAGTCATGAACTTTAACATGCTGAGGCCTGCAGAGTCTGAGCTGTAACTCTTGGGTTTTTTTTGCAATTTTACTGAGCATTGCACGTTCTGACTTTGGGGTGAATTTGCTAGGACATCCACTCCTGGGAAGATTGGCAACTGTCTTGAATGTTTTACACTTTTAAATAGTCTTTCTCACTGTAGAATGAGGGACTTTAAATTGTTTGGAAATGGACTTCTAACCCTTTCCAGATTGATAGCAAGATTTGCTTCTCTAAGATCATTGCTGATGCATTTCCACCTTGTCTTAACACACACCTGAATGCTCCAGACCAGCAAACTACTAAAAACTTAGGCTTTTATAGAGGTGGTCATGTTTGCTAATGATCAAATTTATTTATTTGTAAGAGATAATAAACTCATGGGAAATGGTTAAAAACAATAGGTAAGTACAAATGCGGTGATGGGTGCATATGTTGTCAACATGTTAAACAAGCTAAAATGTTACTAAGGACATTTAAATTAACTCAATTTGTGAATTGTAACACATCATATGTGTAAACTATGTCGAATGCAATATGTAGGATGTACTGTTAGACCCTTAAAAGAAATGATAAGAGAACATCTAAATTATATTATCAATAACAGCATAACCTCAACAGTAAACAAACATTTCCTGAGTTGCTGTAAGGGTGATAAATATTTTGGATTTCAAGCCAAAAGGACAAGCCAAAAATCCAAGAAGAGTAGGTAACGAAATATATTAAATAAAAGGGATTTATTTTGGATTTTCAAATTTGCTAGTAGACAACCAAAAGTTATCAACCATGAATGGGATTTAAACTACATATTACCGTATTTGCTCGATTATAAGACGAGGTTTTTTTCAGAGCAAATGCTCTGAAAAATACCCCTCGTCTTATAATCGGGGTCGTCTTCTAATCAGACCTCAAATAGAGGTCTGATTAGGAGACTAAGATCCAGATCCCCCGCACCGCTGCAGGGGACCTGGATCCTCCTGTCGTCGCCCCCCCCACACACACACACTTACCGGTGCTTCCGGAGGTGAAGTTGGCAGCGGGGGTTTGTATGCGTCCGTCGCAAATACCTTCCCCGACTGTCAGAGATCATTGTTCCAGAGTTCCTGATCTCTGACAGCCGGGGAAGGTATTTGCGACGGACGCATACAAACCCCCGCTGCCAACTCCACCTCCTTCCGGCTGCCGCGGAATGAGACGTCAACCCGCTGCCCCGGCAATACACCAGGAAATTGGAAGCACCGGTAAGTAAGTAAGTAAGTGTGTGTGTGTGTGTGTGTGTGTGTGTAGGGCATTTTTGGAATGCCTTACACCCCTATATGCCACTCTGGCACTTAGGGGGTTAAAAGGCATATTATGGGGCAGAGTGGCATATAGGGAGGTATAAGGCATTTCAGGAGGCAGAGTGGCGTTAAGGGGGCATTTAATAGTGCACTCTGCCTCCTGAAATGCCTTATACCTCCCTATATGCCACTCTGCCCCATAATATGCCTTTTAACCCCCTAAATGCCAGAGTGGCATATAGGGGTATAAGGCATTTCTGGAGGCAGAGTGCTCTATATAATGCCTTTTAACTCCCTTAATGCCACTCTGCCTCCTGGAATGCCTTATACCTCCCTATATGCCACTCTGCCCCATAATATGCATTTTAACCCCCTAAATGCCAGAATGGGATATAGGGGTATAAGGCATTTCTGGAGGCAGAGTGGCACATAGGGGGTCAAAAGGCATACCATGGGGCACAGTGGCATATAGAGGGTTAAAAGGCATATCATGGGCCACAGTGCCATATTGGTGTGGCAAGCCTGGGGGCAGATGTGCGTAACTGGGGGACAGGTTGGAAAATACAATAGAAAATATAAAAGAAATAAAAACAAAAAAAAAATATTTTTCTCAATCATAGCTTTTATTAAAAAAAATAGTTTACATGAATTAACATTTACTGGTAAAACTTTTTTCCTTTAGGGTCGTCTTATATTCAGGCTTTTTCTTTTTTTCCTAAGTTAATATTCAGATTTTGGGGGGTCGTCTTATAATCAGGGTCGTCTTATAATCGAGCAAATACGGTAAAATTTCAATCTAAAAAGTTAATATGACATTTTCATGATTATTGTGTTGATTATACTAAACAATAGATAATTCATATTAATATTGATTGACTATAAATGTACAATCATGGCATATAAAAAAACAACAGACGGACAATGACGGAGATAGATGGGTGCATTTATGGACATAAAAAAGCATTGTTTTTGGCAATTTAAGCTTACTGAACCATCTTGCAATGCCATTAGCAAAGTGAGAGATTCACAAAAGGGTAAATCAAAATAGAAACAGTTTACGTGAAAAGTCCTGATTACATTTTGTTCAACAAATTTTGGCTGCAGAAAAACTGTAAAAATCCAGGAAGTTTGTTTCTAATAATTGCATATTTTGCAAGACTGAAATAAAGAAAATATAAAAAAAAATAGCTTTTTTGTAGCTAGATATCATTTTTGTCAAAATATATTTTTAAACATTTGGGAAAACAACTCATCCTAATCTCATAATGACTATAAGAAAACATCATAAAGTGAATAATATTATCATCAATTTAAAATAATTGATGTTTTTGTCATATTTAAGATATTTGAGCTTCATGGTAACAAAAAACCTAGTATCGTGTTATATATATACATATCTAGGGGAATGTGTGCCATATACACTTTTGCATGTACTTAATGGATTATGTATAAGAAAGTGACTGCATTAAAAGTTACATAAATGAGCACATACATTTGGCTTTTAGAACCATTTACATTTTTTTAATTTTTTAAATTTAGATGAGAACGCTTTTACTGAAATTCTTTATTTTATAAAGTGTAAAATGTCTTACTTAGAAACATTAAATGTGCCACACATAATCAAACATTAGTTACAATTTTATAGCCAGCGAAGAGGTTTGTTTGGATAGATCAATACATCATAAAACCATGTTAATTGGTGCTAATATTTTTTTCCGCATTATAATCCAGCATAGCATCCTGCAACATCCCTCAAAGTATTTTCCCTGTTGTCAATGTCAAACATATTGATCTATAATTCCCAGCTTAAGTTCCTGTTCCTTTATTTAAGTAATGGCAGCACTGGCTTTTTTCCATGTCTGTGGGGTCATGTCAAAAGGAATAAAAGTCCTTGAGCACTTAAAAAAGGGACAAAAATGTATTGCGACAGTCTTTGTTGATGTGTGCATGGTGTATTGTTCCCCTGCCAATTTACTAAACTGCTGTCTGGGTGGAGCTTAGGCTTCCTTGACTAGCAGTGTATAGGGCTGGGCTTTGCCTATAAGTCATTTACATATCCCGTGCGGGATGCGGGTAGGAGGTCTCGCTCCTGTCAGTGGGCGGCCCTGCTGACATCAGTTCACAGCCCCGAGGGACATGCCCAATTGTTGGAGTCGAATGGACAAGAAGTGGGGCGTTCCACAACACGCTCCTGTGATCCAGCGATTACCTATAGTCACCCGGAGACCCAAAGAAGTGGTGCTTCACCTGGAGTCTCTGGGCAAAATCTAAAGAGTTCCCATGTATGGTCATTTTCCCTCTTGCGTGAAAGAACCTGGTGCTGACACCCAACCACCAGTTCAGTACCCAAGGCAGCTGTCTAGCTGCCTTACCAAGTGTACCAAATGACATTATTACTGGCATGTGAACATATAAGCAGACCTGACAAGTGTAGCATACACCAGTAGCAGCTTCCTCCAGTACAGCACCCTAGGCGGCTGCCTATATCCTCCTTCCTCTGTGATGTTTCTGTGATTGTGCTTAATATTTGTAGTTATTGTAACAGGGTAAAAGGCTCTCATCAGCAACATTAGAGTCATGGCTCATCTGGGCATCTCTTGTTATATAAAGCAGGAGGAATGTTTGCATGGATACCCATGTAGAATGAATTGCCTAAACATCAACCAGGTGTCAAAGGGTAACCAATACTAGATTTTCATTCAGTACTGAAACAAAAAATTAACACTGATACATTGTGTTGTTTGCCCCTATTTTTGCTATGAATTTGGGCTTATTTTGGTTCCACAAGGAAGAGTAAGAAGCAAGCCAGGTCAAACACTGCCCCTCATTTAGGATTTTAGTTTTAGATGAGCCATGTCTTAACTGACACATTACCAATAAACTGTGCTTTGAGTCTTGCTGAGTGACCAACTCAGTACATGCCATGCCACCAGTCAGTTCAGCCACCCTAACCTTTGGTTAAAATCTCATAAACACTGCCATTTTAAAATTTTGGGAAATATTTTCATAACATAAAACTTCCATAAATTACATACCGTATTTGCTCGATTATAAGACGACCCCCCAAAAGAGTGGCATATAGGGAGGTATAAGGCATTTCAGGAGACAGAGTGGCGTATAGAGGGTTAAAAGGCATTTCTGGAGGCAGAGTGGCATTAAGGGGGTTAAAAGGCATGTCACTAGGGCTGCAACTAATGATTATTTTCATAATCGTTTAGTTGGCCGATTATTTTTTCGATTAATCGGATAAAAAAAATGAATGTCAATTTTTCATTTATTTAAAATAATTTAATAAACAAATGATGTTAAACACAAACAGCAGAATAAAAAAAACTTTGCTAAAATGCATTTCTTGTCTTTATTTCCCAACCAGCCCCCCCAATTTATGCACATTTGAGCCCAGACACGCCATGCTGCCTCCCAGACACGCCATGCTGCCTCCCAGACACGCCACGCTGCCTCCCAGACACGCCACGCTGCCTCCCAGACATGCCACTCTACTCTACCCCCACATATGCCACTCCATCCTCCCCAGATAGCCCACTCTATCCTTCCCAGATATGCCACGCTGCCTCCCAGACATGCCACTCCACGCTGCCTCCCAGACATGCCACTCCACGCTGCCTCCCAGACATGCCACTGTGGCCCCTGATATGCCAGTCTGTCCTCCCCAGACATGCCACACTGCCTCCCAGACATGCCACGGTGCCCTCCCCACATATGCCACTCCACTATACTCCTAGATATGCCTTATACACCCTGATACACCACTTCATCCTCCCCAGACATGCCACACTGCCCTCCCCACATATGCCTTATATACCCTATATGCCTTATACCCCCAGATATGTCACTCCGTCCTCCCCAGATATGCCTTATACCCCCCAGATATCTCATAGTCCCCTCATAGAGTCACAGACCCGTTCGCATCACACTGACACCATACTTTTATAAATAAGTACTGGGTTAATCTTCACTGCCCCCAGGATTTAGATTCCCCTTAGTTTGCCCCCTTTTACCTCTAACTGCACCTTAAGTTAACTTTATTAAATTAATTAAATTAACCCTCAGTCGTCATCATTAAATTAACCCCAAACACCCCATCAACCACAACTACCCTAAATTAACCCCAAACACCCCATCAACCACAACTGCCCCTAAATTAACCCTAAACACCCCATTAACCATAACTGCCCCTAAATTAACCCTAAATACCCCATTAACCACAGCATCCCCTAAATTAACCCTAAAGACCCCATCAACCACAGTATCCCCTAAATTAACCCTAAAGACCACATCAACCACAACTGCCCCTAAATTAACCCTAAGCACACCATTAACCACAACTGCCCCAAATTAACCCTAAACATCCCATTAACCACAACTGTCCCTAAATTAACCCTAAACACCCCATTAACCATAGCTGCCCCTAAATTAACCCTAAACACCCCATTAACCATAACTGCCCCTAAATTAACCCCCACCTCCCCTAACTTTCAGCAGCCCAAATATAAATTTTATACTTACAGTGAGATGAGTGTCACAGCCATGTGGTTCTGGATGAAGGAAGGAAGGGGCGATTATTATCGATTTTATCGATTAGTTGTTGCAGCCCTACATTTCACAGAGCACTCTGCCTCCAGAAATGCCTTATGCCCCCCGTTTAACACTCCCTCCCCCTCCCTCCTCCAAACTTACCGTTGCTTCTGAGTCCCCGGTGCTTAGTCCGGGCAGCGTGTAGAGCTCTACGCGATTCACGTAGACAACTTCCGCTTTCCCTAGCAGCACCCCACCACCACAACACCACTGCCAACAGAAGAGGCAAATAATAAAAAGAAGAACAAAAAAAGTGGAAAACAGACAATTTTAGGTCACAGGTTTGCTTCTTTTACTTCCCAGGGATGTTACTGTTCTTCATAATGTAACCTGCCCGTAGGAAATGCCAGGGGCAAAACTAGTTTGAAACTAGAAGCAATATAAGTATCCATAATGCCATATATTTAAAGGCCAGATCGGGCCAGTCCCGTTATAACTCCATTGACACTATGTTAAACAAAGGTAAGAAAGTAATATAAATTAACCTTCATTTTACATGCAAAACTTAACTCTGCACTTACAAGATAGTACACACATGGTTAGTGATTCTTTTACAACAAGTACACAGGGTAACAGAATCGATTTTTAAGTTCTTCAGGGAAGCATCTTCATTGAGTTAACCTAGACCCTAGGGCAGTCTTTCCAGACCATCAATCTTAAAGTATGCATTCTGAATTACAAGCAAGCATTGATAAATCTCTCTTATTCTAGTTCCGCAAAAAGAAAAAAATAATACAAGGTCAAAATACATTAACAATGATATGTATGGTGTTTTTTCTATTAAATTGATCGTGGTAAAAGCTAGAAAAATTTAATTATTCTCGGTTTTATTCAAATCCTCCATACAATTGCTTTCCCATTGAGTGCTTTCTGCAGTGGAATGGCTCCATCACTAATTTGTCTCCTTTCCTGTGATGCAACTAATTAAATGGCTTTTAAATATTTCCTTTGTCCAGCAATATATTTTAACTCTTACTGGCTTATGTGTATAAAGTGCTTTCATTTCTAACAGATGTAATTAATATTTCTCAAACTCAAAGGTAATCGATAGTGAAAACCCCTTTTCTTATTTGCTTAAGACACTTGCATTTCACATAATAGAGAAGGCACTGCCTGTCTTAAAGTCGTAATCATATTATTAGAAAATGGATTTTAGTGAACACCGGTTGGGTTTTAGCAGTTTGCCAATTGCTATTTTTTTTATACTCTTCTGCTTTGGAAACTCTAACAAAATAAGAAAATAATGTTAATCAAATAAACTCTCAATTAATTTAAACATAGGGAATAATTAATTTTCTTCTTTTCCAAGATATAATCTTGATTACTAATCCTCCCATTTTAATGTATCTTGTTGTTTATTTGTAGCAAGTTATCACTCTTAATTCTTTTAAACCTTTTTTCATGTATTCTGGTAAATGCCACTGTACGGCTGATTAGTCTAGCACTAGTTTAGTAAACATAATCCTGCCATTTTCACATGGCACACAGAAGTAGTTTTAGCCATTTCATTACATATTATTATATAATAACTTATGTAAGAGGAGGGAGGGAGTGTTAAATGGGGGGCATGAGGCATTTCTGGAGGCAGAGTGCTCTGTGAAATGCCTTTTAACCCCCTTAATGCCACTCTGCCTCCAGAAATGCCTTTTAACCCTCTATACGCCACTCTGCCTCCTGAAATGCCTTATACCTCCCTATATGCCACTCTGCCCCATAATAGGCCTTTTAACCCCCTAAAAAGTGGCATATATGGGGTAAAAGGCAATTCTGGAGGCAGAGCGGCACATAAGGATCAAAAGGCATATCATGGGGCACAGTGGCATTTAGAGGGTTAAAAGGCATATCATGGGGCACAGTGGCATTTAGAGGGTTAAAAGGCATATCATGGGGCACAGTGGCATATAGGGGGTATAAGGTATTTCTGGGGCAGAGTGGTAAGCCAGGGGGCAGATGTGCATAACTGGGGGGGCAGGTTGAAAAAAAAGGAAAAAAAAAACAAAATATTTTTCTCAGTCATAGCTTTTATTAAAAAAATTGTTCACATCGTTTACATGAATTAACATTTACTGGTAAAACTTTTTTCCTATAGGGTCATCTTATATTCAGGCTTTTTCTTTTTTCATAAATTAATATTCAGATTTTAGGAGGTCGTCTTATAATCAGGGTCATCTTATAATCAAGCAAATACGGTATATCCATTCTACACTTATTTAAAACAATCACTAATATTACAAATAAAATACATAGCCCTATGTTATCATTAATTATATATGTAATATTTTGGTTGTCTTTTGTATTTCACAAAACAGATAATTTGCCTAATTACAGCTAGCCACTGCTTCACTTCACTACGGTGCAAGCATTACTGTGCAAGCATTAAAATAGACTTCATTTTATAACAATTATGGGGAAAAGTGAATGCTTAACAGAGTGGTGTTAAAGGGAATAAACAGACAAGGTGAAGAAATAAGATAAAAGAGTATTTGTCTCCTTAGGTGATGTCATCATCTGGCTTCCACCTCAGCCTCACAGCAGCAAACTTTGTCATGAGAAATGTCTATGTTTAAGGGTTAGCAAGGCATCTTGCATGAAGAAAAAAAAGTTCTGTTCTTAGGCCATATCCTGCCTTAATGTTTTCTGGAAACCTGGCCAGAGCCCACCACAGAAAATATTTGGAGGGCAGTACCACTGTAGCTGGTGTAGGCACATGGGGTGACAGGAGGGGAACTGAGGCAGAAAGGCAGCAGGGTTATATATCTTTTCTACTCTATGCTGAGGTTATGGACGAGTAGCTCACAGCAGCTCACATTTTGGCAGCTCTTAGGAAGATGTTGTTGCAGTGGATTGGACCAAAGGCAGGCACGGCAGTATAAATGGGAGTGATTGTGACTGATGGGGCAGCAAACCGGGCACTTTCACCTAGGAGTGAATGCAAGCCAGCAGCTGAAGGAGAAGCAGGAAAGGTGGCCTACCCCACCACTGTCTATGTCAAGACATAGCCTCAATAAATCTGCCTGACTTGGAACTCTTGAGTACCTGGGGCCTTTATTTACCTACTGGATTTATTGGGGAACTGGCCCTTCCTGGCACAGTTAAGCACCTAGGTTCCCTTGGAGTGTGCAGTTTCCTCATTCTGGTTATTCTGAAATGATCAAAGTCTGCATTGGGGTACTGTCCCTACCTCCTACTACTGACCCAAATTATTGGGACCAGAAAGCTGTTATCTGGCCTTTAGTGGCCCAGCAGCTGCTTTCATGCCCACCCACCAGTGTCCAAAACGAGGGAGGGTTTCTCTGTGACAGGCAACATACTAAACATCTGCTAGAGCATATTGCTTTCTTGAAAATCTGTCTGCCCAAATTAGGTTATCCAGCACTCAATGTTCAGTGGGTGAGGTTCTAGTGCTTCTTCTTCCTTACTCTGGGGTATCAGGCAGGGCCGGACTGGGACTGAAAAGCAGCCCTGGAAAAATTTGGAGACCAGCCCCATATAGTTTATCTCACGGTCGCGCTCTTTAACCACACGCACCCCTTATACATACCCGAGTCACACTATTCGCCATTCTTTTTATCTCATTATTTGTATTAAAATGCCAGAAAGCAAAAGTGTTAAAAGGCCCTAATAAATTAAATACATTACACATAATGGGTTCAAAACATTTGCTACAGCGAACATTTTAGATGAAAAAGTTCAGTGGAACAAAACAGTGATCACATTATTCTTCACGATATTCTGGTAAGAAACTTTTAATTCATGTAGACTATTTTTTTCATATTTAATATAAGCTATGATTGAGACATGTTTGTTTTTTTTCCTTTTATTTGCCAACCTACCCCCGAGTTATGCACATCTGCCCCCAGGCTTGCCACTCTGCCCCCCTGATATGCCTTCTAACCCCCTATATGCCACTCTGCCTCCAGAAATGCCTTATACCCCCTATATGCCACTCTGTCCCATGATATGCCTTTTAACCCCCTGTATGCCACTCTGCCATATAGGGGTCAAAAGGCATATCATGGGACAGAGCGGCATATAGGGGGTATAAGGCATTCCTGGAGGCAGAGTGGCATAAAGGGGGTTAAAAGGCATATCATGGGGCACTCTGCCTCCAGAAAAGCCTTATGCCCTCCTATATGCCACTCTGCCTCCCTGATATGCTTTATACCCTCCTATATGCCACTCTGCCCCATTATATGCCTTTTAATCCCCTATATGCCACTCTGCCTCCCTGATCTGCCTCAATCCTCCTATATGCCCCTCTGCCCCGTGATATGCATTTTAACCCCCCTTTTGCCACTATACCTCCAGATATGCCTTTTGACCTCCTCTATGTCACTCTGCATCCAGAAATGCCTTATACCCCTATATGCCACTCTGTCTCATGATATGCCTTCTAACCTCCTTTTTGCCACTCTGCCATATAGGGGGTTAAAAGGCATATCATGGGACAGAGTGGCATATAGGGGGGTATAAGGCATTTCTGGAGGCAGAGTGGCATAAAGGGGGTTAAAAGGCATATCATGGGGCACTCTGCCTCCAGAAAAGCCTTATGCCCCCCTATATGCCACTCTGTCCCATGATATGCCTTTTAACCCCCATATGCCACTCTGCCTCCCTGATATGCCTCAACCCTCCTATATGCCCCTCTGCCCCGTGATATGCCTTTAACCCCCTTTTTGCCACTATACCTCCAGATATGCCTTTTGACCTCCTATATGTCACTCTGCATCCAGAAATGCCTTATACCCCTATATGCTACTCTGTCCCATGATATGCCTTTTAACCCCCTATATGGCAGAGTGGCATATAGGGGGTTAGAAGGTATATCATGGGACAGAGTGGCATATATGGGTATAAGGCATTTCTGGAGGCAGAGTGGCATAAAGGGGGTTAAAAGGCATATCATGGGGCACTCTGCCTCCAAAAAAGCCTTATGTTCCCCTATATGCCACTCTGTCCCATCATATGCCTTTTAATCCCCTATATGTCACTCTGCATCCAGAAATGCCTTATACCCATATATGCCATATATAGCATATAGGGGGTTAAAAGGCATGTCATGGGACAGAGTGGCATATAGGGGGGTAAAAGGCATTTCTAGAGGCAGAGTGACATATAGGGGGACACACTTACATACACACACATGCTGATTTTTTTTGTTTTTAACACATTCAAAAAAATATTATACATTTTGTACAAAAAAATACATTACTTTACTCACCTTCTACTTCTCTTGACTTCCGTCCTCTGGTAGCCGCACACTGTTCTCTTCTCTCTCCTGACAGGATGTCACTGACCTGACATCCGGTGCTGCAGCAGTCTGAGTGCGAGGGGGCGGAGCTTCCACCCCTCACGCTGCTCCCATCACTATGCAGCCATCAGACTGCTGGGAATGTAATCTAAACGGCCGGTGCGTGCTGATGCCCCCGGCCGGAGCTACTTTAACACTTTTTTTTAAATTTATATGGTAAGCTGGATCGGCTCGCCATATAAAGTAAAAAAAAAAGTATTAAAGCAGAACCGGCCGGCGGCATCAGCACGCATCGGCCGTTTAGATTACATTCCCAGCAATCTGACGGCCGCATAGTGATGGGAGCAGCGTGAGGGGTGAAAGGTCAGTGCGAGGGGGCGGAGCTTTCACCCCTCACGCTGCTCCCATCACTAGGCGGCCATCGCATACGGCCGCTGGGTGCTGATGCCGCCGGCCGGTGCTGCTTTAATACATTTTTAAAATTTCATATGGCAAGCCGGACCAGCTTGCCATATTAAATTAAGAAAAAAGTATTATAGTAGCGCCGGCCGGCCGCATCAGCACCCAGCGGCCGCTCAGATTAGATTTCGGGCAGCCTGGGGGGGCAATTGCCCCCCTGCCCAGCCCGCCCCTGGTCCCAGCCCACGGACCTGCCGGCCCACCGGGAAATTTCCCGGTAACCCGGTGGGCCAGTCCGGCCCTGGTATCAGGGAAATTTAGCACTGCACCAAGTGGCTGGATATGTCTGTCTGCCAGTGCCTTCCCAGACCCAGTGCCCTACTGGTTCAGCGCCTCTGTCTCCATTTGTATTCTTTTAATTTTTCGAATATTGGGGAAATTCATTCTTGCATCAAGTGGTTTGATGTGTCAGTCTGCCAATGCCAGCTCAGTGCCCTACTTCTGCTGTTGCTGCTTCTCTGTCTCCTTATCCTTCCTTAATTTTTTCAAATATTGCAGTCCTGTGCCAACTGGCTGTAAGTGTATGTCTGTCAGTTCCTTCCCACACCCAGTTCCCTACTGTTGCTACTCCTCTGTCTCCTTCCTTACCCTAGGGGATAATTTTTTATTCTTTTCATAAATGGGAGAAATTCAGTCCTACACCTAATGCCTGGATGTGCCTGTGTGCAATTGCCTATCAAGGCCCAATGCCCTACTGCTACTGCTCCACTGTCTCCTTTCTTACTCTGGGAGATAATTTTTTTTTACATTTTGCAAATATTTGGAAAATTCAGTCTTATAACACGTGGCTGGATGTGTCTGTCTGTCAGTACCTGCCCAGGCCCAGTGCCCTGCTGCTCCTCTATTTCCTTACTCACTGTGGGTGATCAACTCTTTAAAGTTTTTGATTATTAGGGAACTTCACCATTGTACCATTTGAGTGGATGTGTCTATCTGGTGGTACTTGCCCTGTGCCTTGCCCTGCCTTTGTTGCTGCTTCCTTACTCTGAGTGATCAATTATTTTCTGAATTTCATTCGGAACTCAACCGTTGGAAAACAAAAAAACAGCAAAAAAATGAAAATTTCATCTGAATCAATTTTTCTTGCCATGCAAAAGTCTATGAAGTCAAACTATGTCTTTCCACCACTTGTGGATGGAAATGTGGATGACGAAAAAGGTACTCGGAAAGGGGTATTATTGAGTCCCCCGAGATGCAAGTACTTGCTCTCCATGGTCTGAGGAGGTAGTAAAGGGTAGTAAAAGGTAGAGCAGTTATCATGTTTTCATAGTCTGTTTCTTAAATGGTAAAATGAGATAAAAAGCGATCATTCTAAAATGGTGAATTCTTTCAGTTTAGAAAATGTAAACAAGCCTATTAAATATTAATAACTTTACTGTAATTAGAGGGACCAATTATTATGTACACAGAATAACCTGTAAATTATCCTGCATCTACAGCCTCTGACACAACAATAAAATTATAAAGTAATGCTAATTCATGTCAAACCAATGAGGACATTGTTTGGGCTTTATATTAAAAAAAAAAACACCATCATTTATGGAACCATGGAAATAAATATTTTTACTGATCCATCCCTTGAGAAAGGTAGGGGGGTACTACTGAATTTTTGGGGGATATCAGTGCCTGCCTTTTCCCTCTTATTATCTTTTCTACAAAAACATATACATTTTTGTGGTATTGATATTTTATAGGTATAGAGGGACACTTTGCTGAGTTTCGCAGCCCATTGCTTTAGCAATATACCTTTTTGACACATTGTTGAGTGCCTTTTTGCAATTAATACTGACTATACTCGCATGGCTGCACTCTAATATACATTTTCTAAATGAGTCCCCAGTTAAGGGAGCAACCTGGTCACCTCATCCAATATGCTTTTGTTAAGCAATCACTGATATAAGCCACACGTTTCTTCTTTTGGAGCATATATACGTGCCTCTGAAACACTATCAACTTTGATTTCAATTTTCAAAGCCAATCTACTGAATACCATTTGTAGTAGAGCAATTAATCTCTTATTCATATCAGCTTTACCCACTGCAATTGTGCAAATAGTTTGTGCTTCTCTGATTAAACTGGCACACTCTATTCCTATCCTGGTACGGAGCCTAAACCTGGTGGAATTAAGCGATTCCTACACACTCTCCTGGCTCATAGATCTCATCTGTATTATTCATATCCTGTTTTGTTTTCTCATGTCACATCATTACTCTGTTTTATATACAAACAAAATCAGGCTATGATAGTCTTTGTTTAACCTTGCTTTGATGTTTAAAAGGACTTTTGTCAATGTCTATACGATTGCTGGTAAACAGTGGGACTGTTTTTATTGTAAAAGAGTTTTCAAAAGGTTTCGCAGTCTTTAGATGTATTTGTGCCGGAATACTAACAAGAGCTTACTGTTCATCATGTGATGTTTTCATCTGCAACTCGCCTACTCTGTGCATTAATATGCGTTTGATAACAAGACTCTGTGGTGTGTCCATAGAAACCTTCACTAAAAACACTCATACTAATTAGATTTATTTGGATTTGGATGTTTTGCTGGCATTTTGCCATTGCGTCTTTCCACCCAATAGTAACCTTTTTGGGGTCATGGGGAATTTTATAGACTGTAGAGTGACAGATTCATCCTATCGTGAGAGGGATCTAACAATGAGGGGTGACCTTAATTGGAAAAATCTTACTAGTATATTATTAAAATAGCGGTAGTAATTAGTTTAGAAAATGCATTTCAGTGAAAACAGAAGAAAGAAACCTGATGGAAGCCTTCTCTTACATGAGTAATTGATTTAGAAATCAAATTGCCTATCATATAAGAAAAAAGAAAAATACAATTGTTAGATGTATTGTTAAAAGGGTGACCACATTATATTTCTGCTATCCAGGGACACACTATGAATTGGATGAGATTACACACACAAGCGTATTTTACATATATACAGTATACACCGATCAGACATAACATTATGACCACCGGCCTAAAACCAGCGGTGACCTGTCAGGCATGGACTCCACTAGACCTCTGAAGGTGTGCTGTGGTATCTGGCACCAAGATTTTGGCAGCAGATTCCTTTCATTCCTGTAAGTTGCGAGGTGTGGCCTCCATGGATCGGATTTGTTTGTCCAGCAAATCCCACAGAGGCTCAAGTGGATTGGGAGCTGTAGAATTTGGAGGGCAAGTCAACACCTTAAACTTTTTGTGTTCCTCAAACCATTCTGGAACCATTTTTGCTTTGTGGTAGGGCGCATTATCTTGCTGAAAGTGTCCATGAAGGGGTGTACATGGTCTGCAACAATGCTTAGGTAAATGGTACGTGTCACAGTAACAACCACATGAATAGCACGGCCCGAGATTTCCCAGCAGAACATTGCCCAAAGCATCACATTGCCTCCGTCGGCTTGCCTTCTTCCCATAGTGCATCCTGGTGCCATCTGTTCTCCAGGTAAGCGACGTGCACGCAACAGGCCATCCACATGATGTAAAAGAAAACATGATTCATTCACCTTCTTCTATTGCTCTGTGGTCCAGGTATTATGCTCACATGCTCATTGTAGGCGCTTTCAGCAGTGGACAGGGGTCAGCATGGGCACCCTACGCAGCAACAAACTGTGATGCCCCATCTGTAACAAACTGTGATGCCCTGTGTGTTCTGACACCTTTCTATCAGGACCAGCATTAACTTTTTCAGCAATGTAAGCTACAATAGTTTGTCTGTTGAATTGAACACACGTTCCAGACTTTGCCTCCACATGCATCAATGAGCTTTGGCCGCCCATGACCCTGTCATCAGTTTACTACTTTTCCTTCCTTGGACCACCTTTGATGATGATCATCATCGATGAACATACAATCATTACCAGACATAAGCAGTTTCATATAATTAACCCCGCCATTACTAGACATCACACATACACAGCCACGCAAACAGAAAAACACCCCTCGTCTTATAATCGGGGTCGTCTTATAATCAGACCTCAAATAGGTCTGACTATGAGACTACTAAGATCCAGATCCCCCGCAGCTGCAGGGGACCTGGATCCTCCTGTCTCCCTCCCTCCCCCAATCGCCCGCCCGCCCCACTTACTGGTGCTTCTGAGTCCCCGGTGTGTAGCTGGGGCAGCGTGTAGATGTCTACGCGATTCGTGTAGACAACTTCCGCTGCAGCAGGAAGGAGGTGTGGCTAGCAGCGGGGGTTGTCTGCGTCCATCGCGCAGACCTTCCCCGACTGTCAGAGATCAGAGTTCCCCACACCGGTGCGGGGAACTCTGATCTCTGACAGTCGAGGAAGGTCTGCGCGATGGACGCAGACAACCCCCGCTGCTAGCCACGCCTCCTTCCGGCTGCAGCGTAAGTGCGTGGGATCTACACGCTGCCCTGGCTACATGACAGGGAAGTCAGAAGCACTGGTAAGTTTGGGGGGGGCCGGGGGAGTGTTAAATGGGGGCATAAGGCATTTCTGGAGGCAGAGTGCTCTGTGAAATGCCTTTTAACCCCCTTAATGCCACTCTGCCTCCAGAAATGCCTTTTTAACCCTCTATACGCCACTCTGCCTCCTGAATGCCTTAAACCTCCCCATATGCCACTCTTCCCCATAATATGCCTTTTAACCCTCTAAATGCCAGAGTGGCATATAGGGATATAAGGCATTTCTGGAGGCAGAGTGGCACATAGGGGGTCAAAAGGCATATCATGGGGCACAGTGGCATTTAGAGGGTTAAAAGGCATATCATGGGGCACAGTGGCATATAGGGGGTATAAGGCATTTCTGGGGCAGATGTGCATAACTGGAGGGCAGGTTGGAAAATAGAAGGAAATAAAACCAAAATATTTTTCTCAATCATAGCTTTTATTAAAAAAAAAATAGTTTAGATGAATTAACACTTACTGGTAAAACTTTTTTCCTATAAAGTCTTATATTCAGGCTTTTTCTTTTTTTCCTAAATTAATATTCAGATTTGGGGGGTCGTCTTATAATCAGGGTCGTCTTATAATCGAGCAAATACGGTATATATATATATATATATATATATATATATATATTGGCAGCAGAGACTAAGATTTATATGTATTGACAGCAGGGGCTAATATTAATATATATCGGCAGCAGGGTCTAATATGAAAGAAACTGCCAGTTCAGTTGTTAATTTAAAATCATATTTTAATCATAGTCTTTACTTCAAAGAGATAAGTACATATTATGTAGTTAAAAATGCATGTCTAACTCATATATATATATATATATATATATATATATATATACACCTGTGTGTGTGATCTCATGCGGTTCATAGTGTGTCCCTGAATGGCAGAAATAAAATGTGGTCACCCTAGTCTAAGGGCAACTAAGCACGTGGCCTGCAAGGGTAAGTGTAAGCCAGGATGTCTGTGTGGAAGAGCAAGCATAAATGTGTGTGTATGGGCAGGTGTGTCTATGCAGTATGTGTCTATGTTAGTGTCACACATCTATATCCCAGAACCTCTTCTGCAAAATCTTCACCCTGTGGGTCACCTAACGGACACGAGAGACACCAGGCAGAAAGCAAACAGCGTTAGGTAATATAGCAGACCAGTCTCTGAGTTAAAAAATGGCAAAACAGTAGATAATCGTAGTAGGGCTGAATCTTCTTAATAAGGTGTCAAAGGCAGGCAAATTCGGTACACGTAAGAGGTAGTCAAGAAAGCCAGTTCTGAACATGGAGAGGGTGGTCATACTAGCCAAGGTCAAAAACACATAGGTGGTCACAACATGCCAAAGTCTGTGCACAGGTAATTCAAAATAGAAGAGCACAACAATAACGTCCAAACACAAGGACCACGCTAGGGTCTCTGAAAACAGGCATTCCGTACTTTCAAATCCCATAAGCAGGACTCAGACTCCCCCCCCTGTCTCCCAGTCAGTTTCCTGGCCGAGCATGCTCCATACTGCGCGTCACACACGCTCTCCCAGTAGTCGGGAGGCATGCCCTTGGATCCCGCGAGTTGCTTGCAGATTCCCCGGCGGACAGGTCCTGACTATTAGTGTGTGTGGGGGTGTCTGGGTATGTTGGTGTGTGTCTGGGTATGTTATCATATGTGAGTATGAGTGTCCAAGTGTATGTGTTAGTGTGTGAGCATTTGTGTGTCTTGTTAGTGTAAGTGTGTTTAAGTGCAGATGTCTGAGTTTTAGTGTGAGTGTCTGTGCGTGTAAGAGTGTCTGAATGTGTTTGTGTATCTGGGTGTGTTAATGTGGGTGGATGTGTTAATGTGAGTTTCTGTGTGTATGTGTGCACATGGGCCTTTGTGTGTGTTAGTGGGAGTGTCTGGATCCGCCACACCTGGTACACCTACTGTTTCAATGCCCAAACATACACTCTTATTAGATTGACCCCTTGCTAGCTGATCACATATACAGCTGCAGAACCCTCCATTAGTATCATCAGTTACAATGAAGATCATAATGAGAAGAATTAAAAGCAATTTCTTTAAAAAAACACAAATAAAAATACAAAAATAATGAATTATTGAGACCCAGTGAATACAACATTACATAATCGGGGATACCCTCTAAATATAAGAAAGGTTTCCTTGGTGTCTTGCAGAGGTGTGCAAAATATTAGTAATACAATTCATTTAAAAAAAAATTGCCTTGAAACATACTACCCCTTAGAATTATCAAATAAAAAGCTGCCCTTAACACAGCTCCATATATGCAGTAAACAATACACGCTTTCTGGGGCTACACTTTGTATTTTGCTGTTTGTCTCCATCTCTTCCTGTACGCAAACATGCAAGCATTTGCAAACCGATATAGCAGTTACTTGCAATTCAGTGGAAAAAAAGCTACCAGCTGCTGCTATAACAAATGGATGGGTTGTAATAGGATATGCCCTATGGTATGTTAAATTTTTCAGCCTAGCATTTTATTTCCATTTGTTATGTAAATACAGCCATTGAAAATGACAAGACAGATGGGTATTTTGGAAAGATTTTATTACAAAGGTTGATCCCATCTTACAATAAATTCACCTTTAAATGTGATATTGCTAGATATTTATTTGTTTACATAGCATTCAGACATTGATTCATGGCTTTTATCATTGATGGCACAACTTAACCCAAACATGAAGAATGGGAGATTATAGTAGTGCAACAGATTTAAAACCTTGATTTTGAACCAAAAAGTTTGATCTCTTGTAACTCAATTTGCTTTGATGTTTTCAGAATCACTTATCAAATTGGATTATCATCTTGGGAGCTGATTCCAGCCAAAGTCAGTTTACAGATTCACAAACCATGCTCTGATCATCCATTCCCCCTAAACTCATAATGCACATGTACTTTTCACCTTCAGATTTACTTTACTTTTACGTCTGTTTTACAGGATTTTTTTTTTTCCATTTCCTCTCCAGCCCGGCTTGTATTTCTATCACTTCATTGATATTCTGAAACATGTTCTATAAGGTTGTGTTTCAAGGTTAAAATTCTGATGGTAAGTGAGTTTTTAAATCGGAAGATTTGCTTTGAAGTCTTTTTCCCCTTTCTATCTTTTTTATTTATTTATTTCTTATAACTCATTGGGGAAGCAGCTATGTAATAAGTTTGTGCCTGGAATATTGACATTACAATGTGGTTCATGAACTGGTGTCAAGCATCATTTCTACGCAGAACAGTTAGAACAAGTGCCAGCCTTTTTATGTGGCTTGGAATGAAACACAGATAGCTCTGTACAATGTATAATCATGCTGCATTTTTCTAAATCCTTCTTCTTATCATGTTGTAATACATCACAGAATTTGAAAGTCACGTTTCATGTTTGTTGACATTATTTGACCTTCTGTCTGTGTGCTTCTCTTTAGAGGCTCTCGCTCACGGAAAAGAGACAAAATCTGATCATCAGACAAATTGAAAAATCTGGATGAAGATAAGAGTATACAATGCAGCAACTTACTATGTATAGCGCACAATGTTTAAACACATTTTTGTGGAAAATTAATTTCAACTGTAGGTTTAAACTATAATGTCTATTAAAATTCACACTTGCTTTGAACATTTTTTGAACATAAAGTGTTCTATGGTTTAAATTTTGTAACTTTTCTAATTTATAGTCTAATTTGAGTAAAGACAGTACAAAAACGGTTGTCTTGTAAAATCAGGGAGAGTAGAAAGAAACACAGGATCACATGAAAAGAAGTGCATTGTAGGCCGCTCATCAATAAAGCTATGGCAATTCAAAATCTTAAAGGTGCTGTTCCATGTACATGTTGTTTATTCTTCCCCGAACATACAGGGCTGGATCAGTTGCTAAGTAACACTAGTGATTTCATAAAGCTTCTAATGCTGTTTGTATGGGACAGGGATTATGAGAAAAAATTAAATATAATTTCAGCCGACTTCCTTCTCTCTACCTGATGTAGCACTTATCTGGTGATATTTTATGAGGCACCAGAGGTTGAACAGCACCTTTAAATACAATAAGCTGGGTTCAAACCCGTAGATACATTTATTTAAAGTAATTGACTAGCCACAGCACCTCTTACCAAATAAGATAAAATCATATATTGACCTAGATTCATTAACTGAGGAAAAAAAATTATAATTTGGCTTTATCTCTGTTAGATTTTGAAAGAAAAGAACCAAATTCTGTAAACATGTAATTCAGTTAGCCAGAAATGCTTATTTTTTTCTTCTTTGCAGTCTATGGGACAATCATAGTTCAAATGCTTGTGATACATTTATCTCCTGCATTGAATCTAGCCCTATTCTTGAATTACGGGGAAAAAATCACATTCAAACTATTTTAAGAAATGTTTCCCATTAATGATAAAACTTGATTTTATTATTTCGTATTCCATTAATAAAAAAAAGCTTGATTTAAATATAAACAAATCACAGTAGAGTAGGAGCTCTGAAAAGTTAAAAAGTAACATTTATTAGTAGTGATAAAATTCCCAAAAACCATATTATAATATAAATCCTGAGTGATCCTAAAAGATAAAACTATCTATGTACACCAAGGAGCTCTCTAAAATGTCTTCAAGAATGCTAACGTCAAGGACCTATTTTTCCTGCAAACAAGTCCAATCTAAAACCCTCCCATATTTCTATTAGAAATAGATCAATTAAGTCTGAAGGTACTTTCACAATGTCGTGGTTTTTTTTAGATTTTTTGTTTATGAGAATTGAATATCATCCGGTAAAAGAATTTCATTTTTTATCAATCATTAACAAATATACTGTATATTTTTTATATAAATATCACTATAATTAATTCACATTGATTAGATGATTGATAAGTGCATTGACTAAAAAACATTCATGACAAATCATAACATCCTTAAAATTTGCATAACAATATATGAGGTAGAGGCTTCGCACTAGTTGATGTCTTTTACTATCGGACGAACAACAGTACATCTTTTGAAAGTACACGTGCATCCCTGTTGAATTTATTAAAACATTAAGCAGTCGGCTGTGGATTTTCTTTCATTTGTCTGGTCAGAGGAGCACCTGATACGTGGATCTGTTTTGACAATAGGGGGCACATCTCCTAATTCTGTTAAAATTAAACCTGTTTAGCACAGGCTCTTTGCTTGCCCATGACAATGCTGACCTGTGTGTGTGTCGGCCCACAGGTCAGCTCCGGGCTATTGATACCTTTAGATTTAGTTACCAGTTTGCAGGGAAAATAGGGACTTGACTTCTAAAGGAGTTTTAGAGAGTTAATTAGTTCATAGATAGCTTTATCATATTTAGGATCACTCAGGTTTTTTTTTTTTTACTATAGTATGTATTAGCCTCTGTAGGAGTTTTATCATTACAAATAAAAGTAAAGTTTTATCTTTTCAGGGCTCCTACTCTACTAGATCTTTCAGATGAGCGAGGGGTAGGACAAATAGAGAAAAATATTGCTTGCCAAGTGCAAGAAATAGAAATTGTTCAATTTATCAGATAATGGAGATTAAATCCGTATGGGAAAATGGTAATTTAGAGAGATTATTTTCAATCCCTGTATATATATAGGATTGGGGGATATCTGGGGGTAATGAACAGAATGTTTGTATTTGTATATGTTTATACAAATTACACATCTTCCCAAAAGCACATGGCAAATTATATTAAAGTTACTGGAATAAAGAAAAAAGTCTGCATGTAGAGAACATGAACATTGGAATTGAATAGTTCATTATTTTGTCACACTAATATAATTCTGACCAAAAAGTTAAGAATACGAATAATATGTTATTTTCTTACAAAAACGATGACACATTTTAGTTACATCCAATTGTGATCACGGAATGCTATATATGCTAGATATAAACCATACCCTTGTGGCTGAGGAGACTGTGGCACTAAATATGTATACTATGAATACTAATTAAATTGTCTAATAATGTATGATAATACCATCTTAGGTTAAGCCAAAATTTACTTGCAAATGCAGAAATAAAAGGGAAATTGATATATTTAGCACAAACCTTAGGGTTTTTAAACCAAATCTCTATTGCAGCATTTTTCTCCATTTAAAAATATATAGCAAATTCTGATTCTGACTCAAACATAAAAACATACATTTTCACAGCAGATAAGAACCATTTGGCTCATCAAGTCTGCCTGTTTTTCCTGTTGTACATAATCAAACATTAATCCGTCCTTGGTCTTCTCTTAGATTCTGGATAGCCATATGCTAATCCCATGCATGTTTAAACTCCCTCATTGTATTAGCCTTTACCACTTATGATGGTAGGCTGTTCCACATTTCTACCACCCTCTCAGTACTGTAAAACTTTCTTACCTTTCATCTATGGTTAAGACCTCTTGTTCTAACATTTCTCCACCATAAACTTCCCTTGTGTACTTTGTTAACCACATTTAAATTCATCTTGCAGAACATTCACCAATTTAGTAGCCCTCTTCTGAGCAGTCTTCAAAACCAGGGGTGTACCTAGAGTATTTGGCACCTGGGGCAGATCCTGTATGTGGCACCCCCCCCACACACACACTTGCATAGCTTCTATAGTTAGGGAAATATTGATGTTGGTACAGCATAACTGTTATCATTATATACTGAGGCAAACATTGACGGTGGTACAGGATACCTGTTATTATATACTGAGGCACGCACTGACAGCGGTACAGCATAACACCTATCACTATATACTGAGGCAGACATTGACAGTGGTACAGCATAAATTATCATTATATACTGAGGCAGACATTGACAGGGCTACAGCGTAATCCCTATCACTATATACTGAGGCAAACATTGACAGGGGTACAGGATAATTGCTATCATTATGTACTGAGGCAATCATTCACGGGGGTACAGCATAACTGTTATCATTATATACTGAGGCAGACATTGCCGGTGGTACAGGATAACCAATATCATTTTATACTGAGGCATGCACTGGCGGTGGTACAGGATAACACCTATCACTATATACTGAGGCAGACATTAAGTGTTATGATTATATACTGAGGCAGACATTGACAGTGGAAGAGGATAACTGCTATCATTAAATACTGAGGCAAACATTGATGGGGGTACAGGATACCTGCTATCATTATACACTGAGGCACACACTGACAGTGGTACAGCATAACACCTATCACTATATACTGAGGCAGACATTGGCTGTGGTACAGCGTAATCCCTATCACTATACATTGAACCAGACGTTGACAATAATGCAGCATAATATAAGCCAACATTGATGTAGTGTAGGCCTATCACTTCAATGTCTGGCTTAGTATATAGGGATGCACCAAAATCAAAATTCTGGAATTCTGGACCGAAACCGAAAATTCTGCATTCACTTGGCCAAAACCGAAAATGACCCCCACCTTAAAATGTTGTTTAAAAAAATAACCACACTTTTATTAAAAGTAAGTAACACACCAAAACTGGACACAGAAAATCAATAACAATATTAATATACAGTATATATATATATATATATATAATTGTTAACAGCAATCACAATCCTATCATCATACCTGGGAACTCTGGGTTTGTTCGTATCGCCCGACGCCCAGGACATGCAGTTCCATGCGCCGGGCAGGCAGCAGGGTTAGAATACAGATCCCCATAGCGCTGCAGGGGACCTGGATCCTACTCTCCGATGCTGAGACAACCTCCCTTGCCAGCACTTTCCACGGAGGGAGTGGTGGCACAGGAGATTGTCCAAGCGCATCGCGCAGACGTTCAACAGGCTGCAGCGATGCACATAAACATCCTCCGCTGCCGGCATGTCTGCTTGTTGTGCTTTACCAATCTCCCTTGGGGCAGAGGGCAGCTTATCTGGAGGGGGCAGAGTGGCAGCATATCTCGGGGAGGGGGCAGAGTGACAGCATATCTCGGGGGGGCAGTGTGACAGCCTATCTCGGGGGGGCAGAGTGACAGCATATCTGGGGGGCAGACTGGCAGCATATCTCGGGGGGGCAGAGTGGCAGCCTATCTCAGGGAGCAGCGTGGCAGCATATCTGGGAGGGCAGAGTGGCAGCCTATCTCAAGGAGCAGCGTGGTAGCATATCTGGGAGGGCAGAGTGACATATCTGGGGCAGAGGGGCATATTTATAAGTAAGGTGCATTAAAATGGCTATTGGATTTCTGTTTGTATATAACATATGTTGACTAACTGCATAATACCGTATTGGCTTGAATATAGGCCGCACTTTTTTCCCCCACTTTAAGTTTTTAAAGTGGGGGTGCGGCCTATATTCGGGGTCTAGCGCCCGACGCCCGGGACATGCAGTCCCGGGCGCCGGGCAGGCAGCGGGGTTAGGATACAGTTCCCCCGCAGCGGTGCAGGGGACCTGTATCCTACTCCCCGATACGCTCAGACAGCCTCCCCTGCCAGCACTTCCCACGGGGGGGGGTGTGCCGGCACGGGAGGTTGTCTAAGCGTTTTACCTCTGCCCACCCCCGACTTACCGGAGCAGACTCCCGGGTGTCTTGCGGGGCCGGCGGGAGACATCTACGCAATACGCGTATGCAACTTCCGGTACCCGAAGTTGCATACGCGTATTGCGTAGATGTCCCTCGCCGGCCCCGCAAGACACCCGGGAGTCTGCTCCGGTAAGTCGAGGAGGGGGGGGCAGAGGAGGACAGTGGCAGCATATCTCGGGGGGGGGAGGACAGTGGTAGCATATCGGGGGGGAGGACAGTGGTAGCATATCGGGGGGGGACAGTGGTAGCATATCGGGGGGGAGGAGGACAGTGGTAGCATATCGGGGGGGGAGGAGGACAGTGGTAGCATATCGGGGGGGGGACAGTGGTAGCATATCGGGGGGGGAGGAGGACAGTGGTAGCATATCTCGGGGAGGGAGGACAGTGGCAGCATATCTCGGGGTGGGAGGAGGACAGTGGCAGCATATCTCGGGGTGGGAGGAGGACAGTGGTAGCATATCTCGGGGTGGGAGGAGGACAGTGGTAGCATATCTCGGGGAGGGAGGACAGTGGCAGCATATCTCGGGGGGGGACAGAGTGGCAGCATGTTTTTTTTGGTGCTTTTTTAAAGAAAAAAAACTTTTTCTTTAAAAAAGCACCAAACTTTTAGGGTGCGGCCTATATACGGGGGCGGCCTATATCCGAGCCAATACGGTAGATACCAAAAATGTTAAAATACAGTGTGTTAGAATACTAAAAATCAAAATTTTTCTTTAAAAAAGCACCTAACTTTTAAGGTGCGGCCTATAATCGGGTGCAGCCTATAATCGAGCCAATACGGCATATATGATTGCTAACAGCAATCACACTCCTATCATGCCCAGGCAGCCAGTACATGCTGGAACCTAGGCATGTTAGGAGTGTGATTACAGCCTTCCTATGCCATGCTATCCCCCCACTTACACATCTATGCTATCACACACTCATTCACAAACATTAATTCACTCTTACTCATATTCATGTAATGTCTAGCATAGTATATAGTGATGGGAGTTATGATGTACTTCAGAGCATAACTCCCATAATTATATAATGAACAAAACATCATAACTCCCATCAATCTCACACATTTAATAATCCATACTTACTAATCCATTCTCACTCTCAATGAATGTTTTCCTACATTTCCTCTGTCACTGTCACTTTTTCCCGATACAGCTCCTTTACCTCCTCCTCCTCTTAGTTCTTCCTCCAGGCTCCTCTTATTAAGTCTCTTTCTGGTGCAGTGAGCGTGGAAGGCTGTGGGCGCAGCTTTAGTGTTGTGCGCTGGCACAGCATCGCAAAGGGAGCAGGATCAGAGGTTTGCAATAACAGACCTCCCGCTCTCTTGATTGACTTTAAGCTGTTGAGAGGGAGATCCTTGATCTCCCCAACCGAGCGGCACCGAGGGCAGACTTCCCCGCCCCAGCTAGGTACACTACTGATGGGATATGATAGAACAAGGGATCAGACAGGGTGAGAATATGACACGAGGGAGGATTTAATGATGCAATGGCCAGCTGTAACGTGTAACGTGGGGAGATGTAATGGTGGGGTAAACCAAGACAAGAGAGGAGTACGGTAGTTTAATAAGGTAAAAAGATAATGGAGGGGAATAAAAAAGACAAAGGGTGTAGTAAAGAAAGCGTGTAAAAAAAAAATATAGTATTGTAAATAATTTCAGAACTAAGGCCAACTCACCAGTTATTCCAACTCGACAATTTTGGCCTTAGTTTTGCAATTCTTTTGCACGTCCCTTGAAATTCTCACCAATTTTTTGCTTAGGGAATAAACCCGAGAATGTTTTAAAGTTTATGACTTATTATAAATTTAAATCAATTACATATTTATTTGTAGATCAATCTAATTTATGTATAATTGTGTTTATTGCCCAAAAAATGGGGGGGGGGTACAAGTTACCTTCAAGCAGGGCCCTTAGCTCACTAGTTCCATCACTGTATAGGCTGTCAAGAACACAGACTATTTTGTTTTGTTTGTAGTAAGAAATCTCAGAGGAAAAACTTTCCAAGTGTAATAGCTGTTTCAGACCTTAAGCCGGATGGCTTGCAAATCTATATATCCTTGGATAAAAAATATTTTATATTGTATTATAGACTTCTGTCTGGGTGCTATAAGAGTGTGACAGATGGGGCAATCTAAATTGAAAGAACATTCTTCCCAAGTGTCCATTTTAAGGTTAAATAAGTTGTTGATTACAATGTGGCTATCAAAATTGAGACTACTTTCTGTTTTATGATTTAGGATATCCATTTACAAATATGTTATGCTCAATTTCTATGATCTTTAAATAAAGCTTTCTGTTAATTATATAACATTATTTCTAGCTTTTTCAATTTTTTTCCTCTCAAAATTGGGTTTTATTATTAGATTTTTGTGTTTCAGTAGACTATACACACAGGGTTTTATTTAACTAGTCATTAATTTCTGAACTAGTCATTGATTTCAGATACTCTAGCTTTTATTTGCTTTATTAAAACCATTTTGTTCAATTGGATTAGCAGTTCACGTGTATGATTACTGCCTTTAAAATTCATACAAACCATGGACTTGAATGAAAGTCTATTACTTCCATGCAATGCGTCCTCTAACCAGTTGAGGTTGATAGTGCAATCGACCACGCCAATGCACTCAGGTGCTGATTACTTTAATTACTTTTTATAGAAAACATCTGCGATTGCTTTGAATAGTTTTTTTTGAGGCGGCCACTTATTGAGCTAAAAACTAGGGTAAGTAAAACAAAAAACCCTTTTGTCCCACAGGTTTTATCAATTGAAAGAAAAGACACTTAGATTGACCTCAGCCTATTTAAAAAAAAAAGTGTTTTTTTTCAACATTCAACCCCCTCACTCCTACAAGGCACATGGTTCGCTCCAACTTCTTCAAAGGGTTAATCCTGCTTAAATCCCTCCATCCTAAAATCCCCACCATTTCACCAGACAATAAAAGGAATAGGGCCCAATAACTCCCATCCTATGCCTCCCAACACAAATGGTGAGGGAACATGGGGTAAATTGCCAGCACTCCACTGGTTAATTAAGGGAAATATTGTTACTTAGATTTTATTTACTTAATTTGTTAAAATTTATATCTTGTAGAGATTTTTTTTTTTTTAAATAAACCTTTGAAAGAGGTCTATATTCTTTGTTATTCTGGTTCAAGTATAATATTCTAGTAGCAAGGATGAGGTGAATAGTAGCTTTTTTGTCCTCTGGTAGTTACTTCCTTTGGGTTATGCAGGCTCTTTGGAATGATAAACAGAGCAGAAAGCAGGGGAGGGCTGGGCAAGGGGGAAATTGCCCCCCAGGCCGCCCTGAATCTAAGTTAAATGGCCGCGTGGCCGCCCACTGAAGTGGGCGATTTGGCCGTGCCAGGGCCATCTCTAATGAGGGGCAAAAGCCTGCAGCACCCACCGTGGGGCGGCACACTGAGATGCCATTGCATGCGATGGGGCTGTGGGTTTTAAAGCGGTCATTAGACACGCCGGCCGGCGTGCCTGCACCATGCTGCCCGGTGCCTCATTGAGGCTCTTCATCCCGCCCCTTTGAAGATGTTACATGCTGCTTAAGGGGCCGGAACAGCTCCTCCTGACAGGGAGAAGAACACATGGGAGGAGAGGAGTCTGCAGGGAAGGAAGGCAGGAAAGGAAATACACAAGGGTTTGGGGGGAATACATTAAAAACAAAGGGGGGTCTGGCTGGGGCATCAATA
This sequence comes from Spea bombifrons, assembly GCF_027358695.1. Taxonomy (NCBI): domain Eukaryota; kingdom Metazoa; phylum Chordata; class Amphibia; order Anura; family Pelobatidae; genus Spea; species Spea bombifrons. Next base: position 46,376,667 of record NC_071088.1, read on the forward strand.
CACAAGGGGAGAAGCACACACAAAAAAACAGATTTGAAAGCATGTTTTATGCTTTGTGTAGATTAACCCGTACTGATGTGGGTGTCGGTGTGGCAGAGCCTGTCCTGGTGTGTGTCTGGGTGTCGGTGTGGCAGAACCTGTCCTGGTGTGTGTGTGTTTGGGTGTCGGTTTGGCAGAGCCCATCCTGCTGTGTGTGTTTGGGTGTCAGAATGGCAAAGCCTGTTCTGGTGTGTGTGTTTGGGTGTCAATGTGGCAGAGCCCATCCTGGTGTGTGTTTGGGTGTTGGTGTGGCAGAGCCTTTCCTGGTGTGTGTGTGTTTGAGTGCTGGTGTGACAGAGCCAGTCCTGGCGTGTGTTTGGGTGTCGGTTTGGCAGAGCCTGTCCTGGTGTGTGTGTTTGGGTCTCAATGTGGCAGAGCCTGTCCTGGTGTGTGTGTTTGGTGTGTCGGTGTTGCAGAGCCTATCCTGTTGTGTGTGTTTGGCTGTCGGTGTGGCAAAGCCTCTCCTGGTGTGTGTGTTTGGGTGTTGGTGTGGCAGAGCCTGTCCTGGTGTGTGTGTCGATGTGGCAGAATCTGTCCTGATGTGTGTTTGGGTGTTGGTGGGCTGCTGTTTCCATGTATTTATTTGATCTATGCCTGCAATGCTACGTTTCATATACTATTGTATACCTGAAAATACAGGATTTGTATGTCTGATTCTGTTTATTTGATATATACCTTCAGTGCTGAGATCACAAGTGAATTTCAGTTGATCTATACATGCAAAGCTTGGTTTGTGTGTTAATGTGTTGATCTATACCTGATATCGGCAACTGGGGCTAATATTAATATATATGGGCAGCAGGGGCATCAATACACAAGGGGCAAAAACACTAAGTGTGAAGAATCCATCCTGATGTAGATGTCTGTGACGTAGATTGTGTCCTGCTGTTTGTGTGTTTTTGGTTATCAGTGTAGCAGAGCCTGTCCTCGGGTGTGTGTGTATAGGTGTTGGTGTGGCAGAGCCTGTCCTGGTGTGTGTTTGGGTGTCAGTGTGTCAGAGCCTGTCCTGGTGTGTGTTTGGATGTGGGTGTGGAAGAGCCTGTCCTGATGTGTTTGGGTGTCGGTGTTGCAGAGCCTGTTCTGGTGTGTGTGTTTGGGTGTCGGTGTGGCACAGCCTGTCCTGGTGTGTATGTTTGGATGTCGGTGTGGCAGAGCCTGTCCTGGTGTGTGTTTGGGTATCTGTTTCCTGGCTCTTTACTTTCTGTAGGAATAAATTGAACAAATTAAATTTTTAGTTACCCAGGGATAAAACACCCTCCTGAATTTGTAGTCACTTCAGAGGACAAAACTTTCAAGGCCCATAAATCAGTGAGAGGAAAAGTAAAGGTTTTGTGTTATATACTCTATTTCAATCTGCATATTTTATTGAAAAGGATTAGTGGCATTAAATTGTGGCTTCAGGCATCCCGTCTATGATAACTTTTTTAGTGTACTGATGTCCTCCCAATCCCATCACATTACATCAATATGCGTTAGAAAATCAGGAAAAGATGGGCATGGATGGTGGGCTGATTCGGTGGCGCAACGGGCCACTTGATTAGACTTGCCCCCCTGGCAGAAAGTATCTCTATGATACTCTTTTGTGTAGAACCCTAAAGCCTGGAGGCTAAATCAGATCTTAACTAGCTAATTATCTATAACCTGCTGGAATTTGTCATTTATTGGCTAAAATGTACTTTTAACATATATAGTATAAGCCATGTCAATTTCCTATAGTGATCATAAACAAAATAATAATTTTAACTCAGTCAGTATTTAAACGCATGAACGTAAATGTTGGAATGCGTTTAAGAAGAAATATTTAAAGCTGTTTACCCCTTTAAAGTAGATTTCCTGTATCATTATTTTTAAATCTTATTTTTTTTCCTATATAGTCTGATTAAAAGCAAACTTATGATGCTAATGGCAGCAATAACCTAATTTAAATATCAAGAATATTGAGACTATTGTTCCTCTACCCTCTTCATAAGCATAAGCATTACTATACCAGGATTAGATTAATTCTGGAAAGAAAGACATCATCACAATATATATTCAGTTCCACATTATAATAATTTAGGTTTGAAGCATCTTATAAGTAGCTTATGCTGACAATTTGCATTGTAATATCACATTTCTAAAGTTGCTTGTTTTTACTTAGCTTTATTTTCTACATTCTTATGTGTCTTAGAAAAAATAACATTCACACTTGGCATAAGGATGGTCTTGTCAGTGCCACTTCACAACGGTCTTACCATTCCTCTTTCTTACCCTGAAAAATAACTTTGTAACTAGTTTGTCCAAGTAGTTAATGAAACAATCCAATATATATGTGAAGTTAGACCCAACTAGAGAATTCACTCCTTGAAAGCATGTATCAATATGGACATGTCATTAAGTGCTTGATGCCTCAATAGGACTGAGCAATTTTCAGTACTATGTTGAAGACTTTAGGCCTTTGCAGGAATCAAAGGAAAGTTGAACGAATTCCAGCTTCTCAAAATGTCAGACCTTGTTATTTCGAGGGTCACCAGTCCTACTTTATATACTTCTGCCAGCTACCAGACGCCAGTTAATTGTATGGAAAAGACAACTTTTCATATGGGTATAGAGGGGGCTAACTCAATCTGGTCTGGAATGATCTCTGGACAGCAGACCCTGACAAACCTGGATTGATGCAACTATTTGAGCTTGAGTACTGAACTATAATGAAAGGCAGCTGGCAAGCACATTTTCCCCCAGACTGTCATCATGATGGAGCACTACAGCAAATAACACATCTCTATTCTGCTTGGAGAAAAAAAAAAAGATATCTTAAAATCGAAAGTCAGCATTATCATGGATGGGAGCGGATTGTACAGCAATGCAAGTTGGGGACTGAATTCGGCTCTAGAAGGTATCTGTAATCAAAAACCTGTGGTGATCTAAATGATAGAAATTGACACCAGATAACAACCATTCTGCACACCTAGTCTGCCCACTTTTCCTAATGTAAAGACTTTCCTACCACCTCTTGTCCTGTAACGACTGGAGTAGTTCCAGAAGATTAAATGTATGCCTTTTTGCAGGTGATACAAAGGTCAACAACAGACATTGCTGATGGAACAAGCCTAATGGTAAATTATGTAAGTGAATTAGAAGAATGATAGAGTGTGCCAGTTTAATGCTGGTAAAATAATCCACTTGGGACATAACAATCCCAACACAAAATATAGCATTCCAGGCACTGTTCTGTCAGTAACAATAGAAGAGAGAGACGTGGGGCAAACTATTTCTGAGGACATCAAGGTAGCCAGGCAGTAAAATGTTAGAAAGCAGGGTGCTGGGTTGCATAAAGGCAGGGGCGGGCAGGGTTGGGGTGCAATTACCGCCCTAAATCTAAACGGCCGCTGCACAGGGCAGGATTAACATATAAGATGATGAAAAGAGGCCCACAACAGCAATTGCAAGGACCCTGCTGCTTACCTGTGCATTGCTCGCACCTACTGAGCGGGCAATGTCTCTTGTGCCGCCCAGGGAAAGCAGGAACAGAACAGGGTTATGTGACGTAAATTAATGTCACGTCACATGACCCTGCTCCGTTCCTGCTTCCCCCGAGCGGTACGAGAAGTTGTTCGCACAGAGTGCGAGCAATGCAGAAGGAAGCAGCAGCCCCTGCAGCACCGTGAGCTCTGCAGTACAGAAAAGGGGGTGAGGGAAGGGGGTATGAACAAGTATGCGTGACTGAATGAATGAGTATCTGTGAATGAACATCTGTAAGTGAATGAGTATCTGTGAATGAGTATATGAATGAGTGAATTAATGTTTGTGAATGAGTAAATGAATGAATATGTGTGATATAGCATGATGTGTAGGGGAAAAGTATGGCACAGGGAGGCTGTTTGAGGCTAGGATGCCACAGGCAGGATGTTTAGGGCCAAATGTGGCAAGTCCAATGCTTCTAATATGGGTGTTGGGCAGATCCTGTGGATGCAATCAGGGTGCCAGGGTTGACATAATACTAAAGGAGTCGTGCACTAATTCATAAGGGGGTGCTGGCTGGGGGCATCACATTAATCAATACTAATGTGGGGGGCATGCTAGGAGTATGAATAAACATAGTGCTGACTGGGGTCGATACACGAGGGGCAAAAACACAAAAAGGGGGGTCAATAACAAAGCAGTGTGGAAAATACTTGTTTTTATTGTTGTAGCTTAACACGTCCGGATGTGGGTGTCAGTGTGACAGAGCCTGTCCTGGTGTGTGTGTTTGGGCATCAGTGTGTCAGAGCCTGTCATGGTGTGTGTTTGGTTGTCGGTGTAGCAGAGCCTGTCCTGGTGTGTTTGTTTGGGTGTGGCAGAGCCTGTCCTGGTGTGTGTGTTTGGTCATCTGTTCTCTGGCACTTTACTTACTGTAGGAATAAATTGAACTATTTAAGTTTGACTTATCCAGAAATAAAACGGCCTCCTGAATTTATAGTCACTTCACAGGACAAAACTTTCCAGGCCCAGAAGTCAGTGAGAGGAAAAGTATTTTGTGTTATTTATTCTGTTTCAATCTGCATATTTTACTAGAAAGGATTAGTGTCACTAAATCGTGGCTTCAGGAATCCCATGTATGTATTTTTTTTGTGTACTCCTGATCCCATCGCATTACATAAATATGCATTAGAAAATCAGGAAAAGATGGGCATGGATGGTGGGCTGATTCGGTGGCGCAATTTTGGTGTGTTAACCACACTTTTATTAAAAGTAACACACCAAAATTAGACAGAAAAATTCAATAACAATATTAATGTATATATGATTGCTAGCAGCAATCACACTCCTATCATGCCCAGGCAACCAGTACATGCTGGAATCTGGGTATGCCTGGGAATGATAGGATTGTGATTTCTGTTAACAATCATATAACGTATTTTCTTGATTATAAGACAACTCTGATTATAAGACGACCCACCAAAATCTGAATATTAATTTAGGGGGAAAAAAAGAAAAAGTCTGTATATAAGATGAACCTATATGAAAAAAGTTTTACTAGTAAAGATTAATTCATGTAAACTATTTTTTTATATTTAATAAAGACAATTGTTTTTTGGTTTTTATTTCCTTTTATTTGCCAACATGCCCTCCCAGTTATGCACATCTGCCCCCAGGCTTGCCACTCTCTGGCATATAGGGGGGTATAAGGCATTTCTGGAGGCAGAGTGGCATATAGGGGTTAAAAGGCATTTCTGGAGACAGAGTGGCATAAAGGGGGTCATAGAAGCCCCGGCGGAAGTGCCAGCAGTAGACAACCTGCGCTTTGGCCGGTGCTCTGTGATAGAAACCCCGGTGGAAGTGGCGGCAGCAGCTGAGGTTACCTGACAGGAGGATACAGCTCCCCTGCAGGGCTGCGGGGGATCTGGATCTTAGTCTCATAGTCAGACCTCTATTTGAGGACTGATTAGAAGACAACCTTGATTATAAACCTTGTCTTATAATCGAGCAAATACGGTATATATATATATATATATATATATATATATATTAATATTGTTATTGGGGTTTTTTGTCTAATTTTGGTGTGTTACTTACTTTTTAAAAAAGTGTGGGTTTTTTTAAAGGTTGGGGAATTTTTGGTTTCGGTCCAGAATTTTCATTTCAGTGCATCCCCACTATATACTAACCCAGACACTGAAGTGGTAGGCCTACACCACATCAATGTTTGGCTTGGTATATAGTGATAGGGGTTATGCTGCACTATTGTCAATGTCTGGCTCAATGTATAGTGATAGGGATTATGCTGTAGGGAGGGAGAGGGTAGATCGTGAGAAGGGGGGGTAGGGAGGGAGAGGGTAGATCGTGAGAAGGGGGGGTAGGGAGGGAGAGGGTAGATGGTGAGAAAGGGATAGGTGGGGGGGTCCTTAACAGATTCTCGCACCGGGGCCCTGAGGTTTCTAGTTACGCCTCTGTTTTAAAGCATAAATAGAAATGATAAAACAGTCGTAGAAACATGAGAAGTGGGTCTAAAGTAAAAGGATTTAAATGTGGACTCCGATGACCAGTCGGCAGCCTTAAGTATGTCTAGCAGGGAGCCTCCTGCCTGGTAAGTTTTAGTGGACATCACTCCTCTAGAGGAGTGAGTGCCAAATTTAGAAGTGTCAATGCTTGCAGAGTTAAGTTAAGATTCTTAAGTTAGTTTTGTTACTGTTAACAATTTGAAATGAGACACCATAGGGACAAAATGATCTAAACATTAGATCTAGGTATTTAACATCTGATACTCTTTTAAAAAATATTAGACAAAGTAACATAGTTAATTTACAGGATAACATTTTTAAAGACAAGTCATTATTTTCATGTCAATTGAAATCAGAGTAACATCCCAAGTGTCAGTGTATTTGGGAAGGGGAGGTCTGTTAAGTCTGATACCCCGTAAGTTTACAAACTAGTGGATGTTTGCCTACACGAATATGATTGATGGGTGCATGGCCTCGGGATATGGCAGAACGGTATAAATTAATGGTGCGATAGGCTTTACCTGAATCGAAAAGTGAGGAAAGGAAATTTAGAATATGGGAGATAGGTGCTTGAACGGGATCCATATCCTGTCCCAAGTATCAACGTAGCCAAACTTTCCAGGCTGATCTGTAATTAGACATGGTACCTGGAGCCCATGCTTCGGATAATAGTCTGAGTTGAGATCGAAAGATCCAAATTGGATTTGAGTGTCCAGAAATCAGCCAAGCGACTAGAGTGAGTGTCACGCACGCCGCGGTACCTACCTCTGACGCCAGGGCTGCCTCGCCTGGTCCCGACTCCTCCGGCGCTGCGGTCCCCGCCGTACGCACACGGCAGTGTCGCGGTCCCGCCTCCTCCACCTCGGCTGGGACCGCGTCTACCTGCCGTGAACGCGCCGGTACGTCCCCCACGCGTATCGCGGTTATGACGCGGCGTAGGTCCGCATCGAGCGTACCGCTGCGTATACAGCGTACGTAGCGTACGCAATCTACACAGCGTACGCGGCGTACGCAATCTACGCAGCGTACGCAATCTACGCAGAATACTCAGCCTATGCAGTAGCGTACGCTGCACAGCTGTTTGCAATCACTCACCTATTTAAACGCCACTTTTCTATCCTGTCTTCACCCGTTCAAAGTGTAATACTTTTTGGGTGTGCTGATTGCTATATATATTCTCGATTTTCTTGTGTACCGACCTTTGCCTGTTTTTGACTACGATTCTCGCTACCTGCCTACGACCTCGGATCTGTTTACCGTTTTGCTCCTATTCTGCCTGCCTCGACCTCGGATACGTTTGACCTCGCTGCCTGCCTTTGCCCTTTTTGATTACGGACTGTATACTGGACTTCTCTACCGTGCTTATCTGCATAGTAGGATCCTTCCTCTCTCCCTGATCCCGTGACAGTTTTGAACGGGTCTTAACATGGATCCCGCGGATATGGCGCGGTTGCAAGCCCGCCAAGACCTACAGGACCAGCGTCTGGCGGCGCAGGCCACCCAGCTACAGTCCCTGGAACAGAAGGTGGATGCCATGACGGACTTGTTACGTTCTTTGACGTCTCTCCCAACTGTGGGAACACCCCATCACAGAGACGTTCATCACGAGGACACAGGTGCTGTTGCCAGGCTCCCTCTGCCAGACAAATATTCTGGAGATCCGAAGGAATGCCGTGGCTTCCTTAATCAATGCATGCTCCACTTCCGAAACCACCCCCAGGCGTTCCAGACATCCTCCAAGAGAGTCTCGTTCATCATTTCGCTGCTCATAGGTGATGCCTTACTGTGGGCTTCTCCCCTCGTGGAGCAAGATTCATATCTCCTCGAGGACTGTCCCGCTTTCATGGAAGCCGTACGGACTGTTTTCGATGCGCCAGGTCGTAAAGAAACAGCGGAGTCTTCACTACTTGACATCCAGCAAGGCCGCAAAACCTTGGCTCAGTATACGGTGGAATTCCGCACCCTGGCCCATGAGACCAACTGGGAAGAGGGCGCTCTCAAAGCCGCCTTCCGACGAGGCCTCAATGAGAAGATCAAAGACGCCCTCGTCTTCCATGATACCCCTGCGGATCTTGAGGATCTCATAGCCCTATGTCTCAGAGTGGATAAACGTATCCAAGAAAGGGCGAACGAACACTCCCGTGGGAAAAGACCAGGACCGCTCGCCTCCGGCTACACAAGGCCTCCGGCTGCCACATCTTCCTCCTTCGTGGTCGACGAACCCATGGAAATAGGGACAGTGCGCCACCTCACTGAGGCCGAAAAGAAACACAGACGGACACAGGGGCTCTGTCTATACTGCGGCCGAGCTGATCACCTGTTGTCTACCTGTCCCAGCAAACCAGTAAAAGACAACGCTTAGGTTGCACCGGAGAAGGCAGCCTAAGCACACGTCCTTTTTCTTCTCCTCCCACTACACGCCTGACGGTGCCCGTCTCCATCCGTTGGGAGGAACACGTTGTAGCCACCCGCGCCTTCATAGATTCCGGGGCTGCGGGCATATTCATGGATCACCAGTGGGCGAAGGAGCAGCACATACCGCTTCGTACCAAGACAGCTCCCTCTCTGGTTGCTTCCGTTGATGGCTCACTTCTGGGATCAGGACTCGTGACACAGGAAACCGTACCTCTGACCTTACTGGTAGGGATAACCCACCAGGAACAGCTCACGTTTGAGATAATCAAGTCTCCTCATGCCCCTCTAATCTTGGGACATCCCTGGCTGCGACAGCACAACCCACACATCGATTGGGTAAAAGGAGACATACTAGCGTGGAGCAATTACTGTCAAGAGTCCTGTGTCATGCCTTGTCGACGACTCAATCTCGTCCTCGAGATCACACCCACAGATCCCAAGACCATAGTACCTAAAAAAGATGCGGAGAGGCTACCACCACACCGTTCCTACGATTGTGCTATCGATCTGTTGCCTGGAACCGATCCGCCACGGGGACGTACTTATCCCCTCTCCGAACCGGAGAACAAAGCTCTGGAACGATATATCCAAGAAAGCCTGGACAAAGGCTTCATCCGCCCATCCTCTTCTCCTGCTGGAGCTGGATTTTTCTTCGTGGCCAAGAAAGAGGGTTCCCTACGGCCATGGATCGATTATAGGGGGTTAAACCGTATCACCATAAAGAACCGGTACCCCCTTCCTCTCATCACAGAGATCTATGACCTCCTGAAAGGAGCCAAATACTTCACTAAGCTAGACCTCAGGGGTGCTTACAATCTGATCCGTATCAAGTCCGGGGATGAATGGAAAACGGCCTTCAACACCCGCTTCGGGCACTATGAATATAAAGTCATGCCCTTCGGGTTATGCAACGCTCCTGCAGTATTCCAGTCCTTCATAAATGACGTCTTCAGGGACATGCTCTTATCTCATGTCATCGTGTATTTGGACGATATTCTCGTTTATTCTCCAACACTCGAAAAACATCGACACCACCTACGAGCTGTTCTACAAAGGCTAAGGGAGAACGGGTTGTATGCCAAGGCTGAAAAATGCATATTCGAGAAGACACGTCTGCCCTTCCTTGGCTATATCGTCTCCTCCGAAGGGCTTCACATGGATCCTGCCAAACTCGAGGCCATCACAGCCTGGCCCCTCCCTAGAACACTCAAAGCCGTCCAAAGGTTCCTGGGCTTTGCTAATTATTACAGGCGATTCATCAGAAACTACGCTACCATAGCAGCCCCTATTACCGCCTTGACGAAAAAAGGAGCCGATCCGTCTCAGTGGTCCACACACGCCCGACAGGCGTTCGAACGGCTAAAACAAGCCTTTGTCTCAGCTCCCCTGTTACGTCGGCCGGATCCTACCAAACAGTTTCTCCTGGAAGTAGATGCATCCGAAACCGGAGCAGGGGCTGTCCTATCGCAACGTCATGATCAAACCACAAAATATCATCCATGTGCCTTCTTTTCTAAGGGTTTCTCCGTAGCCGAACGGAATTACGACGTCGGTAACCGTGAACTCCTAGCCATCAAAATGGCACTTGAGGAGTGGCGCCATCTTCTAGAGGGTACAGAACAACCCGTGATCATCCTAACAGACCACAAGAACCTGCTGTATATCGAGAACGCCAAGAGATTAAGCCCTCGACAAGCACGGTGGTCGCTATTTTTCAACCGGTTCAATTACTATATCACCTACCGACCAGGCTCCAAAAACATCAAAGCTGATGCCCTCTCTAGACAACACGATAACCACAGGGATCAGCACATCAACGAACCCATCATTCCATCCACACGTCTTGTTGCCAGTCTGTCCATACGCACGATGAGCTGGATCCGTATGTCCCAAAGGGCCATCCCGCCTTCTGAACGTCCCCCTCCGGGGCGTCTCTACGTTCCTCCCGGTCTTCGTACGGATGTTCTTCACTGGGGACATAAGTCCTTCCTCGCTGGTCATTCTGGGTTCCGGAAGACAGAATACCGCATCCGCAGGTCATTCTGGTGGCCATCACTCACCAGAGACGTCCGAACATATCTGGCCGCCTGTCACACCTGTGCATGCCAGAAGACTTCTCGGAGTCGACCTCAAGGTCTCCTGCATCCTCTTCCCGTTCCCACGGCTCCCTGGACACACGTGTCGATGGACTTCATCGTGGATCTCCCCAAATCATAGGGTAACACGACTGTCTTGGTGGTCGTCGACCGTTTTTCTAAGCAAGCTCATTTCGTCGCCTTACCACGCCTGCCATCCTCTTCACAACTTGCCGATGTTTTTATCAATCACATCGTCCGTCTTCACGGTCTTCCGCTCCACATGGTGTCCGATCGCGGTACACAATTCATATCCCGCTATTGGAGACACCTCTGCCAGAGACTCGGAATACAACTCCACTTATCGACTGCTTATCATCCGCAGACCAATGGACAAACCGAAAAGACTAACCAAACACGCAAACAATACTTGCGAATGTTCAGCAACGATAGCCAGGACAATTGGTCGTCTCTCCTGCCGCTCGCAGAGATGACCTATAATGGCTCTCTGCATGAGTCCATTGGATGTACCCCGTTTTTTGCTGCCCTGGGCTATCACCCTGTCATACTGCCTCCTCCGTCTTCTCGTTCCTCCTCCAAGGTACCCGCGGTAGACAAAAGTGTATCTGACATGGACGCTCACTGGAAGAAACTCCGGGAGGTTCTCCTGAAAGCCCAACTTCGCTATAAACGCTTTGCTGACGCCAAGAGGACTCCACCTCCGGACTATCAAGTGGGCGACCGTGTCTGGTTATCTACGCGACACATCCGTTTGCGGCAACCTTCCCGGACCCTGGGACCTCGTTTTATTGGCCCTTTCCGCGTTCGTGCCAAGCTCAACGACGTGACGGTGTCCCTTGCCTTGCCACCTACCATGCGGATTCCGCGGTCCTTCCATGTCTCCCTGCTGAAACCCTATGTATCCAATCAGTTTACCGTTCCATTCAAGCCTCCAGCCCCGCTTGCCGTCCATGGTCATGAGGAATACGTCGTCGACAGAATCCTTGATTCACGTAGGGTTCGTAACGGCCTTCAATATCTCGTGGCTTGGAAGGGGTACGGTCCTGAGGAACGGACGTGGGTGCCTGCTCGCTTCGTTCATGCTCCCCTTCGTGTCGCTCGGTTTCACGCGCTCCACCCTCTTCGTCCGGCTCCGTCTCGCTCGGGACGCGCTCCTGGAGGGGGGGTACTGTCACGCACGCCGCGGTACCTACCTCTGACGCCAGGGCTGCCTCGCCTGGTCCCGACTCCTCCGGCGCTGCAGTCCCCGCCGTACGCACACGGCAGTGTCGCGGTCCCGCCTCCTCCACCTCGGCTGGGACCGCGTCTACCTGCCGTGAACGCGCCGGTACGTCCCCCACGCGTATCCAAGGGGACGCGGTTATGACGCGGCGTAGGTCCGCATCGAGCGTACCGCTGCGTATACAGCGTACGCAATCTACACAGCGTACGCGGCGTACGCAATCTACGCAGCGTACGCAATCTACGCAGAATACTCAGCCTATGCAGTAGCGTACGCTGCACAGCTGTTTGCAATCACTCACCTATTTAAACGCCACTTTTCTATCCTGTCTTCACCCGTTCAAAGTGTAATACTTTTTGGGTGTGCTGATTGCTATATATATTCTCGATTTTCTTGTGTACCGACCTTTGCCTGTTTTTGACTACGATTCTCGCTACCTGCCTACGACCTCGGATCTGTTTACCGTTTTGCTCCTATTCTGCCTGCCTCGACCTCGGATACGTTTGACCTCGCTGCCTGCCTTTGCCCTTTTTGATTACGGACTGTATACTGGACTTCTCTACCGTGCTTATCTGCATAGTAGGATCCTTCCTCTCTCCCTGATCCCGTGACAGTGAGCTGGTTGGATATTATCAGTGGGTGTGGGTCTGATATGATTGATCAGTAGGTCGGGAGGATACTCGGGAGATCTATAATCATGCTCAATAGTAGAGGGAACCATGGTTGGGCTGGCCACCATGGAGTTATCAGAACTAAGGGAGATTTATGAGTTAGAACTTGAAGAAGGAATTGTGATATCATCACGAATGGGGTAAAGGCATAGTTGGTTCCCAGAGGCCATGTTTGGAGGAAGGCATCCATCCCTTGAGCTTCCGGGTCTGGACGCCAGCTGAAGAAGTCTTTCAGTTGGCAAACAGTACAGGTATCCCAGGTATGATGATAGGATTGTGATTGCTGTTAACAATTTTATATATATATATATATATATATATATATATATATATATATATATACTGTATATTGATATTGTTATTGATTTTTTGTGTCCAATTTTGGTGTGTAACTTACTTTTAAGTGTGGTCATTTTCGGTTTTGGCCAAGTGAATGCTGAATTTTCGGTTTCGGTCCAGAATTTTCATTTCGTTATATACTAAGCCAGACACTGAAGTGATAGGCCTACACTACATCAATGTTTGGCTCAGTATATAGTGATGGAGGTTATGCTTCATTATTGTTAATGTCTGGCTCAATGTATAGTGATAGGGATTACGCTGTACCACAGTCAATGTCTGCCTCAGTATATAGTGATAGGTGTTAAGCTGTACCACCGTCAGTGCGTGCCTCAGTATATAATGATAGCAGTTATCCTTTACCCCAACCAATGTTTGCCTCAGTATTTAATGATAGCAGTTATCCTCTTCACCTGTCAATGTCTGCCTCAGTATATAATGATAACAGTTATGCTGTACCACCATCAGTGCCTGCCTCTGTATATAATGATAGCGGTTATCCTGTACCACCGGCAATTTCTGCCTCAGTATACAATGATAACAGTTATGCTGTACCCCTGTCAATGTTTGCCTCAGTATATAGTAATAGGTGTTCTGCTGTACCCCCGTCAATGTTTGCCTCAGTATATAGTGATAGGTGTTATGCTGTATCCCTGTCAATGTTTGCCTAAGTATATAGTGATAGGTGTTATTCTGCCTTTGATTAATTGCCCACCAGCAAGTGTGACCACGTCTATAAAAGCCAAAGTTTCAGCAGTTTGCTAGTCTGGAGCATTCAGGTGTATGTTGTTGCTGCCCATCAATCATTTCCACCAATTTAAAGTCATTCTATAGTGAGAAAGATTATTCAAAAGTGGAAAACATTCAAGAAAGTTGTCAATCTTCCCAAAAGTGGATGTCCCAGGAAATTCAACCCGAGGTCAGACTGTGCAATGCTCAGATAAATGGAAAAAAACCCAAGAGTTACATCTCAGACTCTGCAGGCCTCAGCATGTTAAATGTTAAAGTTCATGACACTACAATTACAAAAAGACTGAATAAGTGTGGTTTGTTTGGAAGGCTTGCCAGGAGAAAGCCTTTTCTCTCTAAAAAGAACTTGGTAGCTCAGCTTAGGTTTACAAGGTTCCATCTGAACAAAGAATTCTGAAATTGATATGCTGTGGCAGGACCATAAGATAGCTGTACAAATGCCTGCAAACCTCGAAGAAGTGAAGCAACATTGTAAAGAAGAGTGGGCAAAATTCCTCCACAACTATGTGAGAGACTGATAAAGTTATACAGAAAACGATTACTTCATGTTATTGCTGATAAAGGTAATTCTACAAGCTACTGAATCATAAGGTGTACTTAGTTTTTCACACATGGCTTCTCCAATTTGGCTTTATTTTTGTTGAATAAATCATGACATGATGTAATATGTCATGTGTTGTTGTTCACCGGAGGTTATATTTACCTAATTTTAGAAATGCTAAGGAACAGATGATTGTTATTATTTGCTGATACATAAAACCATAGTATTCAAAGAAGGTATCCTTTCTTTTTCACACGAGTATGTGTGTGTGTATGTATATACTAATTTGTAGGCCATGACTCACTATTTAGATTTTGTGGGCAATGGGGATCATGGGCTAGTTAACGAAACTCAGCTTCCAAATGGCCACCATCAGATGTATTGAAGCAGAACATCAAAATACGATTTCACATGCCTGTGGTTTCCTTTAATACATCATAATCTGTCTGGGAGGGTAAGTTAGGTGGAGGGTCCTGCCTCCATCCACATCCTAACTCTTTCTCTATTCACAAGCCAACAAAGTTGTGTAACTTTGAGCACCTGAAATGTTGGGGGCTAAGGTGTTATGTTTAGGCTCATAGGACAAGACTAATTGGACAATTACAGAATATGAACTTAATTGTATTAATTTGCTACATGACACTAATTGTAAGGTGTCTCTTTCTGTATCAAAGGGTACAGTAACCTTTACTTTGGATATACCTTATAAAATAATCTTTGTTTTTACTGACCTGGCAATAAAGTCATCTGATATTACCATATTTGTAAAAATTATTAAATCAGTTCCCTGTTACAAGCTAACAAATAAAATGTAAAATTACATAGCATTAGCCCCGGTTTGTTGACACTACAGGACAAAAACCCTTTCGCTCTGTTGTCTGGCCAGCACCTACAAGTGTCACAACCGCACATATATCTATTAGCACCTTTTAAATTAACTATATCACTGTTAACCAGGCTGATAAAGCGCAGTTGACAGTATATTTATAATAGCATGACTGTGTGTGTGGTTTTTTTTACGTAATATTTACCTTTCTTTTTTTTTTTTTAACAAGTACAGCTTATAGCAGCTGATTTCTAAATAATGTTGTTATCTTCTGAAATAAATGTGTTAGATATGTGCAAGCACTCAGCCCACACACGTTAACAATATATATTCTTGTACTTTAAACAAATAAATTCCAAATATATGCTCTCAGGAAACAGATTTAACTAGCTATATTTTTCCTCCAGCGCTAAATTCTAAATGCAGCCTACCAATTTTTCCTCTGTCCTTACTTTTTTCTTGAGGATTCGTGTTGGTGGCAGGACTTACCAAGAAACTATGTTTATACCCTGGTTCACATTCCATGTCTCTGATAATGTAAGGGAGGGTGCCAGTTAATAAAATACATTCACTGGTATGGATAATAATAATCTAATTTGTTTAAGGGAAGTAAGCAGGGGCTCAGCCAGACCTGGGGTTGAGCTATCAAGCTGTGCACGTTGTACCAGTCTCGCTCGCAACATAAGGTAAGTCCATAAGTGTTTGTATAGATCCACACAAGGATTAATATAGTAAAGGAGAGAGACGCCACATTCATATGCACACATACATATATACTTCATGGTGTATCAACATCATCATGAAAGATGCAGTAAAGTATTTAACTAAGCATTCTATTTATGCCCCTAAGAACACCACTCTGTCATCTATGACTATGACACAGTTCAACTATTATAAGAATGCCAGTATGTATAATTTCATTTGGCTCCTCAACATGAAGGGGGTTAATATTTTAAGTGGCTGCTTTTCCACTGTCTTTTCTGCTTAGCTCAAATTGTTCTACTGATTAGCACTGTCAGTGCCCTGGGCTCTACTATTTGTATGTCATTCCTTTGGAAGTGGTCTGTTTGAATTAGCCACACATATGGAGAAAAGACACTACTATGCTTAATCAGCTATCACTATGAGTAGAAACAAAATGAGTCCCCTTTTGTGTGACTGCTATCAAAGTGCCCCTGAAGAAATGAAAGACAAACTAAAGATAATGAACATGTTAGAATAGGCAGGGCAAATGTTAATCTTATTGCTACCCTACCCAGGTGCTGCGCCCATGGTCAGATTTAACCTCCAATCCACTATTTGGACAAAAGTAATTGGACACCAAACAATTAATTAAGACAATAACACCACATTCTTAATACAGTACATAGATATTAATATGTAGGTGATTCCCCTTTGCAGCTATAACTGCATCCACTCTTCCGGGAAGGCTTTCCACAATATTTAGGATTGTTTCTGCAGGAATTTTTGCCCATTCATCCAGTAAAGCATTTGTGACGAGACTTACCTGAGGATCTTGAAGAACTAATCACTCTGCCTGAAACTAGACCCTAGAAACCAGGAGAGACGTCAGGAACATGACAAAGAATGAAACCGTACATTTCCCAGAGTAAAGAAACCCCAAATTAACCATCTTCCTAAGACTTCGAAAAGTGAGACACCAATGGCTTCCCCAGAGCCCATGGAGATCGGTCGTCTTCTATGCTCATCATCAGAGGAGATGCAAGGAGAGCCATGGGTTTGTGCCTATACTGTGGCTACAAGGGCACATGGTAAGATATTGTCCTCAGGCTGCTAGTCCCCATTATGCTCTGGTGGACAGGTCACCCAGTGACCACCCAAGCTTTCATCGATTCTGGAGCTGCTGCAAATTTTATTGATAGAGACTGGGCCCTTAACCAAGGCATTGACTTCAAAATCAAAGCTCAGAAAAGTTCCATTGCCACTCTAAATGGTTCTCCTCTTGGTACAGGAGTCAAATCCAAAGAGACCAGAACTTTTGGTGTAAAGATTGGTATATTCCATATGCAAGAATTACAGTTTTGATGCCTTGAACAGCCCTCTTCTTCCGTTAATCCTAGGTCTTCCCTGGCTGCAGAAACATAATCCTGTCATCGACTGGAGACAGTGAGAAATCACAGCTTGGAATAAAGACTGTCTGTCCTCATGTTATTCTCCTCCTTCTAAGATCAATGTGGTACTTGAACTTTTGCCTGAAGACCCTCATAAATTGGTACCAGAACAATACTGGGAGTACCCGGATGTTTTCTCTAAAGAAAAAGCATATTAACTTCCTCCCCATAGAAGCTATGATTGCCCCATTGAATTACTCCCAGGTACCTCACCTCCTTCGGGTCATACGTATACTTTATCAAAGTATAAAGCCAAAAACCAAGCCAAAAAAAACAAACGTTAGCACAATATATCAAAGAAAATCTTGACAAAAAGTTTATAAGACAATCTTCCTGCCCGCCAGGAGCTGGGTTTTTCTTTGTAGCCAAGAAGGAAGGCTCACTCAGACCTTGTATAGATTATAGAGGATTTAACAAAATTACCAATCAAGAATAAATATCCTCTTGATTTCGGAACTCAATCTCTCCAAAACCAAACTTCTCATCTTCCCTCCCTCCAACGCTAAGATCCCCCTATCAGTTTCTCTCATTGATAATGGTGCTATCATCTCCCCATCTCCTTATGCCCGCTGTCTTGGTGTCACCCTTGAATCAGACCTTTCGTTCACCCCCACATTCAGTCTGTCTCTAAAATCTGCCGTCTCCATCTTAAAAACCTTGCCTGCATCCATCCCTTCCTAACACAGGATGCTACTAAGGCTCTTGTCCATGCCCTTATTATCTCCTGCCTTGTTTACTGTAACTCTGTCTTAGCTGGTCTCCCTCTTAACCATCTCACCAATTATTTTCCTCTCCCGTTGCTTCACTGGCTGCCTGTGCGCTTCAGGATTCATTTCAAAATCCTTACTCTTACTTTCAAAGCCCTTCACAGCTGTTCCCCTTCTTACATTTTTTGCTCTCATGCATGCTTATAAGATTTCTCAAGGGCTGCCCCTATCCTCTGGAATGCTCTCCCCCGGCCTATCCACCTTTCTCTGAGTATTTGTTCCTTCAAAAAATCCCTCAAGACCCCTTTCTTTAAGGACGCTTACAACATAGCACATTAATGCTCTCCCATATTCCTTTAGCTCACCTTTCCTAGTCCCTCTCCTGCAATACTTTTACTAGTATGGTTGGTCTATCCTTAACAATGGCACTTTTACCTATTGTGTAATACACCCTAAATTCCTCTAGATTGTAAACTCATTTGAGCAGGGCCCTCCTCGCCTGTTGTCTCTGTAAGTCAAATTGTTATGTTACATACTACTTGTTGTGTCCTGTCCACCCATTGTACAGCGCTACGGAATATAATGACACGACATAAAACAATAAATAATAATAATAATAAATGTTAAAATACATGTATTCTTGTTCATTAGATAAAATACTGTTTACCATTCCACTGTGTATTTTTTCTTTAAAAAGAAAAATGTTTCTTTAAAATAGCACCAAACTTTAAGGGTGCGGCCTATATTCAGGTGCGGCCTATATTCGAGCCAATACAGTAAATACTTAGTGTAACTGGCCAGGAAAACACAAAAGAACTGAGCTGCTGCTATAAAAGCAACGTGTTTCGGATAGCCGTTCTTCAAGATTCAGATCTACCTCAGCGTGTCTATGTAATGCACCCGCAGTGTAACAAAGATTTGTCAACGAAGTGTTTCAGGAGATGTCATGATCTACTTAGGCAATATATTAATCTATACAAAAAACAAAATACTGTCTGCGCTTCTCACCGTAATAAAGTTGGCAACAAATATATAAACATAATATAAATGAGAGGTTTTGGTTATATGAATTGGCCAAAGCATAATTAAGCTCACCCGCCACGTCAAGGCACACTCTCAATAGGGTGAGATCCTACTCTCACCTCCTACATAGTGGGCACACAAAAGCAGTTTATACTGCTACCAAAACCTTATTAATGTGTTGGGGGAGGTGCAATTAAACCTCCTCCCAATTAACCCCTGGACAGCAAGCTGCAACCAGACTGATGAGGAGCCAACAACCTCAAATATGTGCAAACAGGGAAAAGAAAAAATGTCGGTGCGCTAAGCTAGTCTCAGGCTCAAATAATACAAATGTATAATATGAGGCCTACCAAACAGTGTGAGCATGCTGCAAATACAGTGTGTTGGCTGTACAATGTATACAAAAAACAAAATACTGTCTGCGCTTCTCACCCTAATAAAGTTGGCAACAAATATATAAACATAATATAAATGAGAGGTTTTGGTTATATGAATTGGCCAAAGCATAATTAAGCTCACCCGCCACGTCAAGGCACACTCTCAATAGGGTGAGATCCTACTCTCACCTCCTACATAGTGGGCACACAAAAGCAGTTTATACTGCTACCAAAACCTTATTAATGTGTTGGGGGAGGTGCAATTAAACCTCCTCCCAATTAACCCCTGGACAGCAAGCTGCAACCAGACTGATGAGGAGCCAACAACCTCAAATATGTGCAAACAGGGAAAAGAAAAAATGTCGGTGCGCTAAGCTAGTCTCAGGCTCAAATAATACAAATGTATAATATGAGGCCTACCAAACAGTGTGAGCATGCGGCAAGAAACAGTGTATTGGCTGTACAATGTATACAAAAAACAAAAACTGTCTGTGCTTCTTACCCTAATAAAGTTGGCAACAAATATATAAACATAATATAAATGAGAGGTTTTGGTTATATGAATTGGCCAAAGCATAATTAAGCTCACCCGCCACGTCAAGGCACACTCTCAATAGGGTGAGATCCTACTCTCACCTCCTATATATTTTGCACTCCCCACTTTAAAATGTAACAGCCTTACTTTCACTCACTCATGCTCTTTCACACTCTTACTCACTCTTATCATTATTATTATTATTATCTTTTATTTATATAGCACAAACAATTTACGCAGCCCTTAATACAATACATATATTCAAGGGTTGTGACAAGACGAGAATTGCCAGACTAAGACAAACCGATACATTAGGTGGAGAGAACTCTGCTCGCAAGCTTACTATCTTGAGGGATAAACATAAGGCAAAGAGAAAGGGTGAGAGGTAGTGTGGTGGTTATATCAGTGACAAGGAAGTTCTAGCTGCTAAGAAGTGAGTTTTGAGATGTTTCTTGAATGTTGGGAGGGGGGATGAATGCTGAAGGTTCGGTGGAAGTAGATTCCAGAGATATGGGGCAGCCCAAGTTAAATCTTGTAGATGGGAAAAGGAAGAGGTGATAAGTGAGGAGGAAAGCCTTGGCTCATGGGAAGAATGTAAGGATCGAGTAGGAGAGTATTTGCTTATGAGGGCAGAAATGTATGGAGGAACAGTGTTATAGAGGGCCTTATATGTTAGTACCAGGAATTTAAATTTAATTCTCAAGGTAATAGGGAGCCAGTGGAGGATTTCACAGAGTGGGGAAGCAGAAGAGGAGTGGTGAGTAAGGAAGATAAGCCTAGCAGCAGAATTTAGGACAGACTGCAGAGGAGAGACTCAAGACAGTGGAATGGCAACCAGAAGAGTGTTGCAGTAGTCAAGACGGGAAATAATAAATGAATGAACCAGAGTTTTTGTGGATTCTTTGGGTGAGGAACGGGCAGATGTGAGGGATGTTTTTTAGGCGCAAGCAGCAGGATCTGGAACTGAATGTGAGGGATGAAGGAGAGGTTTGCGTCAAGGATGACCCCAAGGCATCGGGCCTGGTTAGTAGGAGAGATAGTTGTTAAAAGAATTCAGGTAGTGGAGTGGAGATGGAAGATAATGTGTTCAGTTTTAGAAAGATTAAGTTTCAGGTAGCGTTGTGACATCCATGAAGAAATAGCAGACAAGTTGTCTCACAATCTTACTCACTCTTACTCCTAAGTTGCGGGAAAGAAGACAGGGACAAGGAAGGGAGAGACTGAGATAGAGGGAATTTAGGGGTGACTTGAAACCTCTCTGTGCCAGTGTGGCACCCTCCTGATGAGTCCTCAGGGGAACACTGCAGCCCCTCTGCCTCCCCCTTCCATGGCTTGGCACAGGAGATTCTTCAGTAGGCCAGTCTGAAATGTCACAAGCAGGTCAAAGCTGCGTTCTGTCCCAAACTGGGGAAGAATAGATTGGAAGTAGGTCTTAAATGCAATTCCTTTCTTAAAAAGTGATAGCACAGGAAGTACCCGTCAAAAGACAGGAAGTAGCTGGTACAAAATAGGAGCTCCTTTAATTTCATGGCCCGATTAATGTTTTCGATTGAATTCATGATGGTTTAATGGCTTTTAAAAAAGCGTTGAGTGATTTGAACGTAGTCATACTGAATGGTAGACTCAATCCAACTCCATGTTAGTAAGTGTCTGAGTAGCTGAATCGTTAAGAGGAGTATATGGGCACTTTATTTAATAAACTGGTTCAAATCAAAGAAAAATACATTTACATTACTGAAAGCACACTGAAATGCCACAGGCTACTATCAGGACTTCTTTAACCTGCTTGCTGGCCCATGACAGAGAAATGAATTCACGGCTCCTGCGGTAGAGAAGGGTCATGTACTTTCCCACCCCCCTCTGGTCATTATCTTCTAATGTCATTTTCATTATGCTATATTCTAATGCAACAGATAATGGTGCAATTTACAGGGTATAATGGGCTTGTCTGATGATTTTGCTTAACTGCTCAGCTAGCATATAATGAATTACTATATTTGGCCTGGAAGAAATAATAAAGAAAATCTTTTTTTTTCTTTGCATAGGAGAGAATATCACCACTATGTGTATAATGCAGGAACATTTCACATATTCATTTTTTTTAACTTACACAGTAAGCACAATCTTTTTTCATTAGCCGTTAAAATTACTAAACATCTGAAACAAATAGTAGGGACTTAGATAGAAAACTAGTAATGCTAATAACACTTGAGGTTCATAATTAGTCTCAAAAATAAAAAGTCTTAGGGTGTTCATAGTTGCCAACATTCCCGAATTGGGAGCAAAAGACTCACCTACTGTAACAACAAAACCTATTTTTTGAAGACACAAGTGATACCACACACCCTCCTTGATGTGCTGTTCTGCCCAGTGTGTCACACACCTGTCTGATTCTGACAGGGGGTAGTTTGATCTATAGACAAGTAGGCCAACAAAATGATTCCCTCATAACCATATAACCTTGCAAAATGTGTTGGTTAAAAAGAAAACATGACACTAGATCACATCATGGTTGTTCTTATGAAAGACTGGGATATTCACTGTGAATTTTGAGATCTGGGAGCTTAATTTCTTTATTTTATAAAGCATGCCAGCTATCGCCTTGAATATCTGTACAATGTCTTTCTTTTCAGTGTAAAAAAGGTAAAATAGAATAAAAATACTAAAAGCCTTAAATATACCGGTAGTTGAGTATACGAACTATATAATCTGACTGCAAAGAAGAATATATGTTTATATATGTTAAACACTATTTAATAAACATACACATTATATGATTTATTTTCTTATTAACACTTTGTTAACAAAGACCAAATAATTACAAAATCAAGCAACTTGATATTACATTCACATTCAAGAACCACCATAAAACTGTTTGGGCATCACATATGTAAAATAAATGTCAGTGACAAATAATTATGAACCAGTATGAGTTTATATAAACAATGATGATAAGGATTGAGGAAGAAATATAGCTTTAAAAAGAATTAATGAACATTCAAACTGACAAGGTAGTGAAATGACCTCATCATTCATATATTTATGGAGTGCCCCATGTGCTGTACAGCTCAATGAATATCTTAATAACAAAGATAACAGCCTCATCAAATACAGAGCATATAACAGCCAGTAAACACAGGCCGAGCATTAAAATACATTATTAACAAAATAAATAAGTTTGTCAGTGACAGCTCCTATTGCGTTTGAACTTCTTGGTTGGCTTGTTAGCTGGTGGAGTACAGACGTTGAAGATAACTGGAGGCAAAAGGTCCCTTTAATATGATTTTTTTTTATATTACAACAAGGAAGGGATTCTTTACAGTAAGGACAATAAAGGTATGGAATTCACTTCCAAGGGAGGTGGTGTTATCAAATACATTAGATGCCTTCAAAAGTGGTCTGGATATTTTTTTAGAAAGGCATGATATACAGGGCTATAAATAGAATGAATATTTTAGAGCTTCTTAATCCATGGAGAAATCCGATTCCTCTTGCAGTCAAGAAGGAACTTATTTCCCCTGATGACAGAATTTGAAGTAGCTTAATTAGGGGGGTTGAACTTGATGGACTTAGGTCTTTTTTCAACCTTATGTACTATGTAACTATGTTAGACAGTAATCAAGCAAAATTAGATGTTGCTGTGGTTCCACCGGCTTAGTGGAAAGAACTTTCTCTTGTTGAATTCTCCTTTACAATCTGATTTCTCATCAACTAACCAATGTCAGTAATATCATGTAAAAAAAAAGAAAACACTCTATAAATAAAAAAAGAACACCTGGTCCCACCTGGTCCAGGTACACCTAGTCCCCGATATTTTTCTTCTAGGCCACACTGCCCAAAGACATACGTAGCCCGTTCTCTTACTTCTTGGCAAAACCAAGAGAGGGATGGATCCTCTTGGTTCTCCTCTAAACAGAGAGCCATAGAAGTCTTCATCTGGAGGTGTGGACAAAAGTTCAACCCACATCCTTCCCAAGAAAACTACAGGTGGTCTTCTCTGTATCATTTCCAGTGATGCAATTTGTGAATAAATTAAATTTAGCAGTTTCACCATGTATACAAACAAGAAAGCAATGTACAGAAAAAAAACACAAAATCCCATTACAGTCCCCACCCATGACTGCTACTATAAGTATCACCAGCCAGGCATAGGCCTTTTGAGGCAAAAACAAGAGATGCAAGAAAGGATCTGAAGAACTTTTTATTATATTATTATCTATCCTATCAATGGTGAGTGGTGGTAATTTGTTCTTGGTTGTGTTAATTTCTCTGTATGTAATTGTTGTACTATACAACCACCATGCTGGATGGGTTATAAAAATTTCATAACTGGTAAAATCTGAATACATTTATAGGACTCCCCAGTTAACGGTTGCTTTTTGTTAACCTAGCCATTGCTTGTATGTTTTTTTTTTTTTTTTGCTTAGTGAACCAAAATTTTTATTAAATATACAAGATACAGTATACAGAAGCAAGAGAAAGGGAAATAAAGAAGTGCATTTTTTCAACAGTGTCTCTACCATAGATTTTTACTTATTCAAGAAACAACAGCAAATTGACTTATAGGTAGTGCTGTAAACTTAAGGAGTGACAAGTGATCCTAACTGACCTCCAAATCATATAACATTATGCAATTAAGGGCCAGAAGGGAAAGAGAAAATAAAGGCTAATCAAACAGGAACAAAAAGGGCAGGGGCATTAATATCAGTACTTAACACAGCAGGAGCTTTATCTCTTTGAAAAAAGCATATATTAGCCAATTAGCCCCTTTACTTCTTCTAAAACAGCACCATGGTGACTATTAGGAGCGTTTTCGTATGTCTAGCCTTTTTTGTAGCAGCAGGGACATCTTCCTGACAATGGACAGTAGATTGAGCTGTCTAATGACAGCCTGGTCTCTCCCCTGTCAGAAGAACCCAGCTTTGCTTGGCATCAGTGCTGGGAAACAGTTACCGGGCTATTTGAATGCCCAACCATGCAACACTCACTGGAAGGTCTCAGAAGAGAGAAGAGGCGCAGGAGGGTCTGTCCAGATTTATTTTCCTACCGGATGATCACACACGTTATGACCAGCAATAATGGGCTGCTATGGAGCCCTGCTTCCTGATCACAGTGTTTTTAGTACAGGAGAATTAGAGAGAGAAGAAGACTTCCCTGAAAATGATATGTAGCCCAGTGGATCCAAAGGATCTCCATTCATTTTTTGATTCAGTATTAATAAAAAATACAATACAGGATAATACAGTACTATAAAAAGTATGTATATACTATTACTATATACTCGTATTACTGTAATGTAATGTTGGGGGAATGTTACTGAACATAACTTGTGTTATTGTTAAGCAGCTGCACCTACTGTGTAAAATAAATCTTAATCAAAATTGTAAAAACATATTTTAGTAGGCCTATATTTTTTTTATATATTAACACAAGTAATTATTATGCTTTATGCGTTCATGTGATTTCAAAAGAAAGCCCTACTTGTCCGGAACAAAACAATGTCTAATATGTGTGGGTACATCAAATGTGGAAAAGTGGCATCTTGGTTTAACAAAAATGTGCTACAAATGACAATAAAACTTCAGTCTTTAGGGTATGAAAATCTGAAGGGGTCAAACCGGGTGGCCATGTAGGTGCTCATCTGGTCTGCAGCAGATTTTCAAATCCATTTCAAAGTATATTAAACTCGTATTTGCTTCTCGATCTGATCTATGTAATACTTTGCAGAAGAGCAAAGCCAGCATAAAAAAAAGGAAAATATGCATGAATTTGTACCATAATTACCGGTATTTGTTCCTGCCATTTTAGTGTGCATATATTTTACTAATTACATCTAATTTATTGTTTCAGAAGTCATATACATTTGCAACAGAACTAACTTTTTATAAAGCT
This sequence comes from Spea bombifrons, assembly GCF_027358695.1. NCBI lineage: Eukaryota > Metazoa > Chordata > Amphibia > Anura > Pelobatidae > Spea > Spea bombifrons. The sequence goes on from NC_071088.1 coordinate 46,402,192, forward strand.
AAACAATGGCAAATTCAATAGCAGATGGTAGGTATCATTATATCCACAGCTTTGGAAGTATGGCTTATCTGCTTACCTATGTAATTAGTATGGTTCATAGACAAATTGTCAGAATCAAGAATTCAATGCTAATGCAGCCAACAGGAAATGTAATTACGCAATTATGGCTAGACTATGGTTTAGATACTGACTGTGTTGTTGCTTGGCAGAGCCAAGTTTGGCATAAACTACAGTATAAATTGACTTGCCTTTATTGAGATTTTAGCATGGTTGATGAAATGAAATGTAAATTGGCAATAATAAAACATTTTTGAAACATGAAGGGACGTAGAGTTGTAATTATAGAAGTGCTCTCTGTTTAGACATGTTTGTTGCCATCTGTGATTCAGGTGGACAAACACATTAGTATTTTGAATAAAATATGGATACCCAAGTGCACCTTTTAGAGGTTAAAGACCAATTACTATAATACTTTTTTATATGTTCTTGGCATACAGTTTACAAATAATATAAAGGTAATATTTAGCTTAAAATTGCAGAAATAGTCATCTATAACCAATGTCATGCAAGCATTTTTTTTGCTCCCATAGTAAACATACTGCCTTAGCAAAATAAAGGACTGATGTGCAGTGCTGTATTCTGGTCTAGCAGATTAAGGTGGCAACAGTAGATCCCCTAGCCCAGGCATGTCCAAAGTCTGGCCTGAGTTACGTTCCGGACTGATAAGGCCCCACAGATAAGTTGCCCAAATATAATAATATATTTTTGATATTAAAGGCAGAATGATTTAACACCTGTTTAGATTTGTCATCCAAGTCACAAAATGAAAAGTATGCCGTTTTCAATAAACTTTGCATAAAATAGTTAATTTGCATTTAATTTTAATGATTCAAAGAATGTCAGGCAAAATGGTCGGCCCTCGCACATGTTCACTTCATCAAATCTGGCACTCTTCGAAAAAAGTTTGGACATGCCTGCCCTAGCCTATATAGTGACACTCATCAATGGGCCGTTTAAAAGAGAGATCACTGATCTCTTTAACCAGCCCATTAACACTAAGGAGACACTGCCTTTATAGTTTACATCTGAGCAGAGCTGTTCGTTCTTCAAAATGTTGTGCATTTGTGCATGTTGTGTAAAGACACACGCAGCCAAAGATAAATATGACACTGTTGGCGTGTTAGTCTTGTGCATCTATCTCTCTTGATGCTATTTTGTTGAATTACAAAGATGTGTATCTTTCCTCCATTTTGATATAGTTAATTTTTGCTCCCTTTGCTGTCTTTGGCAGCATAAAATTGTTTTTAATAACGATATATTGTGATAAGGTGCAGGGTGTTGTGGCTGATGGGGTGTACATCACCCTTAGGTTTTGTAGAGAGTGGTATGATATTAGCCCCAGGGGGAGTATATATTGTACAACATAACAATATGATTGAATATGGGCCCCTGGGGTGGAGCATACGGAGAGTAGGGCAGGCCGGTGCTCCACCCTACAGTTTACATACACCTGGAGTGAAAGAGAATCCAGGCCAGTGGTTCAGACTGACTCCAAATCGCTGGTCAGCTGCAAGTAGTTAGCTGCAGCGACTACAATAAAACCTTGCCTGATGGACAGAAGAGAGAAGTTTGTTTGAGGGCTGGAAGCAGCAAGGATTGCTATGCAACAAAGTGACAGTCTAAAAGGTTGGCGAGGCCTACGTTTTGGTTAGTTTAGACCCTGATTAGTAAGGTACATCTATGTTAGTAAGAGCTCAGATGAGCTAGGATTTTGTTTGTAGGGATTGTGGGATGTATGCTTCTGTAACTGACTGCTGACATGGATTATACAATAAACTGTGGCTTATCATTAATTCTCCAAGACTGTGACCTTTAATACCCTAGAGCAGCGGTCCCCAACCTTTTTGGCACCAGGGACCGGTTTTGTGGAAGACAATTTTTCCACGGACCACGATGCTATGCGCACGTAGGTTTTACAGTAGTTGGGCACTCGCGACATGCCCGGAGTAATTGATTGTATAGCAGTCAGCGGCAAGTGGCAATTTTTCGTTGTGCCACTGCCACCCCGGGTGGAAAAAAGGAGCGCATTGCATTTCTTAGTAATCACTTCCGAGCTTTCTTACTAAAAAATAAAAACCTCACACACACAGACTCAGACAGTCTCTCTCCCACACACAGACTCAGGCAGTCTCTCTCCCACACACAGATTCAGACAGTCTCTCTCAAGCACACACAGACAATTTCAAGCTGTTTAGCAAATATATATATATATATATATATATATATATATGTATATGAAAAGCAGTTAATCAAAGTGTTCAATATAAGTTTGGAAAAAGTATGCATTGGTACTTTTTAGATAACCGATTGTCATTTGTTTAGTTGACAAATGCTATTAATAAAACATTTAAAGAGCCACTAAACATTTTTTTTTATCTACTTCTTGGAAGCAAGGTGAAAACTGCATGTACACCAAGAAACAATTTGACTCAAATTGGTATATGCTGTTTTCTCCTTTTTCTGGGGTGTTTGGGGACCCCTGCCCTACAGGACCGTGCTGTTTGCAAGGACATGGTACCCTATGTGGGTGCAGGATCACAATATGTAATTCATAAATGTACAATACAATACACAAAAATCCTCTAATCTCATGGATATCAAACAATTACAAACACAACACAAGTTTAAAAATTGTTAAATATATGTGTGCGACAATTATTGGCACCCTTTTAGTCAATTCTTTGGGCTGCCTCCCATTGCCAAGATAACAGATCTTCTCCTATAATCCTTGATGAGGTTGGAGAATAGATGGCAAGGCATCTAAGACCATTCCTCCATACAGTTTCTCTCCAGATCCTTCCAATTTCGAGGTCGATGCTGGTGGACTCTCCTGTTCAGTTCACCCCACACGTTTTGTATGAGGTTCAAGCCAGGGGACTGGGATGACCATGGTAGGACCTTCATTTGACCTTGATGGTCAGTAAACCATGTTTGCTTTCATTTTGATGTATGTATTGGATCATTGCCCTGCTGGAAGATACAACCACAGCCCATTTTAAGCACCTTGTGATGATGTAGGTAAGATTGGATTGTAGTTTTGGAGACTTTCTGGCAGGTAAATAGAACTGCTTCATTGCAGAAGAGGTACAGGTAAATACCGTAAGAGAATTGAAACATGCATTGGATAAAAAAAAGGCCTAAAATTCAATTTGTCATGGGATTTTCTATAAAGTCTCCTGCAAACACAAATATTTCTATACAGTATATACACAGTATTATTTTCATCTTTGACTGTTACAAATAGTGGTCAGAAAAAAAAAATCACATGTGAATAGTATCAGAGCTACAAACTGAAACCTTAATTTACAGTTAACCGATTTAGATTTTATATATGGTGCGATCACCATTGAAATATTAAATTGCATCACTCCAATATTAGAAACATTATTCCTGCGAAAGGTGATCTTTAACCTTTTTCGATCACCAAGTAAAACATATAATTTGCTTGCCTTAAGATCTCGGGAATCAACGCATATTGTTTGCAGTATCTCATCATGTTTTAGAATTACAGCGCTTGGCATTCCATTGATGATGTGTGACCTTAAGGCAGAGATTTGTTTCTCTTAAAGAACTGCATTATGATCTCTATCTACTTAATATCTTCTGTAAATGTCATGGTCATGAAATTCTGTGATTTTATAATAAAAAATAGTTTCATTCCTCCAACTTTTCAAAATACAATTCTTATTTCATTTGTACAAATACACACTCATAGCTACCTTATGTGAGTTAGTAGCGATGTTAAAAGCCAAGCTTGATCAATATTTAGTCTTTCCACACCTGGCACACTTTGAGATCTCCACCTTATATGTGAGTGGGGACCTCAGTTCTCCCGTTGACATTGATATAATTGAATATAAATAGTGTGTTGGAGGAATCTGAGCGAGCCCTACACTCTGCTCAGGTATCAGGCTGCACAGCGACTTATCTGCCATAGGCTGAGAAGATAGGAATTTCCATCTAACTGCACAAATTGAGACTTACAGATAACAGTCACTCAAAGTTACCCTGAAACAGCCCCCACCAGATCACTAGAATGTCTCCATTTAACGCTTTCACTTCCAGGTACCTAAAACCAGCACGTACATTGGCTTAAGGTGGCCAATCATGAAAGTTGATTTACACCAGCAGTCATTACTTGTCAATCCAAGCCGAGTTCCCATTAGTCCTCTGCTCTCTGCAATCATCTAAGGGAGCCCTCCTGATTGGACACTCCCCCGGACCCCGCTAAAATTATTTAAAAAAGGGCTGACTGTTGTAACAGTGCTACAGAATGTGCTGGTACTCTATGAATAAACATAATGTAATGTATATGTACATAAGCATATAAGTATGTGTGTTAGCACAAGTGTGTAAGTGTATGTGTTACCATAGAGTTAGAGTATATGTGTGTAAGTTTGTTAGCATGAGTGTGTAAGTGTGTGTTAGCATGAGTGTGTAAGTGTATGCTAGAGTGTGTGATTGTGTGTAGCATGAGTGTGTATGTGTGTATGTAAGTATCTGTGCCATTATGTATGTTAGTTATCTGGGATGGTCAAGAGGCAGATGGTTCCACCTGGCTTTACCTCTGGGCCAAGGGGCACCAGACCAGTACCTACTCTGTACACATGTTTACTTCCATATACATCTAACTTGATAAAGACCTCATTGTGATGTCGAAACGTTGTTTCTGTCTTCCTCTAATAAATCTGCCTGAGCTGGAACCCTTGAGTGCCTGGAGCCTTTACCGTATTTGCTCGATTATAAGACGAGGTTTTTTTCAGCTCTCAAATAGGTCTGACTATGAGACGACTAAGATCCAGATCCCCTGCAGCTGCAGGCGACCTGGATCCTCCTGCCCCCCCCCATCCCACTTACCGGTACTTCTGAGTCCCCGGTGTGTAGCTGGGGCACCGTGTAGATGTCTACGCGATTGAGGAGGAAAAAACATACTCCATCTGGGGAAAAAGAAATAACATTTCGATGGAGCCTGTATCGAAAGCCCGCACATTAGACACCCTCCGGAAAGAAAGAAGACAGAGCAACAAAGCAAGTTTGGCTGACAACTGCTTCAGAGACAAACCTTCATTGTCAGGCCAGGAACGCAGAAAATCTAGGACCACCGCTACATCCCACAGGGATTGGTATTGTGGATCCGGAAGTCTATTCAGGAATATGCCCTTCATAAGGCGGCATACCAATGGACATTTCCCCGCCAAAGCCCCTGAGAAACTGACGTGACCACTAGAGACAGCTGACCGAACCACATTACTTGAGCGGTAAGATTTACCGCCCTCAAAAAACTCTTAACATTAGAGATGCCGAATGGGGATCAGCCTGTCGTCCCACTCACCAAGACATGCCAAGCTCTCCAAGCTGACCAGTATGACTTTCGGGTACCAGTTGCCCAAGATTCCGTGAGCAGATCTTGAGCTTGCACCGACTCCTGGACTCCTCGTCCCTCCCCATGATAGTCCAAACCACCAAGGACAAGTGCCCCTCTATAATCAGGGGGTGCGCCTGACCTTCCGGACCCGCCAGGAGAGTCGGGAACATGGGGAAGGCTAGGGGATCTCCAGCCGGGAACCATGGCTGAGAGTGCTTCCAGAACCAGAGATTCCGAGCCTGACGGAGATGATGGATCACCCTTGAAACGAGCATGAAGGACGGGAACGCATAGGCTTCATCCAGAGGCTACTCCTGAGTAAAAGCATCTGTCGCCAGTGCCTCTGGGTCTGGTAATCAACTGAAGAATCTCTTCATCTGGCGATTCGTCCTGGAGGCAAACAGGTCCAGTGATAAGGGACCCCTTTGGCGTTGAATTTCCAGGAATGTCTGTCGATGGAGCCTGTAGTCGCTGACATCTCTCCAGTGTCTGGAGAACCAATCTGCCAAGAGATTCAGTTCTCCTGGCAGGTACTCCGACCGAAGGGAGATATTCTGCTGGAGACAGAAGTTGAAGATGTTCTTCGTCATGTCTGCCAAACGCTTGGAGCAAATGCGTCCTATGAGATTGATATATCTCACCGCTGACACATTGTCCATGCACAGGAGAATGCAACAGTCTCTCCGGCCTCTGGCTAGACTTGGGATTGCAATCAGCGCAAAATAGTTTATGTGGAGGGCGCTTTCCTCCCGCGACCACAGACCCCCCCGTTGCCATCGTGGATGACGCCGCGCACCAACCGACCTTACTGGCATCCGACTCCAGGATGAAATCTGGTTGTGAGCCAAAAATCGCCAGTCCGTTCCACGCCTCCATGTGTAGTAGCCGCCAGCTGAGTTCCTGACAGACTTCTTCCGTAAGCCGCACTGACTGATCGTATTAAAGGACACTTCCGTAGCTGGTGAGCCTTGAAGTGCTGTAGGGCGCGGTAATGAAGGGGCCCCAGAAAGATGGCTTGAATCAAGGAGAAGAGGAGACCAGTCGCCTGAGCTAGTACATGTAAAGGGCACACAACTCCACGTAGGACGGTACGAATCTCCTTCCTTATAGCTATGATCTTGCTCTTCGGGAGGCGTAGCATGGTCGCCTTCAAATCTATAATAAAGCTTAGGAATTGAATACGCTGACTTGGAGTCAGTTCCGACTTCAAGGTATTGACCACAAAGCCCACCTGATGGAGCGTCTGGATAACAAACTTTGTGTGTTCCCTGAGGGTAGCTGGATTCTAAGAAAAAAGGAGGATATCGATCAGATAGATGATGGGCCTGATCCCTCTCGAGTGGAAGAAAGCCATCACTGGTTTTAGGAGCTTTGTGAAGCACCATGGAGCTGCAGGTACTTACAGAAATCCACTAGGTAAGCATCCTTCAAGTCCAGTCTGGTAAACCATTCTTCTGGTCATAAGGTCCCTCAGAAGATGGATACCCTCCATCTTGAAGTAGCGGTAAACGGCAAAAGTGTTCAGGGTCCACAGGTTTATCAACGGACAGAAGTCCCCGGTTCTTTTCTTGACCAGGAAGATCGAGCTGACAAAGCCCAGCAATCCCTCTGCACGCTGAATGGCCCCTTTCTCACGGAGTGCCTGAAGTTCCGCATCCATCAATCTCTGTTACGCCACCGACCTGCGTATCCGAATGGCAGCTTTGTCTGTAAGGGGGGAGACACAAACTTTATATGTTTGACGGATCCAGGCATCGGAGGATATCTTGTCCCAGTTGTGGGCGTAACGTAAGAGTATCTCTGCCACCTGAGGAGGGAAACAAAGGAAAGAAAAAGGTGTGCTTTCCTGTGCCAGAGCACCCGTTGGGGATGAAGGGAGATCCTCTACCTCTTGCACCACTTCTCAGGAAATATGGTCTCTGTCTGAATGCCCCTCTTTGCGAGGACCTCTGAGGGAAATCCCTGGAGCCTGAGAAGGAAGGGTGGCTGGAGAACGGGCCCAGCCCTGGAGGAAAAACCATGTATAACGCAGTAATGAAAGGGTAAACTGTATTATCAAAGTCCAGTATGGAGGCCGGGGATGTGGCCTGCAGTTTGTGGAGGCAGTCTGTGACCGCGTGGTACACGGCTGAAGATGCGGTTCCCAGGTACGTTCTTCCTGGCTGTAGCCCTTCCAACTCACCAAGTACTCCAAGCGACCATAACGGATTCGAGAGTCCAGTATACTATCAACTTCGTACTCGTCCGAAACGGGGGGAGGAGGAGGTGCTTGTGGTTTCCTTTGGTGCTGTAACGTTCACCCTTCGCTGTATGGGCTTGGTTAAACTTGGTGCTATTCATTTTCATGTTTCCAACCAGTGGCCGCCCTTGCCACTCAGAACCACTCTGACTCCTTATCAGGTCCAGCTGCAGTTTATTACCAGATCAAGACAGCCTATATAAACCTGCCCAGCCCTGCAGTCTGGGCCTTGACATTGATGTTTGAGGACTACCTGTTTGGTTCCTGATTTGTTCCTGCTTTGGTTCCTGATTTGTTCCTGTACCTGCCTTGTTCCAGTACCTGCCTTGTTCCAGTACCTGCCTTGTTCCAGAACCTGCCTTGTTCCAGAACCTGTCGTGTTCCTGAGTTGCGGCCAGCGCCCCACTAAGTGGACTCCCAAGCCGAGTGCCCTGCAAGTGGGCAACCTGCCGTGTTCCTGAGTTGCGGCCAGCGCCCCACTAAGAGGACTCCCAAGTCGAGTACCCTGCAAGTGGGCAACCTGCCGTGTGCCCTGCAAGTGGGCAACCTGCCGTGTTCCTGAGTTGCGGCCAGCGCCCCACTAAGTGGACTCCCAAGTCGAGTACCCTGCAAGTGGGCAACCTGCCATGTGCCCTGCAAGTGGGCAACGTGCCGTGTTCCTGAGTTGCGGCCAGCGCCCCACTAAGTGGACTCCAAAGCCGAGTACCCTGCAAGTGGGCAACCTGCCGTATGCCCTGGAAGAGGGCTTCTAGCCGTGCCGTGTGCCCTGGAAGAGGGCTTCTAGTCGTGTGCCCTGCAAGAGGGCTTCTAGTCGTGCCGTGTGCCCTTCAAGAGGGCAACCTGCCATGTGCCCTGCAAGTGGGCAACCTGCCGTGTGACCTGCAAGTGGGCAACCTGCCGTGTGCCCTGGAAGAGGGCTTCTAGCCGTGCCGTGTGCCCTGGAAGAGGGCTTCTAGTCTTGTGCCCCGCAAGAGGGCTTCTAGCCGTGCCGTGTGCCCTGGAAGAGGGCTTCTAGTCGTGTGCCCTGCAAGAGGGGTTTTAGTCGTGCCATGTGCCCTGCAAGAGGGCTTCCTGCAGTGTGAGCCCCATCCCGAGGGCTTCCTGCTGTGTGTGCCCCATCCCGAGGGCTTCCTGCCGTGTTTGCCCCATCCCGAGGGCTTCCTGCCATGTGTGCCCCATCCCGAGGGCTTCCTGCCGTGTGTGCCCCATCCCGAGGGCTTCCTGCCGAGTGTGCCCCATACAGCGGGCTTTCAGCCAAGAGACTTTCCTTGCATATATATTGTTGTTCATCTACAATACAACTCTTAATCCGCATCTCCTGTCTGTGGTTTATTTCCAACGCCTGTCTGTACCGACCCCAAGCCATCATGCACTGTGGGGTACAGACAGAGCCCCTCGTATCCCCTGCACCTGGGCTCCTTATCAACCCGTGTCCTCGGTTCGTGACAGGTGCGCATCGGGAAACCATCTCTTGAGAAGGGATACATGAAAAGTATGCGCCATGACTGTGGGAGGTCAAGACAAACCGCTGATGAACCATAGACAGCGGTGATAGGGAAAGGACCAAGGAATTTCGGATTCGATTTCTTCGTGGGTCCGGGTAGTTTGATATGTGCGGAAGACAGCCACACCTAGTCACCGACTAGGCTGCTTGCCTTCGTTTATCTGCGTGTCGTTTATGGTCTAGTTGTGCCTTGTTCAGGTGGGTCTGTAGGGTCTGAAACCCCTGTTTCAGGAGTTGAAGCCAATCAACAGCAAGAGGTACGGTGGAAGAGGGAGGTAGGTCCACATGGAACCTTGGGTCATAACCGTAATTGGCCCGAACCTCCACAGTAGGCATTTGCATTTCTCCTTCTTTCCTTTTCTGCCTCAGATAATGGACCGCGAGCCATGCCAATTAACATTGGTTCTTCTGGGTTTCTGGAGTGGAGGCAGAAGCAGGGTGGTTAACTGGAATAGGACGAGGAGGACCAACGTTGGTGGAATGTTCTAGGTGCCGTTCTCGAAATCGCCTGTCCATATGTGTCACCAGTTGGATCAGACCCTCCAGGGTCTTTGGAATGCCTACTCTGGCCAACTCATCTTTCAAGATTTCAGAAAGGCCCAGGCGGAACTGATGCACAAGAACAGGTTCATTCCACTGGGTTTCAACAGCTACCCCACGGAATTCTGCTATGTATTCCTCCACAGGCCTCCGTCCTTGTTTGAGGGCTCTCAGAGCGGTCTCTGCTGTTGCGGTTCTGCGAGGGTCCTCGTATAGGATTTCTAGTGAGTGTCGGAAGTCATTCCAGGCGTTCAGTGACAGGTGATCCACTTGTAGAAGGTGGTGAACACAGGTCATAGCGGCTCCGGTGAGCAATGAAATAACAGTTCTCACTTTTACAAAATCCATGGCATAAGCCCTGGGCTTGAGAGCAAACAGCAGTTCACAAGACGTAATGAAACCTCTGTACTTGGAGCGGTCCCCGGAGAAACAGTCAGGAAGCGGTACTTGCGGTTCAGGTGCTTGAGCGGCCATAGCGGCAACAACAGGAGGAGGGGCAGGAGGTGCAGGTGGAGCCAGAGGAGCTGCTTGCAGAGCTTGCACTTGTGCTTGTAATGCCTGTTGATTTTCCTGCATCCCTTGCATGGTATGAGCCAGTGTTGCTATCTGCTGTGTTAGAGCCATGATAGCGTCCGAAGATGCAGGTGTCTGGTGGAGTCCCCGCCAGGCGAAGACCTCCGTGGACGACGGTGAGACGTGCCTCAACCAAGATGGCATTCGCGCATTAACCAAAGCAAACGGATCACCAATATGGCCGAGGTAATCTCAACAACATGCCCTACCAAGATGGCGGCAAAATCTCGTGAGACAAGACTTTGCCGCCGAGAAAACACAGGCAAACGATAACCAAGATGGCGACCGGGTCTTGTCACTGGCAAAGATGACTGCTACAATGTATACTACACAGTTTACAGACGGCAGAAGGGACGGAGGAGCGGGCAGAAGGTGTAAGAAGATAAAGTCCCGCTGACGGAACGGAAGGGATAGCCAGAGAAGACCACAATAAAGGCAAGGGAACAACGAAGAGATAAAAAAAAGGGGTAAAGAAAACAGAAAAATTCAGGGGAAAAAATGGCTGGGAAAGGGTAGAAACCATATAAAGGGAAAGTGGAGGAAGAACTATTAACGGTTACCAAAAAATTGGGGGGGAAAACACATCTAAAATAAAACCCATGGTAAAGGAAAAAACAATCCAGGAAGAAAACATTAAGAATCATAACATATGACCAAAAAAGAAAAAGTGTGTAATATATATATATATATATATATATATATATATATATAGTCCAATAAAAAAGGTATTATCACAAGATACTTATTCCATCTGTTATTTGATATTGACACCATGCTGGACTAATACGGCTACAACCTCTACACTCTACAATCACAATGACAGGTAAAATATATGTAGATAACTATATTAATAATGATATATATATATAAAGTTATATATACAAATTTATTCCAAGAGAGAAATATTCTAAGAATATATCCTAATAGGAGAAATAAAATGAATCTGACCTGCAGCCACGGTGAGCAGCACAGGAAGAGGAAGTGGTCTAGGGGTGCTAGGGTTTTATACTATGTTTAATGTGTTCATATTGGTTGTTTTCCAAATTCACTGTTTGAATTTGCTGCTATGGTGAGAGTAAAGAGAGATATGCAAAATAGGAGCCTCCTGTCTTGCCTTAAAATTCTTTTCTTTCTTATTATGTGAACAGATTGTTAGTTTTCCTTTGGGAAAATAAAGAGTCTAGGTCTAAAAGGGTTCCTTTGCACAGTAGTATAGATTTTTTTACTCAGAAAGAAAAATCCTTGAGTAGTGCCTGAACAAGACAGCAGATGTGAAGGGCTAGATGAATAAAGGGTTAATATTCTTAAACCTCTTGAGTGTGTGCAATCATTACTGTTATCTGTGAAAAAGAAAAGTGATTAAGATGCCTTCCCTAAAAACTGTAGCAAACAGAGGTGTACTTTCCAGCCACTCAAAACATAACCAAAAATGTGAATAACTAAGAAGGGGCCTTTTTTTTATTTTTTCTCTTTTTTATTTTTTTTTGCGCAACACATTACTTATTTACATGTTTGGCAATCATTATTGTACCTAAAAAGTTTCTAAAAATGTTATTTTTGTTTAAAAGCTACCTAATTTAATTTTGAAAATTAATTTTCTGCATACAAATTTGATTATATACTGCATAAAATAACAGAAGATTGGGGTTTTCTATTTTCTTAACTTGAACAAGTTAAGAAAAACAGCCTGCCAAAAATATATAAGACAACAAAAACAAATCAAAGTTGGAAGTGCCTACATTCATGACATTTTTAACAGAATATTCTACATTTCAAACGATGCCAAGAAACAATTATCCATCAGTATGAAGTGAACTTTTAAAAGCTTCTTTCATCTGCTTTTCGGAGCAGATCAAAAGGTACATGAGAGTTAAATCGCAGTGTTTTGATTATTTTCAAATTAATACACAGGTCTGATTTTTTCTTAAGGTCTAGGCAGAACACAACCAACAGGCTACTGGCATTAAAGGTAGCAGGTCAGCATGTTTCTACTCAACCAACTTTATAATACTTTTTTTTTCTAGAACAAATAAATAGTATTGTTTATTTTGCTTTTTAACTTTACTTGTTACTTTTGATAACTCAGCCTTTTTTTGTAACAATTAAAAAATAAGCAACATGCGGGATGTCTTTGAAGGCCTATCCAACACTATTTTTTATAACTTATAAAAAATTGATACCCCTTAGTAATATTCAGCAAGATCCTTACCATTTTCTACAATTATTTTATAACTTATGAGATTTTAAATGTGCGCCTGCAAACTTGACTGAGATGATAACACAGAATGGCAAAGATACTGCGTTTGATCGACATTCGTAAGGAGTTCCTAATTGACAGTGGGAAAAGAGATTTTCACATGAGTTATGAGGATCTATGGAGAAATAAATCACTTCTGAATGATAAAAATATAAAATATAAAGATTATTATGAGTGGAGATGCTCAATGAGTGATGACAGCAAATATATCTGCTCATTACTCAATGTATATTAAAGGTATTGTTCCAAATACTTTGAAAAATATATATATATTTTATACTCAAATAAAGAATACTGTTAACCATTCAAGCCTCAGATAATTATTTAATTATGTCAACTTTTACTTTATTTGTATTTTCTGGGAGAGTGCTAATTATAGTCATGTGATAGTAAGAAGGAGCTTATAGTATGAAAGTCAATGTTGCCCTAGCAACAGAAAAGGCTTGTTTAGCATTGATTTCTTATTTTTATGTGGAAAAAAATTGAGAAAATAATAAAATGGGAGATTGGCTTAGGTTTATTTGTTTAACATACCGGGACACTGAATTAATGTTTGGTTTTTGTGGAGCAGCATCCTTAAAGGGTAATGCATGACATTTGGGACACTTCATCTGTGTCTAAAGGTAGAATATAGGCTGCAGCTGCATGTTGACTTTGCACAAATAAATATCAAACACTAGAGTCTTTGTCAACAAATGGCAGGACATAATACCGGAAAGTACCAGAGCTAGTGCTACTGTATGTAGCTGTCTGGATATGTCGATGGTGTTTTGAAGTGGGTTTTAGTACTGTGTTTTTCAGTGAAAAAGAGGTGCTGCATTATACTGTGTATCAAGAGTGTCAATAATATTCAAATGCATACTATTTAAGTGATATACAGTGGGCTAACAGTTGAAGTCTAAGAGGCTATATCTGTGACCAGTCTCCAGGTGACAAGTGGTTCACGAGCCCAGCAACCTCATGTCTTTATGAGATATGTGATTCTGGTTAGCTGCAGGTTCATGATAATTGTGTCCTACATTAATTACATGTTGGTGCACCAATGCAGTGTGGAATATAATGATTTATTGTGCAACACAGCAGAATATGATGGTGCTATACAAAGCAAAACATAATAATACCAGATACCTCTGGTTGCAGTAGAATGTCCATCTGAGCTATCCAATGATCCCAAAAACACTACCCATTACTACCTTTCCTGAAATAGCAGGGGCAAATGTAGAGTAGAAATGTAATCCTAAAACTTTAAAGAGGTCAAAAACTGAAAAAAGGGGTAGGTAAGTTCAAATAGCCAAATAGGCAGGTTCTAGTGCAAAGGAGTTATGGATCAAACAATAAATCCTGTTATTTCTAGGTGGTTCTTTCCATTACATCATCATCATTGATCATTCCCCATAGTAAAGTGTCATTACTGCCTAGAAACTAACCCTATTGCCCTTGCATTCTAAGGTTACAGCCCTAGTATCCATGAATCAGGGGCGTACCTAGAGTATTTGGCACCTGAGGCGGAGACTGTATGTGGCACCCCCCACACACACACACAAAAAAATAATGTTGGCAGGAATATTTATTTTGCACATTTTAACTGTATGTCAACTGGAAAAAATAGAAATCTGTGAAAATAAGTTAATAATTAAGTTAAATTTAAATAAGTAACTTTAATTTAATTTAAATAAGTAACTTTCACTGAGCAGATATGGTACAGCGTAATTCCCACCACTATACACTGAGCCAGAGATTGATGGTAGTGCAGCATAACCCCTATTACTATACACTAAGCCAGACATTGACGTGGTAGGCCTCTGCCCCTAAAACAGCCTGCCTGTGCCACCGCTGCCCCTTTAGCAGACTTACTGTGCCATCACTGCCCCTTTAGCAGCGTAACCGTGCCACCTCTGCCACTGAAGCAGCCTGCCTGTGAATACACCCCTAAGTGGAAATGTCCTAATTGGGCTCAATTAGCCATTTTCCCTCCCCATTGTCATGTGACCTGTTAGTGTTACAAGGTCTCAGGTGTGAATGGGGAGCAGGTGTGTTAAATTTGGTGTTGTCACTGGTCACTGGAAGTTAAACATGGCACCTCATGGCAAAGAACTCTGAAAAAAAGAATTATTGCTCTACATAAAGATGGCATAGGCTAGAAGAAGATTGGTTTTCACAGGACAGGTTCCACACAGGTTCAGAACAGGCCTCGCCACGTCAACCAAAGAAGTTGAGTGCACGTGCTCAGCGTAATATCCAGAGGTTGTCTTTGGGAAATTGGTCTGCATTAGTCCTCCCAGAAGGAAGCCTCTTCTAAAGATGATGCACAAGAAAGCCCACAAACAGTTTGCTGAAGACAAGCAGACTATGGACGTGGATTACTGGGACCATGTCCTGTGGTCTGAGGAGACCAAGATAAACTTATTTGGTTCAGATGGTGTCAAGCATGTGTGGAGTACAAAGACAAGTGTGTCTTGCCTACAGTCAAGCATGGTGGGAGTGTCATGGTCTGGACCTGCATGGGTGCTGCTGGCACTGGGGAGCTACAGTTCATTGGAGGAACCATGAATGCCAACTTGTACTGTGACATACTGAAGCAGAGCATGATCCCCTCCCTTCAGAGACTGGGCCACAAGGCAGTATTCCAACATGATAATGAGCCCAAACACACCTCCAAGACGACCACTGCCTTGCTAAAGAAGCTGAGGGTAAAGGTGATGGACTGGCCAAGCATGTCTCCAGACCTAAACCCTATTGAGCATCTGTGGGGCATCATCAAACGGAAGGTGGGGGAGCGCAAGGTCTCTAACATCCACCAGCTCCGTGATGTCGTCATGGAGGAGTGGAAGAGGACTCCAGTGGCAACCTGTGAAGCTCTGGTGAACTCCATGCCCAAGAGGGTTAAGGCAGTGCTGGAAAATAATGTTGGCCACACAAAATATTAAACACTTTGGGCCCAATTTGGACATTTCCACTTAGGGGTTTACTCACTTTTGTTGCCAAGGTTTAGTCATTAATGTACACTGTTATATAGGCTGTACACTCACTACACTCACTCACATGAAAAGATATAATAAAATATTTACAAAAATGTGAGGGGTGTACTCACTTTTGTGAGATACTGTATATATAAAATGAAACAGGGTCCCCCGGACCCCATAGTACCCAAACGTGTATGACCCCTCTTCCCCGACTTGGTGGGCCATAGGGAGTAATTAAATAACCCAAGCACATACAAAAAAAAGAGGAGGAAAAAAGTTTTAAAAATCACCGACCTTCTGCATTTTAAAATACACCAAGTACCGAATATTACTTCTATACAATATTGTCCCCTTGCCCTATAAACACATCTTTTCTTCTCTTTTCACCTTGTCTAATCATCTGGTTTCAAAATTGTACTTAAGAAATTAATACTTCCTGCCAGCAAGCAGCACAACTGAGAATGCCTATCTCACATAGCTGCTGTTAGTTGGAGAAGTTATGTGATCAGGTAACATTGTAAACCACAGACTCCTGTTATCTTGTCTTTCTAATTACCAGACTGTGACTTTGGCTGAAGAATAGTGGAATTTAAGCTTTGCATTACCTTCTGATTTTGTCACTGATCGAAAAAAGAATACCACACTCTTTGTCATCAAATGGCAGTATCTGTGGAAAAAAGATGTACTTTGAAGGCTTCTGTTATTCCCACTAGAGCAAAACGGTGTTGAATATCAGACTCACTTTGGCTGTTTTCACAGAAAGCCAAAGAGCATAAAAAAACAGTGAATTTTTAGCCAATATACAGTATCTGGACATACCTGTACATTGCCTGCTGACTATTTAGCTACACCTGGATCAATCCATGCAATCTATTATTGTAATGCTTTGGCATAACATGTCTTGGTTTTTTGGGGGGTTTTTTTGAAAATCTTTTTATTGAGTTTTCTGTGTTTCGTTTACAACAAAATCAAAATCAACAAAAGCAACAAAAACGTGACCCTTTGGGGTTTTTTTTTGTTGTTTTTTCAGTTCCTGCCCTGAGATTCCTTCTTGTTGCTGTTTTCTTTTGCTACTGTTCTAAGAAATGTGATCCTAAAAAAAAACAAAAACAAAAACAAAAAAAAAAAGGGGGGGTGGCATGCTGTGTAAAAAAAAAGAAAAAAAAAAAGAAATGTGATCCTGGTTCTACATCAAGTGAGGTTCACTGAGGAAAAGTCATTAGTTAACCTATTAGGGTCCATTAGATGAGAACATTATTAGACAGCCCAGAGAAAGTTCCTACAGTTTCAGTTATGATAGTTTGTCATTGTATCTTGGACTTAGCCAAGCCCTTTCCTTCATTCATCTGCTGAAATTTTACAATAGTAGGCTTAGTTTCTCTTTTCTTTCCAGAGTTAGATTTTGGATTAATTCCAGATATTTTGGATTAGATTACTTTATTGCCTTTATTCACTAAACATCAATTGTAGTCACAACACAGACAAATACAGTGTGCAGTGACAAAAAGGTCCAACTGTCACTTGACTGCTGCCAACTGGACAGAAACTCAACTTCATCTCAGCTGTAGCACAGTCAAGCTGCATGATGTTAATAAATTAACAGCAAAATGAGGATTCATTTATCCGTGAGTCGCTGGCAAATTGCAGTTGAATTTGAAATGTTAGCTAGAGTAATTACAATAAATAAATATAGAATTAAAAAATCAAACCAATGGTTCCCTTTGACCCTGTATAAACCAAAGAGGAACCCGTAGGTGCCTCTTCAATTGCAGGATGCGTGTTCCACAGATCACTTTTATATTTGGTAAGAAGGATAAACAAGTTGTTTTGACCTTTGATCAAAGAGCGAATAATTGGTTCTATACAGTGAATTAAAATCCTCAACATTTCAGTTGTCCGGACAGTGTTGGCCTTAAGACAGATCTCAAGTTCTTGTCAAACATGGACTCTCTAGTCTGTATGAATATCATGTGTAAAATAGCTGGGCATTCATCTGGACATCTACTATTTCAGTCTCCTATATGATCAAACACTATTCATTATTCTGTTTCTTATGATTATTTATGAAGACAAATGGATTCTACAAAACTATAAAACACAAAAATGTACGGTAATATTAAAGAAAGATAGCAAATTATAGACCATGTATAAAAAATGCTTTCATTTGAAAAAACATAGACATCTCAAAGGTGTTTTTATGTGACTACATTAGCATCCATGACAAATACCCTGGATTTTGCATTTGGTCACTTTATAGCTTGTTTATTACAACAACTATAAATACTGACCATGTTGGACAATAAAAGATAATGCAAACAGCTAGAAAATCAATGTTTAGTAAACAATGTTAACATATTGTTGGCAGTGGGGTTAATCTTAAAATGTCTCACAGTAGCAAAATCATATAGAGAATCTACCCACATTTAATCTATGACTCCGTAATTCTAAAAGCCATAACACTGGAATTCCAGCCTCAATAAGTTTATACTTGAAAATAGTCAAGGGTCTGATGTGAGCAGATGGCCTAGGCTACATTTTCCTTGTCTCATTGCATATTTACTTTATAATTATTCTTTCTATAATAAGCATTGGCCCATTTAGTGGTAGCACTCCTGACACTACAGACACTAAAGTAACTATATAGATCATATTGTGAAATGCTGAAGGCTTGAATTCCCCTATGAAAGGAAAGAAAATATCATCCCAGTAGAAACATTTTCACCTTGATTCATCTTTTGGGTTGCCCCTGGTATCAAGGAAACATTTAAGCTTAATCTTAAATGTACATGCACCTACAGGCACTAAAACAATTTTTAAACTCTTGTATACAACGCTGCAACAAGAAGAATATCCCAGTCTCTTTCTGGGAGGTTATATTATACGGTAAAGAACACAGTTTTAGACAGGTCAGACCATTAAGGTGAAGGACCCGATCCAGAAAGTAGGCGTAGAGGAAAAAGGCACGTGCATCTTCAAGTAAAATACAGCAGGGAAGGTTGACTGGGAATCTACAATCTAAATAAAGGAACCATCCAAAACACAGTTTTACCCTCTTCTACTTATATATACACACTCAATAGATCTTCAGGTCCAACTGTCAAACTTTACAGTTCCTACTTATTTCTCAGCTTACAAACTATTTCTAGCTGTTACTAGAAGGTACGTTTTCACATTTTTTTCACAAATGTCACTCCCAAACTGAGGGGCTAAAAGGTCATTGATATGCCTATAAATGTAACAAGCATCCAGCATCTTAAGTGGACCTTTATAACTGCTTTTTTGTATTTTGGACCAGATTTTCCATTATAGTGTAAATTCCCTGGGAATCAAATTTGCATTGACTCCCAAATGGGCCATATTTGATGTGTTGGTTCCTCTGAATTTAACTTCTAACAGGAAATACTACAAAGCTGTCTTCTATGTACTGTCCAGCTGCGGCAATGAAAGCTACTGTATACTTTCAAGTGGATCTTCTCCGCAACCCTAATCCTTCCCAATGGTTCACAATGAATTACTACCATTGTTTAACATGGATTGGAGACCTCCTTGCATAAGGAAACACATATACAGTATCTCACAAAAGTGAGTACACCTCGTTTTTGTAAATATTAAATTGTATCTTCTCATGTGACAACAGTGAAGAAATGACACTCTGTAACAATGTAAAGTAGTGAGTGTACAGTCTGTATAACAGTGTACATTTGCTGTCCCCTCAAAATAACTCAACACACAGCCATTAATGTCTAAACATTGGCAACAAAAATGAGTACACGGCTCACGGACCCTGTGTTCCCCTTGTGCTGGTTGGATTCTACTTCTACCATGCTTGGTGTCTGACCGGGACCTGTACGGTGGCTAGGAACAGCAGCGATGCCCGCCGACAATTGCAACTATGTCACTAAGGACACCTATTGTCCCACCACGTCTCTCTTTTGGGATTGGTCGTGGTGGGTAACACTCGGAGTTGGGTATGGAGAGGGAGCTCATTTGAGAACCCTGGTTTTATTACCCATCTTTAAGACCAGGGTTTACCCACCTGTGCCTATGTTACTCTGGCCCGGCTACCGCACAGTCTATTCCCGGGGACATTTCCGACGCTGTCGCTCAGAGTCTCGATGTCGCTTTTTAAAACTTAACATCCTCAGACCCTGAGCTCTCCATATGTACCCCAGGATTGATGCCGCTTTTATTCTTATGTTCATATATGCTTCAGAGGCTTTCCTCGATTTGTTGCTTGCTACTGAGTAACAACTGAGCTACTTACTGCCAACAATAAGTAGCACATTACATGGGGGAACTAAGTGGCTCTCCGGCTAAATTCTTAACTGTCTCACCAATAGTCCATTAACAAGTGTTCTACACACTAGCTATTCAGTTTAATAAAGTTTGACAATCCTAACTGAAAATCACTTGACAGCAACTCATCAAAGTTAATCCAAACATAATCCAAAATTCATAAAAAGTCCAGTTGCTGTTGACAGTTGTAAGTTTCCCGCCGAGTTGCTATTGAGTTAAAATCAAGCTATCTCCATAGTTAAAAATCAAGCTATCTCCATAGTTAAAAATCAAGCTATCTCCATTGACATCACAGGAAATTAAACCGAGAAGGGTCAGCTAATCAAGAATTTGCCCACTTGTCACTGACAGATACACTGAATATACTAAAGAAAAAAGTCTGTTTTGTTCAATTTATTTCCGCACTAACGCTTAGCTCGGCATTAACCTGTATTTTACAAAAGTTTGATAAATAACCTTTGGGATTTTTTTTTGATTGTAAAAAGGATCATTTGGAAGATGTGAGTTATATTCTTGCTTAGGTTTTCAATTGGCGAACATCACCTATACACTGGGTAATAATGTGCTATATTCCCAAAGCAAATAAATGCACAGTGACAATCAATACTAGCCTATTTTGTGGAGAATCCAGGCATATTTCACTTTAGGATTAGATTTCAAACTTTCATGCCTGGTATAAATAATATACTACAAAAAGAATAGTGTAGCTCTTTTTAGTGGGCTTTCCTAAAACCCACATTATATACAGATGTCAAAATAGTGATTCTTTGTCTAAATTACCAGAATAATGGCTCCAATTGCTATGTAGGCTGCTCTATTGTTTATGGGACAGTCTTTATTACTATGGTGTCTAGGAGTTTTTTTCTTCGCCAACCAAAAATAGTTGGCTCTCATGTACAGTGACCACATTAACATTTAAAACATCCCACACAATTAAGAGATGTATATCTGGTACTTGGCAGATGCTGCTCCTACAACACATAAGAAGAGACTGTGTAAAATAAAAAAGTTTTATTACTCCATTAGTAAAGTGGGCTACTACATAACACAATTGTACAAAAAGTAAAAGTGAATAGACCTTGCCAAGGAAGAAAACTGATGCCTTCCTAAGTAACTAGTAAAGCCTTTTTAAAATGCTGCACCACTGAAATAAACCCTTTTCTAATAGAAAAAACATGTTCTCCTTATTATTTGTGCTACAGGGAGATGTAGAATTTACCACTAACCATAACATTTGCCACTGAAAACCCCTTAACTCTCTAAAATAAACTGTATTTCTGATAACTTTCGATACAACATAGAACATAATAAGCAAACACTGGAAAAAGCCATAAGTTTAGATGGCTGGTCCTTTTTTTATAAAATCACATGGAACCCGACATTTAAAAAAAAAAAATATTTAGATTTTCAAAAAGAGAAGACAAAATAACATAGATATAATAAACACACATACATAAATACAATCACATAAATATAACATTTTGACATACACAAGTATAAAAGAGGTCATCTTCCAAGATATAGAATTACTAAAATAAGATTTTAATCTTAAGAGCAATAAAACACCCCTCAACCAGATTTCAATGCATTATACTTGTGTAGTAACAATAGATTTCCATTAATGTCGAACCGATGGAAAAAATACTTTGCCTGGTGGTTGCAAACCCCTGAAGGAGGAGGGTCCCCACAGCCAATAAATAGTCCTGAACCATAATGGAGAAAGAAAATATATTTTTCAAGGTAACATGGCCAAGCAGTCCTCCCAAATCGTATGTTTTTTTGAAGATAAGGTATTATTTCTACTAACCCCCAATTCCATTCGGAGTTGGTACTCCAGTTGGTTTTCGAATTTATACCACTCAAAGTCACTTTGAGTTTTGTTTTCACTCTCTGGCAATGATTTTTTTAGCAGCTAAACAACTATGAATTGCAAACGCCATTTGTGGTTGAGACATAGTAGGCCAAGTTATATGCAAAATAACTAATGCATGGGTTCTAGGGATAGTGATTAGTTACCCTCTTATAAAAATCTAGTACTTTATTCCAAAAGATGGCAAGTTTTTTTACAGCTCCACCAAATGTGAAGATTAAGTTTCCTCACATCGCCAACAAATATTGTTTGCTTGTGGGAACATCCGGGCCAACATAGCAGGGACATAGTACCTTCTGTTTATAAGCTTGTAATGAGTTTCTACTAAAGATAGGTCATGAACCCACTTTAGAAGTCTAACAAATGGGGCGTACCATTCTTCTTGTGATATCAAGATGGTTAAGTCTTTTTCCCGTTTCGGGATACTAGAAAGTGTTATTGATGGAAGATCTTTTAAAGCTATATACTTGACACAATTAGCAAATATATTTTTTGTATCAGATTTTTTAAATATTTTACAGATCTCTTCCTTCAGCTCTCCCCCAGAGGAGTCCAATGGCTTATTAGACAATTTTTTATTCTAAAATATTTAAAAATATTATAATTAGGGAGATTGTACTGTTGGTTCAGTGTAGAGAAAGGTAAATTCTTCCCATCTATTAACAAATCCTCAAGAACATTAATGGCGGCTTGTTTATAAGTGAAAGATCGGCGAATATACATTCAAGTGTTTGTATTTTCAGAGACTTAATTAATTTATCTTTAAGGCCTAACTTATTTTTAAGCATATACTCTCTGACTATCTTAATTGTCTCAGAAGAGTTCATAGACCATATAATAGAATTTAAGTTCTTCGTCCCACAGGCCTCAGACATTTTTTTTGTGGTTGTATACATGCCCTGAAAACAATGGTTGATCTTGTCAAACTACTTTTGCATTATCCACAATAAAAATTAACATCTTATTTAATATATGCAGTCCTTCTGTAAAGACCAGAAGGGCTTCATGGCATATTCTCTTTCTTCTTGAAGGAGGAATAAATAATGCAGGATTCCTCAAACACCCACAAAATAGTGCGACTGGCATATTTATACCTAGCCATATTTAAACATACAGTAATCCTAAGGAATAGTTTTTTTGAAAAGGTAAATATTAACAAGGACACCAGTTATATTCGTTATACAAATTATCACCACATCCTTTTTTTACTCCGTAAATAAAAATAAAACTAAGCCATCCCACAATAACCCCAATCATTTAGTTAGTTAGAAATAGACATTGCCACTCAAACAACAGAAATTGTTTAATATCCATATTCATTCCAATGTGAATGGACTAATAATTAGATACTTTAAAGGGGTTGACCTTCTGCAATTATGCATTTTTTAATGAAATTATTAAGCAAAATAATGGCATGAATCCTCAACTCATTGACCTGGGGCTGTTAAAATCTATATCATTGTGTGCAAATGGGCTCTGTCAATATTTAATTTTTTTAATAACTAGATTTGAAACATTATTCATTTGACTTTATGGAAACATTAAGCTCAATAAAATGCACAGAAAAAAAGAAATATCTTTATATTTAATGCAATATGCAATTAGTCTGATATTCTAATTAGGTTTTTTGTGTCCCTACGGCAAATAATCCCTATACTGCTCTAGAACCAATGGATTGACTTATGGTTGGTAATACATTTATATTTTATGCAAAGTAACAGGAATATCATGGGTCAATTTTAATGGCAGCATTTATGCAGTATTAAACTACAGAACACCCAAGGGTGTGCACCTAGTATTTTAGAAGATATTTAAAAGTGTGACCCAAAACAGATGGTCATTTTCATGTAATATTTAAACCTGGCATTTTGTATCTCTAAAATTAACAAGCCTATGTTGTAGTTCTTTTATTTTGCAATATGTGAACTTTTTATGGTGATATTTGGTTTAGAAATATGGGGACATGCTATGATAACTCACATCTGCATTCAAAGGTGGCAGAACTAGCATATGACTAAATCAGTAATTTCCCTGTACTACAGCACTATTACAATGGCCAGAACAAGTCTGCAGCCACCAAAGAGTTTATTCACTGACAAGTTGAGTTAAAAGTAATGTTTACCTAACCCACAGCGCAAGACTGGTGGGAGGAAAAGAGGCTCCTTCTCTCCAAAGTTTTTAACCTCCTTATGTGAAAGGGCACTTGACATAAATGCACTTTTATTGTATCCTTCTACCCCAGTGGATATGGGGTGGGGTCACAGTATTGGGTGTTGTCTCCCATAGAGTATTTCTATACACTTTAGTGGAAATGTACAATGGCGTTGATTAATCACCCCCCACTATGCATGGGGTTGGGAAAGGGAGGGACAGTCTCTAGATGCGCTGGGGGGATTTATAGGTCCACTCTCAATGCTGGGGATGTGGCATG
This sequence comes from Spea bombifrons, assembly GCF_027358695.1. Lineage (NCBI taxonomy): Eukaryota > Metazoa > Chordata > Amphibia > Anura > Pelobatidae > Spea > Spea bombifrons. The sequence goes on from NC_071088.1 coordinate 46,426,290, forward strand.
TGAGTTCATTATTTTTATGATAAGTAACCATTGAATATAGGTCTAACAATTCTAACAGGGCCAGGATTGATTTAAGTGGGTTCTCGACTGCTACTAAGATGCCATCAGCAAAGAGGCCTATTTTGTGGGCTTGGAGGTTGCAGCGAATTCCCTCTATTTTACTGTTGTCTCTTATTAGTGCTGCTAAAGGTTCCAGGGTTAGTACAAAAATCAGTGGTGAAAGGGGGCAACCCTGTCTAGTTTCGTTGGTGAGCGAAAAGGGAGCGGAAAGAAAGCCAGCATTCATAACTTTTGCAGAAGGGGCTGTGTATAAAGCTAATATAGTATTGATAAAGTCAGTTGGGAGTCCATATTTATATAAAGCTTTTTTCATATATAACCAATGAAAACAGTCAAAGGTGTTTTCAGGGTCTAGGGACATCAGCAGGCTAGGGAATGTTGAGTTATTTGCTATGTGGATAAGATTTATAAATGTATGCGTGCTATCCGAAGCCTACCTGTGCGTGATAAAGTCAAGCTGGTCTCTATCTATGAGGGAAGGGAGTAAACTGTTTAGTCTATTTGCTAAAAGCCGGGTATATATATCTTTGTGTCTGTGGTGGAAATTAGCCGGAGAATCAGGGGTTTTCCCAGGCTTTGGTAAGGTGATAATAAAAGCCTCCAACATTTCCTGTGGTATGTTTCCTGTTTGCTTAATGTGATTGAATAATGTAAGTAAGATGGGGCTAAAAGAGGTTTGTATTTTCTATAGTAATTATTTGCAAAGTCATCAGGGCCCGGGGATTTCAATGGTTTTTTGAATGGATGGCTTTTTCAATTGGATGGCTTTTTCAATTTCTGAAATGTGCTAAAAGAAGTTGAAGGTGTTAGGTAGCGACTTGAGGTAATAGACTAATAGACTGTAGGAATTGATCAATATGTAGGTTGAGGGGTGGTAGTATCATTTTTAAGATTATATAAATTGCGGTAATAAGAGGTCATTTTAAATGTCGGAAGGGTTATACAACTTATGACCCTGTTTAGACTGAAGAAATTGGATTTTTGCCTGGGCCTGTTTTTTTTTTATTTGTGAGCTAACATTTTGCCTGCCTTGTTACTCTGGGAGTAGAATTTTTGGCCAACATAAAGCTGGACTCTAGGAGTGTTTTCCTTGTGTAAACAATTTAATTCATTTTTAGTTTTAATTATTTTTTCCTTTAATTCTGTGGTTGGTGCATGTATAAAAGTGTGAGGTCTTTGAGTGTGTTAGTAAGCAAGGGTAGTTTGTGAATTATTTGTTTCTTTACGCTAGCACCCCTTTGAATCAGGAGGCCTCTGACCACCGCCTTATGAGCAAGCCAGACTGGTTCTATAGACATATGGGGAGATTGTTTGTCTGAAAATATTCCCTAATTTTACCTTCTAATTCCCCTGCAAAATTATTGTTATTAATCAGGTATTCATTCATGTGCCACGTCCCAGCTCCCCTAATAGGGTACAATGTTGTGATTGTCACTGGGGCATGGTCAGACCACGTAATAGTGCCAATGTTGGCTGTTAACAGCTTGAAGTAGAGGAGCTTCCAGAAAGAAATAATCAATTCTTGAAAAACTTTTGTGGACATTCAAATAACAAGAGAATTCTCTAGAGCCTGGGTTTAGACATCTCCAGACATTAAAAAGACTTGTTCAAAAGTAAAGATTGAAATTTCAGGCTTGTGTGTAAAGAGAATGCTCTGTTGGTCTTCAGGTTTGAGGATTAAGTGTCAATCTTATGGTCAAATACCTTATTAAAGTCCCCCGCCATTATTATCGGGGCTGATCTAAATTCCTTTAGTTTGTTGATGCAGAAGTTTAAAAAGTAAATCTGCAATTCGTTTGGTGTATATGTTTGCCAAGGTATAATTTACGTTGTTAAGTGTACAGTTAAAGAACAGAAAACGAGGGTCTGCCAGTTTTTCATGCAGCGTAAATGACCAGTCTATGTGAATTAAAATTGTGACTCCCCTCTTTTGTTCAGGTGTCATCGCATGAAACGAAATCGGGTAGCTACTTGAGTATTGGAGCTAAATTTTTTGGAAATGCATTTCTTGAAGAAAGACCAAATCAGCCTTGGATCTTTTTGCCTCTTCTAGAGCAAGTCTACATTTGTGGGGGCTATTTAAGCCTTTCACCTTCAAGGAGAACACATTAAACATATTGACATTAAAGGTTGGCCTGCTAGCTCATGTGTCACTGCATAGAGGAAGGGGAAAGCATAAGGGGAACAGAAAGAAAAAAGAAGAGAAAACTTTGCCTAAAGTAGACAACATCAGAAAAATTAGAACTTTTGAGCACATAAAAGTATGCACACCAACATTTTGATTGAACAAGTTATACATCAGTAATTTGCTTAAAATAAAACAATTAAACCCCGGTGTTTTAGGGCTGTAAATTAATATAGGGGGTGAGTGGCATTAGTTGAGCTTAGCACACAGTTGGGGACTGGGATAGGGTCAATCGGGAAGCCACAAGCGCATCCCATTCTTAAATAAAGTTGGGCAAATGATTAAAAAAATAGGGGATTATCTGCTAACATATTGAGTTAACATACACCCCTCACATTATTGTAAATATTTTATTATATCTTTTCATGTGACAACACTGAAGAAATGACACTCTGCTACAATATAAAGTAGTGCGTGTACATACACAGTGTACATTTGCTGCCCCCTCAAAATAACTCAACACACAGCCATTAATGTCTAAACCTTGGCAACAAGTGAGTACACCCCTCAGATCAGATTCCACATCTGATAAACATCATGTGTGGGCCTTGGAGCTAGAGGAAGTAGCGCCATCTTGTCTGGTAAGATCGTTTTTCCTTTGAGGCTTAAAAAAGCTGTTTGCTTGATCTTGAGACCAATTCTGTCACAAACTCGACATTACCCCTTCTTCTGTGTCAGCTTCTTCAAATCGCCGGTTTAAAGCCGCTTTTCTAGGTCCCACAGCAGGAGCTCTCTCAATGTGCCACCGCTCGCATCAGTGGTTAGGCCACGTCCCCAAAATGTTTCTTTTTCTGTAGCTCTGCTTCTCTTGTTCTTTCTTGCCTCTTCTTGTTTCTTCACCCACTTCTCCTTGGTATCAGTATGTTAAACAGGCATCCCAGAGCACTTCTGCAAAAGGAACAAGGCTGTCTCTGTGGCTCTGACCTTTCATGAAAGTACTCCGAGAGGTCAGAATAATGGAGACGGATTCACAGAGAAAGAGATGTGCAAAAACACTGCATTGTTCTGGCCTCTTGTTGTGCTTCTGCAAAAGGGGAGAGCCACTGTCCACACCCCTATTACTCTAATTAGGTGAGAGGGTGTGCATGGAGGCTCAATCCTTTTGTGGAAGTGCCCCAGGAGGACTGAGTAATGGAGCTGATACCAAGGAGAAGCAACCAATGAAAGAAGACAGAAGAACAAGAAGAGGCAAGACAAGAATCTGAGCTGTGGAAAAGGACGCAGAAACATAGAAGCAATCAGTAAAGAAGGTAAAGGTTCATTGAGAGCGTGGGAGGGAGTGAATGGCATGCAACAACACCAAAAACTGACTTAGGGGCCCAGTGTAATTGCTCCCAGGAATGATGTAATATGGCAGAGGCCGTCTGCTTTAAAAGAGCATAAGTCATTGATCGTCTCCGAAGTTTAAACAGTATTGCTGAAATGACCCTCTTGAGAACTTAGGAGGTACTACAGGTACTGTATTCAAGCATGCGAGTCAAGGGTGCCCAGCTTACAAATTACAATGTGATTAGTAAAATATATAAAAAGGAAAAATATTTTTTTAAAAATTAAAATGTGGTAAGATATAAAAATATATTTCCAGTGATGTCAGCATCAGGGAAACCATCCAGTTCCAGCAAAATGCAAAAAAAAAATAATTTAAAAAAAAATTAGAAAAAGTTTAAGGAAAAAGTCCTAAACTTAGCACTGTATCTTACTAAAAATCCTGACATGGAAATAATTAAAATACTAGTATTTCAAATACACATGGAGTGTCTAGTTTTCAAAGATGCCCAAATCAGGTACGGGGTAGGATAACCAGATGCCAAAATCCCAAGTTGATCCCTGACATGGAAAGAGTTAAAATACTAGCATTTGAAATACACATGGAGTGTCTGGTTTTCCAAGATGTCCCAAATAGGACATAGGCACAGTATGACCAGATAAAAAAACAAACAGTTTTTAAATAGCAATATACTACTTGTACTTATTGCCCTGTAACTTGCAGAAAAAGGCATATAAAAACAGTGGGTATTTCTAAATATTAGAATCTATTTGTAAATTCTTAAATTAAATCTATTAGCTTTTGTAGATGAGTAAAATATTTTTCTAATACAAGTCATAAAAAGTGTGTTTTTTTCACCATATTTATTATTTTCTTTTATTAGTAAATTAGATGATAAGATCAAACTAATCATATCTAAAGAAATCCTTAATGTCCTGAAAAATATATATATATATCTCAATATAAAATGAGAAAGAAGAAAATGACTGTTAAACAACAACACCACAGAAAATAACTGCTTTATCCTTAAGGGGGTTAAACTAATTGATGGCATCCTTCTGCTATCAAATTGTGAGCAGCTGTAGTCTCACTAAGAGGTGATCTTATCATGGACTTTTGCTCTAAGTCCCCCTTTAAATCTGCTCCTGTAGCATTTCACCAAGGGTTTGATACTAATGAAATGATTGAGACTTTGTTAATTTGCATGGATAATTAATTTGTACATAAATATAGGTCTCTACACCAGTGAATTGTACCATCTGATGCACAATTAATGCATGAAACACACCAGCTATATGAAGGTATATATAAACTGTAATGTTTGCTTATATGAAATCCCTTTCTAAATCTAAACTTAACAGACAAGCACCATCAATACACTTCAATGTCTTCTTCAGCACTATGCAAATAAAGGGTTAAGTGTAACAGTAATTATATTTGATTTTATGGTATATTGAGGCATTTAAAATACCCTAATATCAAATTTTATTCTTTATCTTAGCAGTATTCAAAAGTTATTCAGGCCTCACCCAAATAGCAGTAATGGATACTGTATATATGTATAACGTCTTCCAATATATATAGTGATTAACATTCAAACTGTACCTAAATATATATATATATATATATATATTTAGGTACAGTTTGAATGCTAATCACTTCTAGACTATAGATCGCTAGATCATTGGTGCATAACTATCAGGTGTCCCATTTCAGATGTGGTTTTGACAGTTAGTTTATGTGTATACTTTTGGATACAAATTGTTGCCGTTTCTTAGCAACTTCTGGAGGGATGTTGTACATACTTCTGGAGAACATTTGTACTAGGAAAGTGAGATGGGAAAGTCTAGTCACTAAAGTCAGGGCCGGTCACCATGAAAGTTCCCGGTGGGCCGGCCAGTCCGCAGGCCGACAGACCAACATTCAAAACAGTAGTTGAGCGGCTGTGAGCCGCCCAATAACCGTGCCTTAGCACTGCGTCCCATGTCTTAAAAGGTACAGCCACTGGGTGGCGCGGTGCATGCACACCAGCCGCTTTAATTTTATGAATGCCGGCCTCCACCCACTGCCCCACCAGACACCAGGGAGTCAGAAGCAGTGGTAAGTGGGTGTTATATGGGGGGCATAAGGCTTTTCTGGAGGCAGAGTGCCCCATGATATGCCTTTTAACCCCCTATATGTCACTCTGCTTCCAGAAATGCTTTATACCCCCCTATATGCCACTCTATCCCATTATATGCCGTTTAACCCCTATAAGACATATCAGGGAGGCAGAGTGGCATATCAGGGGGGTATAAGGCATTTCTGGGGGCAGAGTGGCAAGCCTGGGGGCAGATGTGCATAACTGGGGGCGGCAGGTTTGCAAATAAAAGGAAATAAAAACAAAACAAATATTTTTCTCAATCATAGCTTTTATTAACTATGAAAAAATAGTTTACACGAATCAATAAAGAAATAAAAGTTTCTTACAAGAATATTGTGAAGAATAATGTGATCACTGTTTTGTTCCACTGAATAAAATGGAACTTCTTCATCAAAATTTTTTTGCATACATTTGATTCCATTATGTATTTAATTTATTAGGGTCTTTTAACACTTTTGCTTTCTGGCATTTTAATACAAATAATTTGATAAAAAGAAAAGTTTTATAGTTATTTGTATGGCAAAATAGTGTGACTCGGGCATGTATAAGGGGTGCTTGTGGGTATAAGAGTTTGACCGCGATATAAACTATATGGGGCTGGTCTCCATATGTTTCCAGGGCTGATTTTCATTCCCAGTCCAGCCCTGACTAAAATGCAAGTTTGTAGTAGCAACTGCAAGTTAGAACTAAGTTGTAATTAATGAATTTCAGATGCCATACACAATGGGGTACAAAGTGACATGCAAGTCACCTCTCCCCCCTCAGCAATATATTTAAAAATATATATTATTAAAAATATTAATAATAATAGAACATAATCTCTTATTACCTAGTGATCCAAGGAGAAATCTGATTGCCTTTTGAAGTCAAGAAGGATTTTTTCCCCCTGATGGCGGAATTCGAAGTAGCTTAATTAGGGGTTTATTTGCCTTATTTTGGATCAAGAGTAGGAAGGTTAGGTAGAAGGGTTAAACTTAATGGACTTTAAGGTCTTTTTTCAACCTTATGTACTATGTGACTATGTAACTATGTAGTGGGTGAAAGGTAATAAACCTCTTAAGGACCAGGCTGTTTTTTTGTGACCAAGTTGTTTTAACACTTCTGCAGTGCTCATGTTTAGCTGTAATTTTCTTCTTTCCTATTTAGTGTACCCACTCAAGTTATATATAGGTTTTTTCAGGACAAGAAGGACTTTCTTCAGCACTTTTTTCTCACTTTTATTTGAAAAATCTTTTACTCATCTACAAAAGTTAAAGAAAAACCATGCTAGATAGATTCTACTATTTGTCCTGAATTTAGAAATATATATATATATATAAATATATTTATATATGTATATATATATATATATATATATATGTATATATATATATATATATATATATATATATATATATATATATATATATATATTGCAAGTTATAGGGCAATAAGTACAAGTTGCATTTTGCTATTTCAAAACAATTTTTTCCGAAATCCGGCCATTCTGCTCCATGTGCTATTTGGGACATCTTTGAAGCCAGGGAATGCAATTTATGATTTATCAAATCATATATTTTTGAAAACTACAAACCACAAGGTATTTTAACCCATTCCATGCACTAATTCTACTGCCACCCTTTGCCAAACTTTGTAGTAGAAATGTATTTTGTGTTTTTATCACACACATTGTACTTCTGGTTTGAATTTACAGCTCCTGGTATACATCCCACTATGTGTTCAACAACGTCTCCTGATGTAACGTTGGACTCAGGAAAGGAACCCAGTATGCAGGGACTCGTGTGGAAACAGATTTATTGAACCAAATGAGGAACATGATAAGGCAACACAATGTAGTATGTACCAACGCTATGTATGTGAAATAGATAATAGCTTACTCGTTAAGCTGTGTACCTGTGTGTTACCTTTGGACCGTGATCCTGACTTCTCTATTTGGATTTGCCCCTGTGTACTGTTGCCTGGACTTTTTCATCTGCTTACTGCACTATGCTCTGCAAGCAAACCTGACACACATACAGGTTAAATTAATATTTAAAGGTTAATTTCCCACACCTGTGGCTTTTTAAATTGCAATTAGTGTCTGTGTATAAACAGTCAATTAGTTTGTTAGCACTCATGTGGATGCATTGAGCAGGCTAGATACTGAGCCATGGGGAGCAGAAAATAATTGTCAAAGACCTGTGTAACAGGGTAATAGAACTTTTTTAAGGGTGGACAAGGATATTAAAATATCCAAAGCATCTAAAATGCCAGTCAGTACTGTTCCACAACTTATTAAGAAGTGGAAAATTTGGGGGTCTATTGATATCAAGCCAAGGTCAGGTAGACCAAGAAGGAGAAATATAGACTGCCGTGGAAAAGGACTGTGTAATTGTTTCCAGGAGCACGATATGGCGATACTTGAACACAAATGAGCTGCATGGTCGTCTTGCCAGAAAGTAGCCTTTACTATGCTAATGTCACAAATGCCTGGATACAATATGCCCGATAACACCTTGACACGCTTCACAGCTTCTGGCACACTGCAATTTGGAGTGACAAGACCAAAATAGAGCTTTATGGTAACAACCATAAGCATTACGTTTGGTGATAGGTCACCAAGGCCTATAGCGCAAAGAATACCATCCCCACTGTGAAGCATGGTGGTGGCTCGCTAATGTTTTTTCTGGGGGTGGACCTAAAGGCTCAGGGAATCTTGTGAAAATGGATGGCAAGATCGATGCAGCATGTTATCAGAAAATATTGGCAGAGAGTTTGCATTCTTCCACACGAAAGCTGCGCATGGGACGCTCTTGGCCTTTCCAGCATGACAATGACACTAAGCACAAGGCCAAGCTGACCATCCAGTTGTTACAGCATACAAAGGTGAAGGTTCTGAAGTGGACATCACAGTCTCCTGACCTTAATATCATCAAGACACTCTGGGGAGATCTCAAACCTGAGGTTAATGCAAGACGACCAAAGACTTTGCCTGACCTGGAGGCGTTTTGCTATGACAAATGGGCAGCTAAACTACCTGTAAGAATGTTGGGCTTCATAGACAACTATTACAAAAGACTGCATTCTGCCATTGATGCTAAAGGGGGCAATACACAGGATTAGGAACTAAGGGTATGCAGACTTTTGACCAGGGGTAATTTCATTTTTTTTTGTTTTTGCCATGTTTTGTGGTTGTGCCTACAGTTGAGTATTAATCCCATAAGAAATAAAAGAAATGTGTTTTGCCTGCTCACTCATGTTTTCTTTAAAAATAGTGTATACCGTATCTCCCCATGTATGAGGCACACCTTTTTTTCGAAAAATTTGGGGTGTAAAAACAGGGTACGTCTTATACAGTGTTTTTTTTCCCCCGCTTACCTCTGTGTTGCTCAGCAGCATCTCTTGTTCCGTTGAGGAGATGCAGGAATCCAGTGGAGTCACGTGAATGTACATCACATCACATAACTCCACTCCGTTCCTGCTCCCCTGGGCAGGACAAGAGAAGTTCATTCAGAGTTCGAGCAAGACAAAGGGAAACAAAGTCTGCGAGCGGCAACAGAAGATCTGCAGATCAGGTAAGGGTGGGGGAGTTTGTATGAGTCTGCGTGAATGGGGGAATGAATGAATATGTGTGTGTGATAGCATAGATGTGTAAGTAGGGGGGCAGGGCACAGGTAGGCTGAAAGTGATGTGCATGTGTTGGCTGCTTGTGCATGATAGGAGTGTGATTGCTATATCAAATAAACATGATTGCTAACAGCAATAACACTCCTATCATGCCCATGCATACCTAGATTCCAGCACAGCTAACATCACACTCATCCTGGAACCTGAGCATGATACATGGGAGTGTCTTATACATGGGGAAATACCGTATATTACCAATTCTCCAAGGGTATGCAAACTTTTGATCACAACTGTATAAACATAAGTGTAAGAAAATATATACATTTTAAACAGCTAAAAGAAAGCTGCATACTTAAATGTATTTAAAGGCACCCCTTGTAACATGGAATTCAAGTGAGAAACCCAGTATGCAGTGATTGCAATTATAGGCACAGGTAATGAACACAGTCCCAAGAGTAGAATGGTCAAACAAGCCGGGTCAAGAATGGAGAGATCAGCGTCGTCAGGAACAGGCAAATATCAGCAACAGAGTATAATAGAATGGTCAGGCAAGCCAGGTCAGGAATGGAGAAATCAGAGTAGTCGCGAATAAGCACAAATCAGCAACAAGTAGTGTAGACTATCTACTACAAGAGTAGCAGCTCAGCCAGTACAATAACCGAGCACTGAATGGAAGTCAGTGCTCAGTTTTTAAACCTGCCAAGCCCCGCCTCCAGCCAATGACGTAACCCTATGCGCGTCACATTGCCTCAACGGAGGTATTGAATAAAAAGGGGGGCGTGGTGTGCACACGCGCGTACACCTACCCCTTGGAGAGGAGATATCGGCTGGACGCGGGCACTCAGAAGCACAGCCCTGGAAAGGACTGTGACTGAGCAGCGGTACAGGTACGTATCGAGTACCTGCTGGACGCGGGTACTTGGGGGATAGGCTGCGTTAAGGTCTGGGACCCCCAACGTCCCGGTCCGTGACACCCCTTTACTTATAGTATAGAGATTTCTGGCACCCACAAATCTCTGGTCATATTGAACTGATATAGGGTGAAGAAGTAAAATTAATAATAACTAAATACATAAAAATATTAAAATAAAAAACCTTTTAAAAAAGAAAGGGAGTCATAACAATTTTGCCCCCCTTCCAGTAGAATTACACAATTTTAATATAGTGTAGAGTATTAGAGATTGTTTGTTCTCAAAAACCTGAAAAACCCTATTCTTCTTGCTAAACATAAATTAGGTTTCTTTTTAGCAGGGGTACCTGTCCCATGAAAGAAAGCGAAATTAAATACTGTATATATATATATATATATATATATATATACACACATGTTTTTTTTAATTTTTTTCCTAAAAAATAGGGAGGAAACTTTAAAAAAACAGCAAAATGGCAAAAATAAATGCTCAGGTAAATAGCACTGGTCTTAAATAACATGCTTAGTTGAAACTTCCAAATGCATAGTTCATTTTTGATGAAATCTCACTGATTTAACTACATACATACAGATGTTAGGTTAGTAGGACAAATTGTTTTATCAAAAAAAAACTGTAATTCACTGTTTATCGAAAGATTCTGAGAGAAATAAAAAAGAAAATAACAGGGCAAAGAATTATAATAAATTTGAATAGAAATGTTTTATTTGTAATGGGAATTATTTAAGTCTTTAAATAAAAATTTTTCAAACATTAGAAAAGTATGTCATTTAGGCAAGGTCGTTAAGACAATGACATCCATACAGCCTGCACTGCTTGTTAGTTACTTGACCTTAGGAAAGTCATTTGTTCCCTATACATCAAATAAAATTGTGTCTTTATGCTATGACGAATATTTCTTTGTATTTCGACAGCACAATATAAGTGAGTTAATATCCCAAATTATTATTATCTTCAGGCAACAAGGCACCTTGTAAAAAGGTCACCATGTTGGCTGTAATGATGGTGAAATGCACAGTTTTGCCTTCGCTTGTTAGGGTAGAGTATGAAATATGTGCAGTACAATGTCTATGTAGAGAGTAGTTCTGTTGTTTTCTCTGTTATATTAATGACTATTATTTGAAAGTGATTATTAGTGAAGCAAGGAAAAATTAGTAAAATGATGTTAAAAGCCTTACACAATGCCTGAAACTCCCTGGCGCTTGCAGGTAAATGAGATATGAATGATTATCTCTGCATTGATGTACATGCCAAGATTAATCTGATGTCACTTTGCTTCATTGTATTTGGATCATACTAATGGCAGTGAATTCACCTTCATATGCTATATTATGCTATATTATGATTGTAGGTTAATAAAGAACATACCACATATTACTGAAAAGTCAGAATATTAATTATACTTTTTTATTTTGCTATTATTTTTTTAAATCAATAATACACAGGTCACGCTTACCCTGGTCTTACACTGTTGAGGTACAATATGGGCAAATTGTCCCATGGAAAGCCTCGTGTTTGTGTGGGGAATGTGGAAAGGGAGATGCTTTCAATTGACAATTTGATAATAAAAAATAAAAAAAAAATTTAAAAAAAATATTGCCAAGTTGGCGTTTCTGTTCCCTTACAATTGCAATGTTTTAATTTGTGAGATTACCCACCTTGAATTTATGGTTACTACAAAGCACTAAATTATGGTCACACAGATATCCCAGTTTAAAAGCAGCAAATTAACATGGATTAGTTTTGATTTTACTTTTTTTTAATATTCTACTGAGTAACAAATACACCTTGAAACTATAAGATACCGCAGGCATATTCTTAAAAGCTTTTTAAAGGGACACTGGTGGAAGTCAATAAGGCAATTGCTTTAGCTCTACTGCAGTATGAGTATTGATTCACATTATAATTATTTCTCTTAATCCTTGCGTGCGGATAATTCATTCAGTGAAAGACTTATCCTATGTAGGCCCCTGGGTGCTTATCTGTGCTCTTCTAGTATAATGTGAAGGCTCCTTTCCTCATCTTATAATGCAATTGTCAACACTCTTTTACTGCCACTGTGCAGACAATGTTATCTAAAGAATGCCCAGTAGTAAAAATAAATTAACAACCTTGGAATGCGAATCAGAAATGAGGCCACCACAAACATATATTGTTTGTGCAGGACTTAGGTTGCTTGCATTTATTTTACTGTTTGTGCAGTACTTAGGTTTGCTTGCATTTATTTTATTGTATTGCTATACAATATATAGAGAGCGCTGTTAATACTATAAACGAAAACATTATGTTTTGTGTCTACATCTTTAAAGGGACTGTAATCTATAAAAGGGGCACTTATTGTTATTGAACAACCCCCAACATTTAAATTAAAAAGTGTGAGTTTGAGTACCCGTTAAGAAGGACCCAATTCGGTAATCTCTAACAAGAAGAGCTGCCATACTTGGGAACCCTCTGGGTTTGATCTGTAGTCTCCCTGGATGATGACCTGCCTCCTCAGTTCCCTGGACAAAGGATCTGTGTTTTGTCTGAGACACTCCCCACATATGACACATATGACAGAGAGTTCCGAGTAGCCTACCCTGGGAAGTTCCCAGGTGTGTTGGCAGACAATAAACACACCTTTAACCAGGGCCGGCCCTACAATGGAGCCGACTGGGGCAATTGCCCCAGGCGGCACTTTAGAAGGGGCGGCACTTTGCCGCCCCAAGCGGGTTTTTTTTTTTTTTTAAGCGGAGGAGAGAGAGAGAGGGGCGCCGAGTGGTTTTCGCTTACCCGCTCGGCGCCCCTCTCTCCTCTGCGGCGAGTCTCCCTGTTCGGTCTCGGTGCCGGCTTGTAATGCAGAGCGCTGGAAGTGACGTGAATTTCCGGCGCTCAGCATTACAAGCCGGCACCGTGGCAGCACAGGGAGACTCGCCGCAGGACTGTTTAAAGGTAAGTACCGGGTGGGGGGTAGATAATGGCGTTGGCGAAGTTTAAAATGCCGCCCCTCCCCGGGGGGCGGCATTTTAAACTTCGCCCCAGGCGGCGTCAAGTCTTCGGCCGGCCCTGCCTTTAACATAGCTACCAAGCACTAACGGTGTGCATGCTCACTGAGCGGGTACCAGACACATAAGAATATGGATGCCTTTTTTCCATTACAAAAACAAAATACTAGTCAAAAGTAGGGCTGCAACTAACGATTATTTTAATAATCGATTAATCGGCCGATTATTTTTTCGATTAATCGATTAATCGGATAAAAAAAACAATATGCAAATTTTTCGTTTATTTAAAAGAATTTTGCATTGTGCCCCCACCCCTTTGCACTGTGCCCCCACCCTCACTCTGCCCTGCATCCCCACCCCCACTCTGCCCTGCACCCAGTCTCACAGCCTGCCCTGCACCCAGTCTCACAGCCTGCCCTGCATCCCCACTCTGCCCTGCACCCAGTCTCACACCCTGCCCTGCACCCAGTCTCACACCCTGCCCTGCACCCAGTCTCACAGCCTGCCCTGCACCCAGTCTCACAGCCTGCCCTGCACCCAGTCTCACAGCCTGCCCTGCATCCCCACTCTGCTCTGCACCCAGTCTCACACCCTGCCCTGCCCCCCCACCCCCACTCTACTCTGCACCCAGTCTCACACCCTGCCCTGCATCCCAACCCCCACTCTGCTCTGCACCCAGTCTGCCACCCTGCCCTCCCACCCCCACTCTGACCTGCATCCAGTCTCCTGGCCCCACTCTGCCCTGCACTCACATCCTGCCCTGCATCCCCTGCCCCCCCACCCCCTGTGCCGCGGACCCCCCACCCCCTGTGCCGCGGACCCCCCACCCCCTGTGCCGCGCAACCCCCCACTGTGCAGCGCACCGCACCCCCCCACTCACTGTGCAGCGCACCCCCCCACTCACTGTGCAGCGCACCCCCCCACTCACTGTGCAGCGCACCCCCCCACTCACTCTGCCGCGCACCCACACACACACTCTGCCGCGCGCACACACGCACACACGCGCACACACGCGCGCACACACGCGCGCACACACACACACACACACACACACACACACACACTCTGCCGCGCACCCAGTCTCGCACATAAACATTCGCACAGACAATAGACATAAAGAGTACTTACCTCCGCTACGAACTTGTTCCACTTCCAACTTGATAGTAGACGCGCGTCACATCCGTCGTCACGTAGCTTGAAGAAGGCGGAGACTGCAGAGCGTGGAGCAGAAGCGGGGAACGCTGGCGGAGGTAAGTAAAAGGAGCCTAGTGCTCCAACGACGAATCGATCACTCGATTAATCGATAACGGAAATCGTTATCGATGATTTCCGTTATCGATTATTATCGATTTTATCGATTCGTTGTTTCAGCTCTAGTCAAAAGAAATTTACTAATTCATCTAAAGATAGATATAAAGAAGAAAAAGGTAGTGGCTAGCTGACTAACACAATGCTTCATCCATGACCATGAGTTACACATTCGCATTTGGTAACCCCTGTGTTTTGGGAGCGAGGGTCCTCATACTAAGTAGGACAGTCAACAACAAGTTTATGGCTTTTTCATGTTTATGTTTTGTGCTAACCAGTACCAATGAATAAATATCTATAATTCTAGATTTTTTTGTATATATTATTTGTTATGAAACAAATAGGAAATAAAATGAAATACCTAAAAAATACATTAAATATAATGACTTTGACATAGCTATTTTGGCCCAGCACTATGAGATACTCAAAGAAACACTCCCTCTCTATAAACATATTTCTTGAAAACAAATTTAGCCTTGTATGTCCGAAATATTACACTATATATTTTCTGATGTAGAACCTTGGAAGTGCCACTTTTATGGCTTGTGTCTTATAAAAGGATGTATTAAATCCTACTCCTTGCTGCAACATTTTCTATGTGTTTCCTCTGTGAGAGCTAACCTTTATTCTTAAAAACAAAACACATGCATAAATAATTTAAAGGGACCCTGCGTTTTATTATAACATTTACTCTATGAAACAGACTCTGATACTCAAATGTTCAAGCTGGGATGCTCTCTAGAGGGAGTCTCTCCATTACATACACCTGCAAAATTATGCCCCTCAACCCCATGGACAGACACCCAAGCCTCACACATCCCAATAAAGGCAGTGCTAACAGAATATCGTGTAAGAGCATTAGCACATCCATAATAGCAGTGATCATACGCTAGAGTGACCAGCCAACTACTACTGTCACAAAGCAACTACCTGAGTCCTATTGGGCACATTACTTTATACTGGGCTTGATCTCCAGTAACCAGGGCTACTTGGATGCTGTGAATACAAATTAAACAGAAAACAAGGGGTGAGTGAAGGGTATTTACAAAATGTTGAACCTTACTTGTCTACAACTTCCATTTGCCTGGAGGCTGCCATTGTAGTCAGTCATGTGTCATATTTTGGTTCATTTCCCCTGCACAATTACCACACTGAGCTGATTCTTTATGGCTGGGTGTTTAATATTGAGTTGGAAAAAAAATATCTACTCACCTTAGGGAGAATATGCAGTTTACAGAGCTGCAACTTTCCACCACCTCTCTGATCAGACATTTTGTGCCACTGATTGGCGGCTTGAAGCAACCAAGCCATCAGTTAAAGTGCATATTATGGCGGCATTGTCCCTTTCAAAAGTCTTGTACACTGAATATGCATGCTAATATTTTTTATATTAGCATATGCATGCTAATATAAAAAAATATGATAATGATTTAGTTTGTAAATTGTTTTTTGAATTTGACCTGAATGAAAAGAGAGAAGTACGCTGAGAGAAATCCGTTTTGCGTAGGAAAGTGTTAAAGAGAACAAATCATAGCGGAAAACGTCTAAAATATGATGAAAGCTATAGCAAAGCAGAAATATTTTTTAATATAATCACGGTTTATATGCTAAATTTGTCAAGTGTTTCTTTTCATCTGTCACAAAGGTATAAAATCCCAGCACCAACACTATGAATTATAAATGGAGCCTTCAGATGCACATGGCTCTGTAGAATGTTTTGAAATGTCAGGTGATGTAGGAACAGCCAAGTGAATCTTCAGCCTCTCTGTTCACTCGGAATACATTACATGTGTACTGACACAACTCACATTGATCTAATGTCCACTATCTCTCTTGATTGTTGGCCCCAGCCTCGTCACAACCAGCAGGCCGCTGCTGCCAGTAGCAGGAAACCAGATCATTAAAAGACGATGGCTTCTTGTAAAACTGAAGATCATGGAATCACAACTGCATTTGCATGTTTTCCCAAGGTCTTCTTAGTCAAGTTACCCTGTTGACATGCTCTGAACAGTGATTAATGTACTGTCAGGTGTTGTGGGTAATGTCATGCAAATGAGCATCTTTCTGTTAGTAATTTTATTCAATCCTAAACGTAATATTCGCCTAGAGTTATTTTGAGCTACATAACAGAATGTGTGCTCCCTAACATAGGAATGTGGCTAAAAATATGTAAAAGTCACATGAGAATGGTGATATATTATGTTATGTCATAACCCTCATGATGTCATACCCTGCAAATAAGCTTAAGTCGCATATGTTTTAAATCATCTGTACTCTTTCTCATCAATATAATAAAAAAAAAGGTATAAAATTGACAGCGCGGACCAGTGGCATATTTTAGCATCGAGCAATACCACACAAATTAAAGGGCATATTCATCATTTCAGCGTGAATTATTTAACTAATTAATAAAACTGAATTGCAGATAAACTAATCATGATTCACAACCTTTGCAATTATTTATGAGATATCTCAGTGGATCATAGGCAATACTGGGAAAGGAACTTTATGTGATATTTGCTGTAATGAGGAATCACAGTAAAGTAGAACAAGATAAAAAAAATGATTTATGAAGTATTTGTTATTAATTCCAGCTCACTTTTTTCATATTTAATTACACTCCAGAAATTTGTTAAACCTGGTTAAAAAAGGTGTGGTATAAAGTAGCTCCCAAGTGTCCAATTTGTTGAAGGGACAATCCCCTCACCCTGCCACCCCCTTCCAGGTATGGTCACACCACTTTTGGGTTATGTCACACCCCTAGATGTCCTGATTCAGAAATGTTGGGAATATGAATTAGTACAACCCATACATATGTGGCTTATGTTCATTCTGTGGACATTCTGAATATATGTTAAGGCTAATTGCATTAGCCTGTAGTTGTGGGAGGGGCTGTGGTTATTTAACAATGCGTAGTCCTCCCACAGGTACGTTGCAGTGTCTTGTGGTTGTGATGCTGTGCAGGAAGTGACGTTGTGATACTTCCAGAGGTTACATTGAGTACCGGTCATACTGACAGTGCGGTGGTTCCTGCATTTCAGGAACTGTTAGAAATCCCAAATTTGCAACAATTTTAACACCTCTGGTTGCTATTTCAGTCAGTGCAGGCTACTGCATATTTGCCACCCAAAACCCCCAAAAAATGTGCCCTTGTGCATTTTTCCCCAATTAATGTGGAACGTCTCTTGGAGAAGTTGCAGTATCATCCCTCTCCCGAATTAGTGAGTTTTTTTTACTAAGGGTTTATCAGATTTTTGAGAATGCCTACACCTCTTGTTGGCCTTGTCATATCCAGATGCAGTGGTGTCCCTTTCCATTTCTTATCTGGAGAGACTGACTGGTATTGCTCTAAGCAAATTCTCATTGAAAAAAGAGGCACATTTTTGATTTGCCAGCCCCTTATTGCTCTACATGCGCCCGCATCAATTCCCTCATAGCGGCTGAAGAATTTTCCCTTAAGTACGCCTCCATTGATAACGCTATTTAGTCCTTGCGGGGAGAGGCGCATGGGTTTCTAAAGCAGATATTACAGATTCTTTTAAATTGTTACCTATTCATCCGGATTTGCATGGGATTAAATGGAGGGATAAATACTTTTTTTTAACTTTTGGTACTAGGAGTAGTCTGAAACTGTTGACACCTTAGCTGAGACTTTGTGTTGGCTCCTGCTGAATTCCTGCCGTTGCCCCATGGTTATTCTTTACCTAGATGAGTTTTAACTGTTGAATCACCCAAGGTGTCCCCATCCAGTCTACATAAATTACTTGAATTGTTCACTGAGCTGCAGATCCTAGTAGCTCAACACAAGACAGCAGGGTCAGATACAGTTATATAATTCTTGGGGAAAGTTCAAGATTAGAAAAAAGGCAGCTTGCCTATTTAAGCTTAAAAGACTCTAAGATAATATCCAGGAATTTATGAGGTCCCCTACCTGTTCAAGACTACAATTACAGTCCCTTGTAGGTCATCTAAATTTTGCTATGCGGATAATTCCCCAAGGGAGGTCCTTTATCTCCATCTCCTGTCTCTTTTCTCAGTATCCCATAAGACAGGCGATACAGGTGTCATAGATCTGCCAGGTCTGACCTAAGTTTGTGGGCTAAGCCCCTTAGAACAGGTTTCCATGTAAACAGTTCGATGTTTATTCCGCAACACAGTATTTCTTCCCCGAGGGTTTTTACAGATGCCACTCCCTCCGTGGGTTTTGCTGCTAATTACCAGGATCAGTGGATAGCTGAGGAATGGCCTTTCCAGATTTATGACATTCCCCGCTTTACTAACGCCTCAGCATTGTTTAAAATGTATCCTATTGTTGCCGCAGTGGCAGTCTTGTGCAGTGCATGGACAGCTGACACAGTCACCTTTTTTACTGATAATATTGTTACTGCTGAAATCCTCAAAAGGCAGGTCCTCCTCAGTCCACATTATGTGGTATATGCGTAAACTTACCTGGCTATCTGTGTGTCACAAATTCATCATTGTATGTTCTCATATACCGGAAGTCTAGAATAAAGCTGTTCACTCTCTCTCTCTCGTTTTAATTTCCAGAGGTTTTTAGAGGTCCACCCTACAGTTTTCATCAAGCTCATCTTAGAAAAGCATCTTGACACAACTCGTCGTATTATCATACAATAGAGTCTGGTCCCTATTTTGTAGAGTTATACATACAATTCCTCCATTCCAATTTCTTTTCAATTGGCACTCTCCTGGCCTTTCCGGCCTATTGTCATTCTACCCTAGCACTTTCATATAGCACGATTAAGCTATACCTAACAGGAGTCCCAACATCATATATCGTATTTTCCAAACAAACCCTCTCTGATCTCTTCTCATGCGGGAAAAACCTTACTAAAAGTCTCCCAGTTGTTGTCCTATTGATGGTGGGATTTTCAGAGCTTAAGTAAACTGTTTAAATGCATACCCCTTCAGTCTTGGTACATGCATAGTGATTAAAGCTGCTATGTTTTTGTCAGGACCAGGGTCTTGCACCTACCTTGCGGCGGGATTCATCGTCGCGGGGGACAGGTCCCGGGTGCCGGATGCCTCGTGGCGCGATCACCCGTCTGCGGGGTAGGCCATATCCCCGGCCTTGATTTAGCCGCGTACCACGCTTGGCTAACGCGCACGCTTTCCTCGTGGCGGGGAGGCATGGCTACGCTCCGGAGGCGGACAGGAGGGAGATGCCAATCAGGAAGAGAGGGGGAGGAGCCTGCCTATCTCTCCCATACCATTACCATACCCAGGAGAGGAGACCAGGTGTGCAAAGTAGGAGACCAGGTGTGCAGGGGAAATTTTGTGGTCCCTGCTTGACTTTCTGGTATTTGACCTTTGGCTACCCTTTCTTGGATTCCTCTATTTGTCTTTGACCCCTATTTTGGAACTGTGACTTTGTTTGTGAACCTATGCTGCAGGCCTTTTGACCTTGGAACTGTTTACTGGACTGCGGTACTTTTTTCCATTTATTGGGACTATGTGTTTAATTTACCTTGTTCATTAAAGCCTTTTTGTCACCTGATCCTGCGCTACGCTCCATCTCTAGTTTTGACAGTTTTTTAGCGTTCTACGGATTCTTGTGGCCTGGTGAGCCGGCTACTACACCTAATTCGGCTTCTTTTATTACACTGGCTTACACTGCGTTTCCGATCATTATGTGCTATTTCTCAGTCATATGAAAACTAATCAATCCAGTCCAAGTACACAGATTAAGTTTTTTCCTACCAATTCCCCCTGGTGCCCTTGGAGCCTTGCCTGAAAAGCTGAAAGACAGTCCTCTTTTGTCCTTTCCCAGGGAGCCATTATCATCAAGTACATTTATAAAATATGTTAGGTTATTATTTTCCAGGATAGGCCTTAACCCGCTCGCATATTTGGGGCACTCCTACAGAATCGGGGCAGCCTTGGGGGCTTCTAAAAATAAAGTTCCGGCCCATATCATCAAGAAGCTAGGCAGATAGAAGTCCCCCTGAAATTCTCAATGCTTTCATGACACTTGCACTGTAGTTATATTGGTACATATTGTTATGTTTTTTCATTTTTAAAAGTTATGGTCTGGCTATCTTTGTCTTCATTTTAACCCTCTTCTAGGCCTACCTAGTATGTCAGTTTTGGCATACCTCAGACCGAATGAATGCTTTATGTGTATATTTCTTCATTCCCCTAATCCTATTAATTTGGCCTTACCACAAATATATATATGTGTATATATATATATATATATATATATATTCACACACAAAGAATACATTACAATTACATATGTACATATGTACCACATGTATACCCTCCATGCACACATACTTCACAAAGGAATTGCATGCTGTAATGCATTCATTGCATGTAAAGCTAACAGCAGCCATTCCTTCAGTGGTTTGTGCTACACAAACACATCCCGCTTAGCAGGTTGCATAATCTGAGTAACATTGCTACCCTTGCAATAGCAGTACACATTGGCTTTGCCCTGCAAGCAGTGTAATACACTGTAGCTGCTTTGCTAATATTAACTACATACATGAGTATAGGTATAGGGGTCATGAATTGGTTCCTTGCTTAGCACATGTGGATGTTAAGCTCTTTAAATAAAAAAGTAAGGGTGTTTACTGTTATTTACCTTATGCATAGTCCAGTTTTTACCCACAGCGCAAAGCATAACGAGTCACTCATATCAATAGCACTTGTTGGAAAGCCTCCGACTTTGTATGCCAAAACATGCCTTTTTAAAGCGTTAACATTTAGCTTCAAGATTTAAAGCACATCAAAGGGAACGTTTTCTGAAAGGCGTTTTCTTTTTCGCAAATTATCTGTATTCTGTGCAAAAAACAATACACCCATCACTTTGAAATATCATCATCTCCCTGGTGAGTCATTCCTAAGGTTGCCTTTTCTGCTGTGGTTTCGCCTCGGTGACCTTTACAATGTTCTTCTGGCCACTTCACTTAGTCCAGAACACAGAGGATGTATTTCAGGAACCCACATGAGAGGTTAAACAGCTCACTCTACCTCAATGCAATCGGATTGCGTTACACCTGCCAATAACCACTAGCTTGACGCGCATCACCATAGAAAGCTAAAAGGCGTGCCACTCTTCCTTAAAAATACAGATATAACAGTTAGGTCTTATAGGCTACTCTTGAGACTTGCCTTTCTCATTTATTAAAGAAAATATGGATTGTCGGCCAAACACATCGGGGATCTGATTTCAGTGGGAGCGCTTTCACTGACTCTCTACTTGAACTAGCCAATAAGTGGCCAGAATCTTCATGTCACAAAGGAAGACAGCAACTGTAGGGCTACAACTACCACACATTAAAGTACTCATACATTACATTACTATGCATTCTTTTTTTACCAGGGCTGTCAAGGACATTAAACTGTCCCTATAAGCGATGCTATAATATATTATACCAAAATACAAATGTAAAACATATACGTTACGTTGCAAGCTTTGCGTATAACTTAATGTCTTGCTACTGGTTGTCAGGGCATCCCTTAAATCTTTACCAAAAAAAAGGAGCTTTGCAGGTTGCCTGGGGTACCTAAAACCCTTGAGCTACCCCTTGACAAACGTAGTCTTATACAAAAGGAAAAAGTAGATCTGTTTTTTATTCCCTAAAGGGTCTAACAGAGAATTTAAATAATGCAAAAATGTACATTTTTGTACAGTGCCTCTTCATATAAATTCTTGAATCCAATCAAAATCAGACTATTCTAAAAGCATTGTGCAGAGAGCAGCACAGACTGAACCTCAGCTTCCTAGCTACTTATCTACACAATAAATGAAATATAGGACCTTAGGGTTTTTTTTTTTAATTGAGGTCTCCTGCCATTGCTTGTTCCCCACTACAGTTAAGGGCTGTCATTAAAAGTAGAGACTGCCATGCGCCTCGGATTCATTAGCAGGCAGATCTTTTTGTTTTTGTAGTTGTCCAGTATCCATCATCTGTCTATCTAGCAACTATATTTAGTCTAATCTAAGAAATAAACACATAATAAATCTATAAAAATATGCTTTAACATTGGCTCACAGTAGTATAAAATCAGTTTTGGCTTTTATGCTACAGCAGATCAATAAAATCTGTGCAATGGAATGATTTGCCTGTTTAGCAGGAGAAAAATATGACAAATGTATCCTAACCTGGCGCCCATGGTCACATAGCCCTTACTGCAGTCATTTGCTAGAAACAATAAACCACTGAGCAATCATTCTGACAACCGCAAAGCAGGCATTTAGCATAAAGCTTCCAATATGCCATTTACAGAACTATGATATTTCGACCGATAATCTGGTATTCTCTTGGTCGTTTGCTTTCATTCCAGCATCTAGCTACACATAATGTATAATGTATTTTGTTTTACAATATGTAGCGACAAGCCTGACGCGAAGGCCATGCCGGCACTTTAAACAGTCAGGTACAGTATTTCAGCAGTCATATGATTACATGTTTGTCAATTGTCACATGCAGGTCCACAAACCCAGAGGCCTCTAGAAGTGTGCCAGCCGGTCTATGCCAGGTAAGAAAGAAGCATGAAAAGAAGAGTAAGTCAGGAAAACAAATTTGTTTTGCCCTACGTGACACTGAATGCAGCTCTCTTTAGGTACAATAGTCAACTTTTAAGCCGCATGTTTTAGGTGTCTATTCGCTAAAGTTCAGGTTCTTGTAGGTCAGCTGAGCTCTGAACCACAACATAGCAATCATCTAAGCCAGTGATGGGCAACCTTTTTAGCGTGGTGTGTCAAAAATCGGCAAAAAATCGAGCATAACTCGCGTGGTGTGTCACTTCGACAAAAAAACATAATTTTGCGCAATTTATAGTTTAAACTACAAAAATGTATAATTGCAATATTTAATTGTATTTAATAAACCAAAAACAAATTATTTAACATCAGTGGCGACTCTAGAAACAATATATAGGGGGGGCACACAAGATACCACAGTCAAACTGGGGGGGCATTAATAATTTCCACCATTAAATCATACCACTGAAAAAACACACATATATATATATATATATATATTGCCAAAAGTAATGTGCTATGGAATGATACTTTTGTTATTGGACAATACAATACTTGATCATTCAACATGGGAAGCCTGAAGCCACAATTTAGTGCGACTAATCCTTGAAATCCTTTAAACAACACAATACCTTAACTTTTGCACTAAATGATTTCAGGGCCTAATATTAGATCCTGCTGCTGATATATATATATATATTAGCCCCTGCTGCCCATATATATTAATATTAGCCCCAGTTGCCGATATATATTAATATTAGTCCCTGCTGCCGATATATATATATATAAATATATATATAAATATTAGACCCTGCTGCCGATAGCAGGTATAGATCAACACATTAACACACAAACCCAGCTTTGCATGTATAGATCAATTGAAATTCACTTGTGATCTCAGCACTGAAGGTATATATCAAATAAACAGAATCAGACATATAAATCCTGTATTTTCAGGTATACAATAATAGTATATGAAACGTAGCATCGCAGGTATAGATCAAATAAATACATGGAAACAGCATTGCAGGTATTAATCAACTGAACAAGACATACAAACCCTGTATTTGCAGGTACACATAAATAATGTATGGAAACATAGCATAGCAGATATGGATCTACAGAATAACACAGAAACCCAGCTTTGCAGGTACAGATCAATTGGAATTCACATAAAAACACAGCATTAAAGGTATATTTAAAACCCCCTAAATTACAGGCATAGATCACAGGTTGCACACCCCAAAGCAAGCCCTGGCGTCCACACTGCCCACATAGAACCTGACCAGCACCCAGATAACACACATTAGATTTGCCATCTTTGTCCCATATACACCCTGCCTGTGCCATCTTGTTCCCCAAGGCTCAAACATCCTGCTAGTGCCATCTTTGCCCTTCCACAATTATACATCTATGATACACACAAACACATTAACTCATGCTCTCCCTCATTCAGACAATTCATCCATTTTAAGAAACTACACCCCTTGGAGCTTCAAATGAGGGGCTACATGTATTTCTAGGACAAAAGTTGAGTGCACAAATAATGATGGAATATGTCGCTTTGGCTAGAAAATATGTTTTTTCTATCCATAGCGACACGTTCATTTGTGTCTAGCGCACTCCAGGTTTGTACTAGAAACACACGCAGCCCCTCATTTGATGCGCCAAGGGGTGTAGTTCTTGCAAATGTGTACTTTTTGTGCCATAATTTAACTTCCTACATGAGCAGTAATGCCACGTCAAGGCTTCAACCCTAATTACTGATCATTCACACGCCTTTCATATCTACATTCACTCGCAGAAGCACACATCATACTTTCCATACATTCACTCACAGAAGCACACACCATTCTTTCCCCTTACAATCCCAAAGAAATGATTGTAAAGGGAGAAAAAAAAAATCACTTTTACAGCAAAAATAAGTTTTGCTGTAAAAATGCAAGGCGCTCCAGCGATGAGATGATTACTCACGTACCGCACAGGCTAAATGGGTGATTTTAATAATATTTGCAGTTCATCAGGATTTCAAAAATTGCCTCCCTCTGCCGTTGGCTAAATTTAACCCCATGATCAAAGGGATCATGGGATTAAAAATTAGTATCGGCCATTTTTAAAAAGGGAATGTGACTTTTTATAGCTATATGATCGCTGTGGTAACATTGGCTATCACAGTGATCATTTAGCTAGAATACTTAAACTTTTTTTTTTTTTTAAAG
This sequence comes from Spea bombifrons, assembly GCF_027358695.1. Lineage (NCBI taxonomy): Eukaryota > Metazoa > Chordata > Amphibia > Anura > Pelobatidae > Spea > Spea bombifrons. Next base: position 46,451,503 of record NC_071088.1, read on the forward strand.
TTTAACTACTTTATGTTTAAATCATTTTTTTTACATTTTTATTTTTTTAACTTAATATTTTTTATTATTTTTTTACAATCTATATACCATTGGAAAGGTGAGGCGATTACCTTTCCAACGGTATATGTTGGAGGTCTGTAGCTGCTTAGATGCCTGAGATATAGGCATCTAAGCAGCATGCCCCCATACCGCTTTAACTGACAATTGTCGGTTATTAATAAAGTTGCGCGGTGACGTCATCGCGTCATTGCGCGTGCCGTCACCGGCCGGATCGGGTGGGCCCGGTGATGCCCTTCGGGGTAGGTGGTGATGGAGGTCCACAGACCTCCATCAAGGTAAGACAGTGCTAGTGACGGCATGGTGCCGTCGTTAGCACCTGACTGGGACTGCTAGCGACGGCACCATGCCGTCGTTAGCAGTCAAGGGGACTGTCCTGGGTGGCTTCAAATTCAGCGGGGGGGCATTAGGGGGGGCAAGGAATATCCTAGGGGGGGCAATTGCCCCCCCTTGCCCCCCTGTAGCGACGCCACTGTTTAACATACCTGCTTAGTAACTACTTACCTTTCAGGAGTCCTGCGGTGGGGGTGCAAGGCCTCTGTCTCCCAGCTCTGCCACTGTATGGAACAGTATAGAGTGATGGGAGTTATGATGTACTTTAGAGCATAAATATATAATGAAAAATACATTGGAAATGGTACAGCATAACACCCATCACTCTCACACACTTACCAATCCGCATTTACCAATCCACACATACCAATCCACACACATATCAATCCATACACATACCAATCCACACACATACAACAATCCACACACATACACCAATCCACACACACATACCAATCCACACACACATACCAATCCACACATATACCAATCCACACATATACACCAATCCACACACACATACCAATCCACACACATACCAATCCACACACACACCAATCCACACACACACCAATCCACACATATACCAATCCACACACATACCAATCCACACACATACCAATCCACACACACATACCAATCCACACACATACCAATCCACACACACACCAATCCACACACACACCAATCCACACACACACACACCAATCCACACACATACACCAATCCACACACACATACCAATCCACACACACACCAATCCACACACATACACCAATCCACACACACATACCAATCCACACACACATACCAATCCACACACACACACACCAATCCACACAAATACACCAATCCACACACATACACCAATCCACACACATACACCAATCCACACACATACACCAATCCACACACATACACCAATCCACACACACATACCAAGCCACACACATACACCAATCCACACACATACCAATCCACACACACATACCAATCCACACACATACCAATCCACACACATACCAATCCACACACATACCAATCCACACACATACACCAATCCACACACATACCAATCCACACACACATACCAATCCACACACATACCAATCCACACACATACCAATCCACACACATACCAATCCACACACATACACCAATCCACACACACACCAATCCACACACATACACATCCACACACATACACATCCACACACATACCAATCCACACACATACCAATCCACACATATACCAATCCACACACATACCAATCCACACACATACCAAGCCACACACATATACCAATCCACACACACATACCAAGCCACACACATACCAATCCACACACACATACCAAGCCACACACATACCAATCCACACACACATACCAATCCACACACATACCAATCCAAACACACCAATCCACACACATACACCAATCCACACACACATACCAATCCACACACACATACCAATCCACACACACACCAATCCACACAAATACACCAATCCACACACATACACCAATCCACACACATACCAAGCCACACACATATACCAATCCACACACACATACCAAGCCACACACACATACCAATCCCGTACACATACCAAGCCACACACATACCAATCCACACACACATACCAAGCCACACACATACCAATCCACACACATACCAATCCACACACATACACCAATCCACACACATACCAATCCACACACATACCAATCCACACACATACACCAATCCACACACATACACCAATCCACACACATACACCAATCCACACACATACACCAATCCACACACATACCAATCCACACACATACACCAATCCACACACATACACCAATCCACACACATACCAATCCACACACATACCAATCCACACATATACCAATCCACACACATACCAATCCACACACATACCAAGCCACACACATATACCAATCCACACACACATACCAAGCCACACACATACCAATCCACACACACATACCAATCCACACACATACACCAATCCACACACATACCAATCCACACACATACACCAATCCACACACATACACCAATCCACACACATACACCAATCCACACACATACACCAATCCACACACATACACCAATCCACACACATACCAATCCACACACATACACATCCACACACATACACATCCACACACATACACCAATCCACACACATACCAATCCACACACATACCAATCCACACACATACCAATCCACACATATACCAATCCACACACATACCAAGCCACACACATATACCAATCCACACACACATACCAAGCCACACACATACCAATCCACACACACATACCAAGCCACACACATACCAATCCACACACATACCAATCCACACACATACACCAATCCACACACATACCAATCCACACACATACCAATCCACACACATACACCAATCCACACACATACCAATCCACACACATACACCAATCCACACACATACCAATCCACACACATACCAATCCACACACATACACCAATCCACACACATACACCAATCCACACACATACACCAATCCACTCTCACTGTATGCTTTCCTAGCTTTCCTCTTTTCTCCTTACAGCTCCTCTTCCTTCTCTTCGCTCCTCTTCTTCAGTTCTTGTCTTCTTCCGGGTCAGAGGGCACGGACAGCGGTGGGCGCGGCTTCAGTGTTGTGCGCCGGGATTTGACAACAAACCCCGGCGCACAACAGCTGTTGCCGCGTGGATCGCAAGGGAGCGGTATCGGAGGTCTTTAACAGACCTCCGGCTCCCTTGAGTGATTTTAAGCCGGGTTCAAGGGAGATCCTTGAACCGGCTTAAAATCACTCAAGGGAGCCGGTGGTCTGTTAAAGACCTCCGATACCGCTCCCTTGCGAGCCTGCTCCTCCACCGCCCCCCGCTAGGTACGCTACTGCACGTCCCACCCCACCCCCTTTTTTGGGGGGGTGACACGCGCAGGATTTCCTGCGATTCTTCCTCGGCTCCTGCACGGCCGCCGAGGATGAAAGAATCTGTGCTGGAGGAACGGGTCCTCCAGCACAGATTCTTTCATCCTCGGAGGCCGTGCAGGAGCCGAGGATGAATCGCAGGAAATCCTGCGCGTGTCACCCCAAATGGCTACGCGTGTCAGCACTGACACGCGTGTCATAGGTTCGCCATCACTGATCTAAGCCAAGACAAACAGCATGTCTTCAAAAAAGTTCTAGTTTCTATATTGTTACGTTCTGTCAAGTTTGACACATTACAGTTCTAACAACACTTACTTTTGGATACATTTAAATAAATCCTTCCATGAGATGCTTTGGTCAATGTTCTTTTCTTCACTGAACACTGAAAAAAGGTGGTCAGCCTTGAGATCTAATCTTTAAATAAACACAATTTTCTTCACATGTTTAGTTCCTGTGAATCTTCCATTGAGACACAGCATGAAGCAAAGAAAAACTACCAAAGAACTGCTGTTCTGATACTTAAGACAGTAATATTAGTTGTCCAAAAACTCTGTTTATTGTAATGCGTTAAGGCAATTTCCTTCGACATGATTTTCACTAATGTACTATAAGAGGAACAAAAAGCATTTTTAAGAAGCAATTAACCAAACCTTTCTATAACTTTTTTTTTATTTTTTACAAATTACGGTAATTAAAGCCCCCAACTCTTCATATCTTGTGTTCGTATTTTTAAACAGACTATATAAATGTTTACTGATGCTGGCAAAAACAGCAAATTTGGTACAGTGATGAACACGGTTAGAGGGGGAAATGCTCTAGGAGTGTGCATATATGGGGTGCTAGTGTGAGTGATCACAGGTGTGTGTGCATGCGCACAGGTGCCCTTTGATACAATATTTGTTCATCCATTGAATAAGGCTTCTGTTGTTCAACCTGATGAAATGTCTCAGTGGAAGTGTTTTCCGTGGGTGCGTACGAGAGTCTCATTGACCTTATGCTTGCTGAGCCATTTCTGGAGCTAACTGAATTAAAGGAGGACAACACAAAAATGTAAAGGGACCTCTCAGATACCATATACATATGATGGCAGGGGCTGTTCCTAATTGTCACCTTTAACGAGCAAAGCATACTAGAAACATACCCAAAGCTAGACTCACCAGGGTAATTGCACAAAATGTATACAATTCATGAAGCGGCAGCATTGCTATCAACATCATTTAATTGCTAAAAGGCTTGTTTGCTATTTTTTTTAGAAGAATGAAATTAAATTTGCTGAGTAGAGACATGTGACTGAAGCAAAAATATATATTTTCACAGTGAGCCTAGCAAGATTTTTTCAGTAAATAAATCAATTCTTGCCTGGTTTTGCAGACTGTGGTTTTATAAATTGCTATGATACATGAGCAAACAAGGTTTATCCTCTTGAGAGAATATAAGGCATTCACATCTTAAGGCTAAGTAGAGTTTAATATAACTGGATCCATTTTGCTTTAAAAGGGAAAAAAAAATGAATTTGCAGCAAATCTTTAAATTTATGACAAGATCATTTACATGAAAATGTAGCAAATATGGTTATATGATGTACTTGCTGCATTACATTCTATGTATATTTTAGTTGTAAACGGCTTAATAATAAAAAAACAAAATCATAACACGAAAATTAAACAAATTGTATATTTGCCTGTTTTGGAACAGATACCATTTTTTCAGTTAAAAAATGAGGCAATGATTATGTTGTTTGTTGGACATTGTTGCATCTTGATTTATGGCCATATACAAGTGCAGCTCTTTGCGCATGCACATGTGCATACCTGGGAACTCTCTGAATTTGACCTGGAATCTCCAGTTCTCCTCTCCAGGTGTCCGGGTTACTTTCCTTTTTTTCCAACTTCAAGTCTCCTGGAACTACACCTGGCAATAGTAAAATAAATATGCCAGTTGGTTTTGCCAGGACCCTTTGAAGCTCTTTTAATACCTTTGGGTTTATCCCATAGGCCCTATAATGGGGCAGACTGGGGCAATTGCCCCAAGCGCTTTTTTTTTTTTTTTTTTTTGAAGCGGAGGAGAGAGAGGGGCACCGAGTGGTTTTCGCTTACCTGCTCGGCGCCCCTCTCTCTCTCTCCTCTGCGGCGAGTCTCCCTGTCGGTCCCGGTGCCGTCTTGTAATGCAGAGCGCCGGAAGTGACGTCAATTTCCGGCGCTCAGCATTACAAGCCGGCACCGTGGCAGAGCAGGGAGACTCGCCGCAGCACTGTTTAAAGGTAAGTACCGGGGGGGGGGATCGTAGATTATGGCGTCGGCGAAGTTTAAAATGCCGCCCCCCCCCCGGTGTCGGCGGGGGGGGGCGGCGTTTTAAACTTCGCCCCAGGCGGCGTTAGGTCTTCGGCCGGCCCTGCCCATAGGGTCCCATGGATTGGTCTGTTTTACTTTGAAGAGTTCAACACTGCTTCACGTGTCATCTTATTTCTCTTTGATAACTGATGTTAGTCGCCTTCACCTTTGTCTGTAAAAAGAGAACAGAAGTATTTATTTAAGCAGTCAGCTAGATTTTTATCCTCATTTATATAACTCCCTTCATTTTTCTTTAGTTTAATTATTCCTGTTATGTGTGTTCTTCTTTCCATTATATATGTTTAAAAAAAGGTTTTATCACCCATTTTTGTTATCCTACAACTTTCTTTTCCATGTTTGCTTCTAATGATGCACTTTGCTTTTATTTTGCTTGCCTGCCTTTTATATTTTTCATCCATTTTCTAACTTACCTAAAGTACCTTTCATATAGGGGGTTAAAAGGCATTTCTGGAGGCAGAGTGGCATAAAGGCGTTAAACAGCATATCATGGGGCACTCTGCCTTCAGCCCCTTTAATTTCATTAGGCGCCGGAGGAGGCTTTAAATTCCGCTCGCAGCCGCTCAGCTGTTTTGAATGTTGGTCTGCCGGCTGCCTGGCCCACGGACCTGCTGGCCCACCAGGAAATTTCCCGGTATCCCGGTGGGCCTCACCCTTCCTCTGCCTCATAGGTGGGACGGCGGGACTGGGGCCCCAAATTGGGACTGTTGGGGGGCATGTGCTATAGTTTATTTGCCTACAAATAAATTCACGGTGTTCACAAAACGTTATATGGAGTTTATCTTCATTCATTTGTGTCAAGTCTAAATTAATCAAATTTAAGGACCATATTGACACTGCACATGCCATGGCACCTATACTAGGTTCTTCTTAAATTTGTATGTTTTTAGCATGAAGACTGGATTAAAATGTTGTTGCCATGCTTTGCACTGGCTATGGAAAGGCTGAGCATACCCTCAGGTACTCCATTGCAAGCCTGTTAATCTGTTCTCTTTCTCATTTAGCTTCTGGCACTGAGTTGTCAAACTGTCACAGTTGGGAGACTAAATCAACACAGATAGACAGCAGAAGCACTAGGCCATTTCCATCTGTTCAACGTGTCAGAACACACAGACAAACAAGTCCAATCCACGGTAATCATCTCTAGTAAGCAGTAGTCCCCACAGTTTTATGTATGTGGAAATGTATGTAATTACCAGATGATAGGATTTGTGATAAATTGCTGTTTCTAGTTCTAAAACGGTGAGCAGTAACCTGGCAGTCCAATGCTTGTCTGTCACATAAAGCAATTTATCTATTGTACAAAAGTTCTATTTCACTATTATAATTATAACTTAATAGTAATTATAGGCACATCCGTCAAGATCACTCTGGGAATAGCATCTGTAATACAAAATAATACTTAAATCACTTTTCAATGTCTTTTAAACACATTTATATTTCTTACAGAGTTTGGTAAGGTTTCTTATTGTTCATTAAGGATTAATCTCTTATAAGGAAGGGCTTAAATTTTCAAATGAATAATGTAATTGTACTCGTGCAACCAATCATCATCTTGGCATTAATAGTGAAGCCCCTCTCGACCATTAAGGTAAGGGGAAAATGACTGCTGGTCTAGGCTGGAAGTGCTAAGGGCATGCCAGCAGTTACAGGATTGAGCAGGTGGTGCAACAGTGTTACAGGAAGGGGTACATAAGGACAAAAAAGGGGGTCTGCCTCCTTCCTTCTTGGATCTTTGTGGATAGGATATCTCCCCTCCACCCTGCATCTTCACTTTGGGGGATGTATGTTTCAGTTGTTGTTTGTCGTTGCTTTTGTAATAGTTCTTTGTTTTGTTGTCGTAATGGTGGAAATGCTCCCCTTGCTGCCAGCATGGAATGATTAATATAACAGAGGCTATGCTCTAAAGAGCTTGGGGGTGCGGGTCCAGTGGACGGCTCATGTCACTCGCTTGACAAGGACTTGGTTATTGGGGTAAGAATCGCCTGCTGGGCTAACAGTTCAGCAGTTGGTGGCCAATGCTCTTACTAACACGAGGTTTCATGTTGTCATTTTGGGGTAAATGACAGATTGCTGACTGCTTAAGCAGGCCTAAGCAGTCATGATCCCCTGCATTTGTTCTTAAAAAGTAAATAGATCTTGTTTGTAGGTAGACACACTCCGTAAATACCCCGGTCATTTTACTGTTTGGGGCATTCGTAGTTATCTGTTTCTATGCCTTGTTCGATTACGTGAAGACAGTATTCCCTGTATGCTACAATGTGTCGTTTTCTGCCTGTACACTTTGCATCTACCGCATTGGCTCGAATATAGGCCGCACTTTCCCCCCCCACTTTAAGTCTTTAAAGTGGGGGTGCAGCCTATATTCGGGGTCTAGCGCCCGACGCCCGGGACATGCAGTCCCGGGCGCCGGGCAGGCAGCGGGGTTAGGATACAGATCCCCCGCAGCGGTGCAGGGGACCTGCATCCTACTCCCCGATATGCTCAGACAGCCTCCCTTGCCAGCACTTCCCACTGGGGGGGTTCCGGCACGGGAGGTTGTCTAAGCGCATCGTGAACCCCGGGTGTCTTGCGGGGCCGGCGGGGGACATCTACGCAATACGCGTATACAACTTCCGGTGCCGGCACATCCAGTGCCAGCACCGGAAGTTGTATACGCGTATTGCGTAGATGTCCCCTGCCGGCCCCGCAAGACACCCGGGAGTCTGCTCCGGTAAGTCGGGGGGGGGCAGAGGAGGACAGTGGCAGCATATCTCGGGGGGGAGGAGGACAGTGGCAGCATATCTCGGGGGGGGGGAGGACAGTGGCAGCATATCTCGGGGGGGAGGACAGTGGCAGCATATCTCGGGGGGGGAAGAGGAGGACAGTGGCAGCATATCTCAGGGGGGAGGAGGAGGAGGACAGTGGCAGCATATTTCGGGGGGGAAGGAGGAGGACAGTGGCAGCACATCTCGGGGGGGGACAGAGTGGCAGCATGTTTTTTTTTGGTGCTTTTTTAAAGCAAAAAACTTTTTTTTAAAAAAAGCACCAAACTTTTAGGGTACGGCCTATATACGGGGGCGGCCTATATCCGAGCCAATACGGTATATGTATCATGTATCTTTTGTGCACTGTACTTTATTGACCATGTCTTCTTGGCATTGATGTATCAATTCCTCTAACCGTGTTCCTTCCGACCCCTCCTTTATTTCCTTCTGTACCCCCCATTTACAATATTAAAAAAACATTAATTAAACATTGGATTTTGAAGAAAAAAAGTAAATAAATCAGCTTGGGTGTGATGAGTGACCATAATTTGAATTCCAGCTGTGCAAAGAAGCCAATCAGATGTTTTTGTCCTGTTTCTTTGCCACTCTTTCTCCATTACCCATTCCTTATTTCAGAAATAAAATCTAGAATAATTAAGTCTCATAACTTTTGAATACCTATTTGAACTGATCTAAGTCTGTACTTTATAGCCATATAATAGTTTTCAATGTAAATATGCAAAATACTGTTTTTCAGTATTTTCACTATTTTAATTAGACTGCTTTGTATTCAATCTGAAGACTATGGATCTTAGGGATGTTCTGTTCTTCGTATTTATATAGTATAGTATGCTCCTGTTAAGATTATCTGGAAACAGGTTCTTTAGTAGAGACAGAACACAGCATTTCTGGTGCTGATGTTAATTGTGTACTTTCTTTTGGTATTCTTCTTTTATTATTCTTTCACTTTTCTGCTGTATGTAAATTTGGATAAAACATGTGTTGTGTACAAACTGGGAACAGCTGAAACAATGTAAAACAAATACACAATTAAAGGCAAAGAATGCACCATGAACAGAAAATCTAGAAAAAAGTTTGTTATTGCAAGATATTGACCACATCCGTATTGTTGTGAAGATGGCACACATGATGAATGTTTTGTGCTGGACATCTTCTTTGGATTTTTTTAAAAATTATTTTTAAAATCAAAGAAAAAATAATGTCAGTCACTTATTATTTTAGGTGACTTTCCATACTCAAACAACAAACTGAGCTCATTATTAATGGCAATGTTAATGATACCTGTTGCTCCATAGACTTTTATTAGCCAGGCTGGATGATTAACACTGAGACATTCTATTTACCATAGCAGTAATATAAGGAGTGTGCACTGTAAACGGAGCTAAACCACATACAAATGACTAATATACAGATGCCAAAAAATGAAAAATAAAATAACTATTTGAAACTATTTGAAAACATATTTTTAATTTCATACCACTAATAACAAAATTTGGTGGGAGTTCCACTTGAAAAACATGCACTTAAATTGTTTTTTTTTTGCCAGTAACAGAATATTATGTCTAAAATTATGCCTGTTTAAGCTATGTGTGATTATTTTCCACTGAACTAAAAAATATACTTTTATTTTTCTTTTTTTCTTTAGTGGGTTCCACAAAATTGCACCTTGTATGAAGTTAACAGCTGCACTGAATAACATTTGTTTCCCGAAGAAATATTTCAAGAAGCACTGACATGTGATTAGCTGGGCATGAAATACCTTCTCCGTCTTCCATGATGATAATTGGAAATATACAGCGTTGTACTGCTCAGTGATATATACTCCCAATAAAAACCTATTGTGTAAATTATCATGAAGGTGCTTTTGTTTTCTGCAGAAATTTTCAAAAGAGTTATCGGTGGTTGTTCTGAAAGGATCGGGTAATGAGTTCAATGGTGAGGATGACATTTTCTAATAGGGCAAACCTGCGTTGCAAAAGAAAGTTAATTTCAGGCACAATTTTCCAATTTTGTCAGAACTGGCCTATTGTGCTTCTAGCTCACAGCAGGTACTTCTAAGCTCCAGAGTCATTACTTGCAGTTTACATGTTTTTTTTTTGTGCAACACTGCCAGCACAGTTCCCCCCCAAAAAGGCAAATGTATGAAAACATAATAAATATACTTATTGTGAAAACCTGTAGTTTACCAGCTCTTCTCTAACAAGAGAACTGTGTACCCCCTCACTTCCCACACTAGAAAATGAACAAACAATTCAAATATTTTGATTCACTACACATTATGTTTTATTTTTTTGAAAGACTGGAAAATAATCAGGCCATAATTTCCTTTGTATAGCCATTTTTGGGCACTGTCCCACTGACATGGGCCAGTTAGAGATACCCTCTGATCTTCTCTGTAAGGTCTAGGGAGCTGTAAAAATCCTGTGCTGTGCCACCTAGCTATGTTCTGAATCCAAGCGCTGCAAAGTGTCTCTTCTGGAAAGGCTGGGCGGTGGCCATAATTTTGGGCCTGTCCATTTCTGACTTAACAACACCCATGACTGTTTCATGGCACACCCATCAATCCAGGTGTCCTGAAATGTGGAATTTGTTTTAAGCTATGAGCCTTTATGTTGGCCATTGACCTATGTGATGAAGTGGAATGTAGATTGCGAGCCAGGCGTCCAACATCAATTCCTGACCTCACAAATGCTCTACTGGATGAATGGGAACAAATTCCTACAGAAACACTCCAAAATGCCTTCCCAGAAGAGTGGAAACCGTTATATCTGCAAATGGGGGACCAACTACACATTAATGTCTATGTATTTAGAATGCAAACTCATAAAAGTTGATGTAATGGTCAGCAGTCCCAATACTTTTGTCCATATAGTGTATAGTGCAACCAAAACTTTGTAGAACGAATGTTGTTATTATGTTGAATAATACATTTGTATGAAATAGGATTGGGGATAAACTGAAATAAAATATTAAATGTATTTATATTATGGTGTTAAAAACACATTTGCTGAGTTGTAATTCTGTATGTATTGGAATCATGCGTTTTTGTGTCCATTTGTGTAGCTTCCAGAACTATACTTGCTTAAGTTTTTGTCCATGATGTCCCCAGAAATACTGTATGATTTTAAAAAAATAATGTTAATGTGAAATAAACACTTAGCAAAAATATGTCCATCTGCTGATTGCTGTCATAAAACATATTGCTTATAAAGCAATGTGTGCTTCCTTCCCTTTTTTAAATGAATTAATAGACAATATCTACAGTATGCTAACTGAAATCAAGGCATTGACGCTATCAGGCAGCCGCATGTATTTAAACTTGTGAAAGTGGGCTATGTCTCTGCTATACTGGAATCAATTTTAGTAACAGATGGAACAAATGGATCAGTGGGATTTAAGTTCCTATTAGGTCAAGTTCGGATGCTCTCTGAAGGAAGAGATGAAAACCACTCCTGGCAGCAGGCAGACGTTCTAGCTAATGAAAAATCAAAGCAGAACATTCAAAGCAGCTGATTTTGTTTTGTTTATGTGTTACTTTTTGTGGTAATGGATCAGGAGAGTTCTGGAAGCAGGGCCGGATTGGTAATGAAAAACAGCCCTGGAAACACCAGCCCCATGTATTGTATCGCGTGGTCGAGCTCTTGTGCAAACACACCACACCCCTTACACACGCCTATTTACTAGCACTATTTACTATCCAAATAGCAAATCATTCTTTTTAAAGCTATATTAAATTGTTATTAAAATCCCAGGAACCAAACGCGTTAAAAGGCCCAAATAAGTACCTGGGAATGGACAGTCTCCATTCCTAGGCAGCCATGTGTGCTGGATAAAGATGACATCAGTGCTCAGCAGATAATACTAGATAGAATCTTATGTGATGGGATTGGGAGTAATCAGTACATTAAAAAAAATTAGCATTTTTGTATTTTTGCCCCTTGTGTATTGATGCCCCAGCCAGGGCCCCTTTACTATTGATTAATGCCCCCCACAACCTTGTGTATCTCCCCCCTTTATGCATTTATGCCCCAGCCAACCCCATCCCTTGTGTATTGATGCCCCCACCCCTTTTGTATTCCCCACCCCCCTGTTTATATTGATTTTGTAATGCCAAAACCCAGCCACCCCATCCTTTGAATATGGATATTCTTATATCTATATATAGTTATATACTGCTCTCTACACCTATACATTATGGCCGTGCCACATACAAGATGTCTGCCGTAATATGTGAACAGGAAGTGATGTCAGACTTTTTGAACATTTTGATGCCAAAACCTGGAATTGGTAGCTTCCCCCCCCCTTGTCCTATATAAATCCTCAGAGGGCATCAGACCTTGCCTTTTGATGGTCATGCCTATGTTTCATAGTGCCCATTCCTCAGTGTGCGTCCTGATTACAGTCTCCAGTGTTTGACCTTGGATTGACCTCATTGATTCTGACCTCTGGACTCCTGACATCAGCTCGTTCTTCTTTTTCCCTGATTTCTGGCACCCCGACCTCTGAGAGGGAGCAGAGAGACGGAGGCATTGCATGCCCTTTATTTTAGGCTGTTTAGAGTGAGATCTATGATCTCCCCAAATGACCCTGCTACTCCTCCAGCGTCGGCATCGGGCAGTCACAGGTATCATTTCAGTTGGGGTGGCACGATAATTGTAGTGAGCCCTCCTTGTGACACCACTGACTTACAAGCAACACACCTATTAGTGATTCAACAAAATATTAACCAACATTCAAGTTGCAGTCAAGATGCTTGGGAATTTCATTGTCAAATTCATTCACTCATATATATAACACATATTAAATTCTTACAAGATAGACACTTTAGACACTTTAAGGTTAGTTATCTCTTGTGAATAAACTCCTAAATATTTCATTAAGATAATTATGTACAACAGTGCATTCTTTAAGGATTACCGTGCTTGAACCTTGGGAGGTCAATCAATTATTTAGTCATTACAGCTGATCGACTGATCGACTTTGCTTAACTCTAAGTGCAAGCCTTCAATAAGTTCAGTGAATATGCCTGACGTTTCCTCATATATGACATTTATCCCCAGGCGTTCCCGCGCATGTGACCATTTCAAGCATTTCCAAGATTGTTAGAGCTCTAGCATGGGTTCCAGTAATTAGTACTACTTACTGTGATTTAACCAATTTGATTGATCAGCAAAGCATTTTCCACACGGGTCCTCATGGGTCCATAACCAATCCAATGATATCTCTGTTTAAAAACAACTGGTTCATCAGTAACTAGTGGACAATTTGCAGTCTTTAGGAATGGCTTTGGTAAGTGTGACAATAATTGGTTCATACCCCGGTGTTTGAGCAGCATAACAATGGCATTTAAGTTCTACTTTCAAACACTGAAATGTGTGAAAGAGTGCTGAATCATGACAACAGAATCAAAGAACACATGGAAACCTGATCGACATCATATATCCCCATCCCTCTTACCTAACCTGATGTCCCACTTTTCTGGAAAATGTTTGGTGGGTATGAGTGTTTCCAAGTGTTCTACAATCCTAACACTTACAATAATGTGCATAGAAACAGGATTTGTGGAACTACATCATTCTCCTTTTAAACGTCTTACTTGGTAACAAAAATAACTAGTGGTCACGAAGTCACACACAAAAAGTCTTGTAATGCCCCATCATCCAGACCACACTTCTAAACCAACACTGCTCATACATAGGCATCCCCTTTGGTCATTTGAAATGTGAGATAAGTATTGCCCTAGGCCTCAACTTTTCTACTCCCATGCAGTCGTTTATAGCTTTGGCTCTCTGGATACTGAATGCAGTTTAGAACCTCAGAATTATTCGTGTCGCTAACGTTTTTTTTTTTTGTATTCAACATACAGTCTCCTTACACGACCCTGGTCTTATATATAGTTTTACTGTTTCGGTTCTTCTATCAGGCATAAAAAGAGGTTAAGTGCAGAAGTGAAAGTATTCACTATACTACAGAGAGAAGTGTCTGCAATCCCCGCTGTGCTCTAATCCACTGCAAATCCTTCTGGCAGTAAGGGGGTCAGATGACAGTTTCGATATGAATTGATAACAGCCATTGTAATGAAAGAATAATTGTACAGAACTTTGTAGCACATTTCACAAAGGGAAAAAAAGACAGTCTAACAAGAAACATTGGTAGACACCAAAAGAGGGATGATACACGGCAGGAGTTTTAGTCAGGGGTCGTCAGCGCAGCCGTCTTTGAAGAGCTAGCTGTATCCCCTGAGAGTCTTTAGAATCATATTACATTATAACCTGATTAACACTGAGCATCACCTCAAACACATTTCAAAATGGCTTTGAACTTTTACAGGCGTGTCTGATCAGAATACAATTAACAAAGAGGCATCAGTATAAAAAAAAACTGAAGGCTATAATTTTTTTTCTTTCGCCTTTAAGTTGTTGGCAGTAGAAATCTGAATCCTTTGTCAGTCAAGAGTTATTGGTTCCCAGGCATATATCGAAGGCATTTCAAATAGTTTGCATTTTCATGTCCTTTGGGTCCATTGGGTAATTTTTCAAGGGACTGGTGAATGACATGCAAATGAAATACTGTACAGAAAGGTAAATCCTTGACTTTCGGTGATTAGTACAAACTTTCATTTTATAAATTAATAAGCCATAACCGAGAGCTTGCCAGCTTGCATTCAATCAGACGTTAGTGAATAGATTAATTTAGAGATATTTTATTAAGCAAGAGAACGGTACAAGTAGAGAGGGGTAATATGATTAAACATCTACTTGACCCTTGCACTGCCCATATCGAGTCAGTGACTGGCCCTCCCCAAAAACAGCATACCCTTAAATAACACACAGGGACACAATAAATTGAACACCAAGTGGATTTTTGAATTGGGAATTTATCAAATGCTGCAGCATTTCTTTCTTAAAACGTGTGCATAAGCACAAACACCTTTACAACCACAATGCTTAAACATCACCATAACATGGAACAAATCTAACCCTGCAGTTTAATGGTCCCCCTAGGCTACACCATAATCAGGTATTAAAATGTCAGGACACGGTGAATTACACATGTCTTATGCCACAGTTCGTTTAGTACTGCGCCCCCTTTTCTGTTGTTTGTTGGTCTAACATCCATCATCTCACAACATAATCTAGGCCCTAAGCCACACTTCATCTTTTAAGCCAAGACCATGCTACCAAGGTTTCCTAAAATATACCACAACTGCTCAGGGCAGGAGGGAATCTTCTCCAAATGAAAAATTAACTGGAAAGAGGCATGTTCTGGGTTCATTTACTCTTTATCACCCATCATGTCTCCTTGGCAGGGCCGGCCCTACAATGGAGCCGAATGATAAACTATCATTATACACTGAGGCAGACATTGACAGTTGTGCAGCACAACTGCTATCATTATATACTGAAACACGCGCTGACAGTAGTACAACATAACTGTTTCCATTATATACTGAGGCACGCGCTGACGGTGGTACAACATAACTGTTATTATATACTGAGGCCCACATATGCCGGTGATACAGGATAACACCTATCACTTTATACTGAGCACACATTGACGGTGGGGCAGCGTAATCCATATCACTATACATTGAGCCTGACATTTACAATAATGCAGCATAACCCATATCACTATATACAAAGCCATTGATGTGGTGTAGGCCTACCACTTCAGTGTCTGGCTTAGTATATAGTGGTAGGAGTTATGCTGCATTATTGTAAATGTCTAGATCGATGTATAGTGATAGGGATTATGCTGTACTGCCCTCAACTGCAGATCAGGGGAAGACTGTGAGAGTCAGTACAGCCTTCCCTTCTTCTGACTGCACCGTGACATTGGGAGGTCCTCTCCCCGTAATCATCCCCAAAGTCCATTTGTCCCCTACGTCACTAAACCACAACTCTCTTTTAATTACTCCCTGTAGTTCAGGTGTAGATCAAATAAACAACACATGGAAACAGCACGTGTAACT
Source organism: Spea bombifrons (assembly GCF_027358695.1). Classification (NCBI taxonomy): domain Eukaryota; kingdom Metazoa; phylum Chordata; class Amphibia; order Anura; family Pelobatidae; genus Spea; species Spea bombifrons. Next base: position 46,467,960 of record NC_071088.1, read on the forward strand.
GAATAAGACATAAATATCCTGTATTTACAGGTATACATAAATAATGTATGGAAACATAGCATTGCAGGTATAAATCAACAGAACACACAAACCCAGCATTGCAGGTATAGATCAACTGGAAATCACTCAGCACTGAAGGTATAGATCAAATAAACAACACATGGAAACAGCACCCCAGGTATTGATCAACTGAATAAGACATACAAATCCTGTATTTGCTGGTAAACATAAATAATGTATAGAAACATAGCATAGCAGATACAGACCAACACATTAACACACAAACCCAGCTTTGCAGGTATTGATCAATTGGAATTCACATAAAAACTCAGCATTAAAGTTATAGATAAAACACCCTAAATTACAGGCATAGATCACAGATTGCACACCCCAAAGCCAGCGTCCACATTGCCCACATAGAACCTGACCAGCACCCTGCGGTGGGGGTGCAAGGCCTCTGTCTCCCAGCTCTGTACGGAACAGTATAGAGTGATGGGAGTTATGATGTACTTTAGAGCATAATTATAATGAAAAAGACATTGGAAATGGTACAGCATAACACCCATCACTCTCACACACTTACCAATCCACACTTACCAATCCACAGATTCCACACATACCAATCCACAGATTCCACACATACCACACATACCAATCCACAGATTCCACACATACCAATCCACAGATTCCACACATACCACACATACCAATCCACAGATTCCACACATACCAATCCACACATACCAATCCACAGATTCCACACATACCAATCCACAGATTCCACACATACCACACATACCAATCCACAGATTCCACACATACCAATCCACACATACCAATCCACACATACCAATCCACAGATTCCACACATACCAATCCACACATACCAATCCACAGGTTCCACACATACCAATCCACAGATTCCACACATACCAATCCACACATACCAATCCACACATACCAATCCACAGGTTCCACACATACCAATCCACACATTCCACACATATCAATCCACACATTCCACACATACCAATCCACTCTCACTGTCACTCAGTCTTAATGAATGATTTCCTACCTTCTTTTCTACCTCTTTTCTTCTTACAGCAGTCTTCCTCTTCGCTCCTCTTCTTCTGTCTTCTTCCGGGTCAGAGGGCACTGTGGGCGCGGCTTCAGTGCCGCCGGGGTTTGTTGTCAGATCCCGGCGGCACTGAAGCCGCGCCCACAGTGCCCTCTGCACAGCAGCAGTTGCCGTGCGGATCGCAAGGGAGCAGTATCGGAGGTCTTTAACAGACCTCCGGCTCCCTTGAGTGATTTTAAGCCGGTTCAGGGGAACCGGCTTAAAATCACTCAAGGGAGCCGGAGGTCTGTTAAAGACCTCCGATACCGCTCTCTTGCGAGCCTGCTCCTCCAGCGGCGGACATTACTGTCCGTCTCTGGAGGGGTGCCGGGTGCCGGCAAGTTGGCACCCCCCTGATGAGCGGCACCCGGTGCGGACCGCCCCCCCCGCCCCCCGCTAGGTACGCTACTGCCGTTGCTAATTATTTCATAATCCAGTATTGCTTATTTGAATGTCATAAATACTATAGGGTCCCTACCTCCACTATCTATTACTGGCCAAAATGTGTTCCAAGGCTTGGCCGGGGTAAATGTCTATAGTGGTGGAACTGGGGGAGGAGGCTGACATCAAACTGAAACAATGGCAGTCACTCCCTGGTTGCAGATCCTGGCTGTCTGCCAGAGATAATCCCCTCAGCAAGTGATGAGATGATATACTTCTGGGGGTAGACACAGAAGTCTTTACAAAGCCAGTGCCCATAGTCGGTAGGGAGGAGGCTGGCTCTCAGGACATTACTGTCCGTCTCTGGAGGGGTGCCGGGTGCCGGCAAGTTGGCACCCCCCTGATGAGCGGCACCCGGTGCGGACCGCCCCCCCCGCCCCCCGCTAGGTACGCTACTGCCGTTGCTAATTATTTCATAATCCAGTATTGCTTATTTGAATGTCATAAATACTATAGGGTCCCTACCTCCACTATCTATTACTGGCCAAAATGTGTTCCAAGGCTTGGCCGGGGTAAATGTCTATAGTGGTGGAACTGGGGGAGGAGGCTGACATCAAACTGAAACAATGGCAGTCACTCCCTGGTTGCAGATCCTGGCTGTCTGCCAGAGATAATCCCCTCAGCAAGTGATGAGATGATATACTTCTGGGGGTAGACACAGAAGTCTTTACAAAGCCAGTGCCCATAGTCGGTAGGGAGGAGGCTGGCTCTCAGGCCTCTCCAGCGGCCCCAGTGATGGAGGGTTTCGTCACATTTATAAACACTATTTTTTTGTTATCAACATCAATAACCCATTCTTGAGGTGATCTTTATATTACTAATTTTGTTTAATCGTTTTAGATGTTCCTATAACGTAACCCCTTGCCTTTCATGAAACCATGGACAGATCATCTATTCCATCTCACGGATTCTAACTTGTGTGCCACTAGGTTATAGAAAACGGATTATCAAGAAGGAAAAAAATAGTGAAACGCTACTGTAATATTCTCTTGAGCTGCCTTTCGTGGATGCAAATTCCTTTGACGGATCAAATGTTTCCACTTTTCCGCCAGCAGAATTATACAGTATAGTGTTATATAGCAAAGCATACAATTTATTTCATTTCTAGTCAGTCATATTCCTCTCTTACCTCCTCAGGAGCAGTATGATGTATAACAAATGAATGATAGATCCCCAGACCATGATAGGTGGAATTAAATATGATTCCTCTCTTTTCTGATTTGTTCCTGCACTTAGGTACATGTGTAAGACACATAGCAGAGATTTCTCTCTTTCCCCAGGCTTATTCATTTCAGCTTTCGTTTAGCTACAAAACAACAAGTTATCCTTCATTCAGACTGAAAGAACTTTATGGTAGATGTACCGGCGCTCTCACCTTGATTGAGTTTTTATTGATATACGTAAAAAAGCATTTGCTCTTACAAACACACCACATGATAAAAATGGCTCTTATAGCTGACATCCAACTCGTAATCATTTCATCTTTTCCTACACAAACAGCAGTGGCAGTAGCTGGAAAGTTCATTTTTATAACTTTCCTCTTATGTTTTATGTTAGCCTCGGTTTAATGCACTGGGAAGTCAACTTTCCACTTCCACCGAAGAAAGGGTTTTTATACTAATTAGAACATAGATATATGTAGAATTGGAGTAAAAAAGGATAGTATAGGGGCAGAGATAAAGAAAGTAGCTAATTTGCTTAAAACAATGGCTGTGCCTTGGATGTGTATCTTAAAGGGAATCTTACAGCATTTTTATTACCAGTATCAGATTAAAAGTATTTTTTTTAAATATTGTTTTTTTTTACATAGTTCTAATTTTTACATTATGTAATGTTTTAGGTAGTCATTTGTATCTGTTCTAGCTGTGTTGTCTTAGGCCAGTCTACTAGACAAATGCTCTGACCTCCTATCTTACTGTCTTGTGGAAAACAAAATAATGGATCTGTCTTAATCACCCAGATGGACGTTGCGAATGATTAAAGTCTATGTAGGAAGGGTCTTCATTAGCATTGCTATAAAGAATCAGCTCAGTGTGGTGAACTTCACCCAAATACCACATGGCTGACAGTAATGACAGCCTCCAGCTCTGCAGATAAAAGAAGTTTATAGCAACAAAAAAAGTTACAAAACCAAGTTTTTGTCAATACCTACTTTATGTTAAAAAAAAAATTTCCGTCGGACCGCCCCCCCAGCAGTTGCCTTCTTCCTTCAACTCGCATAAACTCTACATTCCTGCATGCAAGCAGCAGTATTTTAAGCCATTTCCCAAGCACTTGCAGTTTAGGGAATAGACTCACTGGGTCTGGGGGTCTAATGTTGGCCATTAAAAATATATTGGTGAATTAGTAAAAATGGCATCTTATCTCAAACCACATATTTCATTAGTCTTTAGTGAACAAATTAACAACAAATAATGCTTTTTGTACTTATACGAGTATGATTGCTTAATTTTACATTTTTTCTTATATAAAAGGTTACCATTAACTTCAAAAATAAAGTGGTGTATCCCCAAACCTGAGAACTCTCCGGATTTGACCCAGAGATCTCCGGGTGAAGCACCGGTTCAAAACACACCCTTAAATTGGAGGTGTTTCCTGCTGACATCAGTGGGAACGCCCACAGACATCAGCGGGGCCACCCACCAACGTCACGTGACTGTGGTAAGTGTAATCTCTTTTTGCCGAAACCTGTTACAGAGTGGAGGCAGGATAAGAAAGCGGTGATGGTAGAGCGCAGGTGCGAGATGAGGAATGGGTGTCCCCAGGATCGATATCAGACAGCCCCATACAATAACACTAATGGGGTAGGTAATCTTGGAACTGCCTTTTTCCTGCCTAAGTGGTGGCATGCAGGTCTGGCCTTAGGGGTGTGCGACCTGTACGGCCACACAGAGCGCCATGGCAACAGGGGCGCCATGGCAATAAGGGCGCCATGGCAACAAGGGCGCCTGCCCGGGACTTAAGTTAAAACATCAGGTTTTTTTGTTTTGTTTTGTTTTTTTTACTTTATTTAACATCCTCCATGTTAAGTAAAGTTTTTTTAACATTATTTAACATGGAGGATGGTAAATAAAGTTAAAACAAAAAAAAAATCAATGTTTCAATTTAAGTCCCGGGCAGGGGCGCCGAGTGGTCGCTCGTGAAGTTTTCAGCAACCGCTTGGCACCATTCACTCTCCATGACTCCTTTGCGGTTTCATGCTGAGCACCGAAATATGATGTCATATTCCGGCACTCAGCTGTGAAGCGCGCACCTCGGCAGAGCGGGAAGACAGACGCCTCCCCCTCCCACCGCAGGACAAGGTAAGTGAGGATAATGAGAAGTAGGGAGAGAGGTGGAGGGGAAGGCAGTGAGAAGGGACAGAGGGGGGCAGTGAGAAGGGGAAGAGGGGGCAGTAAGAAGGGGCAGCGGGGCAGTGAGAAGGGGCAGAGGTGGGAAATGCAGTGAGAAGGGGCAGAGATGGCCAAGGCAGTGAGAAGGGGCAGAGGTGGTAGATAGTGAGAAGGGACAGAGTGGGGTAAGGCAGTGAGAAGGGGCAGAGGTGGTAGATAGTGATAAAGGGGGAGAGGGGATAGATAGTGAGAAAGGGGAGTTGTATGACAAGATTTTTTTTCCTTTCTTTTTTTGGGATGGGGGGCACCAGAGGAGTAGTCCGCACAGGGCTCCAAAACACCTAAGGCCGGCTCTGGTGTCATGGGTTGTGCATAAACCCTCTTGTCTCTCATTGGTCATTATGTATGAAGGGCTCTTACCCATTTATTTGAAATTATCACTTTGTTTAGATCTTCCTTTTGATCTGTACAGGATAAAAACAGTTACCTTTCTCCAATAAGGTATATGCTGTCTGCTACACTCTATACTCTATGCAACACCCTAAAACACTTTTATAAAAGCAACACACAAATGGAGTACCAGCCAGGCCACAGCAGATGTTTCCTATAAAATTTGTACAAGAACCTGAATGCAAAAAAAACAGAATGTTTTAATACGGCTACCCCAAACTACAGTACAAGAACCTGAAAAGGGTACAAGCAAAAATGGCCAGGGGATCTCTACTACATACCCCTAGTTCCCATTACAGGACCCCAGTTTTTCCACATCCTCCAAATTAAAATATAAACTCAAGCTGCTAAGAGCAGCTTCATAGGGGAGGGACATTATGTTTGCATTCTCTCTCTCTCTCTCTCTATATATATATAATTCACACAGTATTTTTTAGAATGTAAGGTTAGCAGAGTCTGAGTGCAGTTAAGTATACGCTTAGCGACAGACACTGACTTTCTTATAGGAAAACCTATAATGCAATATGCAAGTAAATTTATCAGGGCGGTTTATCCAGGGAGAATACCGATTGCCATCATTGATGCCCGGAAGACACTTTTTTTGCCTTATGAAAAAAAATTGTTCTTAGGATTCTTGAGGTTTTTCTTTGGATCAATTCATAATTAAATCCTCTGGATCAATCCATAATTAAAGGTGATAAAGGAATTACAGTAGTGTTTACAGTTTTGCGTATTGCTACAGAAAAAAAATCATTTTTATGTTATTTTACAAAACCTACATCAATATATCACATTGATCATAATTTAAGAAATAAATATTATGTAAATATATATATAATATTATGTAAATATGTAAATACGACTATTTGAATCAAAAAGTGAAACATTGGTTTTCAGTACATTTGCAGCTGTTGTAGGTTAGCCTTTGTTGTTTTGATGCAGATCAACATTGAAAAACAGTTCATTAGAGTTCAGGGATTCTTTCCAGGTGAGATAAGGGTTGATTGATTCCTTGTAATGAAGATGTCACAGCACAGTTCCTATAAGCAATATAACTCTCAGGCCCGCTATCTCTTTAGTTGTATCAATCCCTGCTTGCTCGATATAGTTCAAAAGACTTAACTAGGGGAAGAGATGCCTTGGACGCAGTCGCTGCATGACAACTGTACACTCCAATAAATGCTACTTATAGGTTATGTTGTACAATTAATTTACGTGAACACACATTAACTATATTGTCATATTTTACAGCTTTGTAAACAATTTAAAATCTAATAATAGAAAAACTGTTGAATTAAATCTAAACATTGGAGCTGCAAAACTCATTTTAGATGCTGATCCTGTTCCTAGAGAAGCCTACTAATGCTCATAATCTAATTTATCTCCTTTATTTCAATTAATCAGTCAGTTTCTCTTTATGCTTTTGTATCTTTTCTATGTGTTTTGCTCTGTGCCCTGTAGAAGTCAGAAATACTTGGTTATCAATTTTAGTACAATTGCTTACATCTTTTTTTTTTTATTATTATAGTCGGACATTTTCACTAATTTAGACTTTGTCCATGGCTGGGGGTTTGATATTTATCATGTCCCTCATAGTCTATTAATTTAAAAATGTTGTTTTTTATTGAATTGGATTTCTCTTTAATTTTTTTTCAATGATACACTATATAAAGATGAGGATGTACTATATATGAATATATTAACATACTGTATGTGTATATTTTTTAAACCTTTTGATATACTTGTCACCTTTTTGGGGGGCTATATGTTGGAACTATGTTGGAGTTTAACAAATGGAAGTTATTATTTTATATTTATTTTTTTTATGCAATTTTCAGTTAAATCCATTGTAGTTCTTTGAATGTCACATCCCTGGCACAACATGATGATAAGAAGGGATTTGGAGAACATAAGAAGGACATCCCTCTGTCAGGACTTGACGAAATCATCTATCGCCGAAGTGCGCCATGCGCATCACATGGTGGGAGTGGCTTACAAAAGATCAGATGCCAGTGAGCAGTTTGGAGGACACATTGTGCCAGTTTTGTGACTGTAAGGGGGCATCTACAGAAGGACTGAAAATATCTTCTGCTCGCAGTGGCTAGCAAGTTTTAATTTACGAGAAGCTCATTATTATGTTTTTAAACTAGATTTGGGCAAATAAAGTGTATTTTACAGCTTTACGCTATGTCCACTCTCTTCTCTATTGCTTTCTTTATATAAGTGTTCCTGCATCACAAGATATGCCATTATCCTATGGGGAAGGATCCTCAGAGTATGAGATTTCTAATACATATGCTGCATAAACCACAGCCCTGTTTTCTAAGGCTCTGGAGAATGTGCAAGTCTAATTGGAATATAGGGAATTTCCATTTATATAAATCGTACAAAGTTACACATTTGTTTTGTATATGGTTTTTATTTTCTTATATGCTTGGAGAATTATCCCTGGAATTGCAACACATATATTATGAAAGATAAGTAATACCAACAAATTGATATTTCACTGACAATCCAATATTGAGATGCAACCCTTTGTAGGTTTCTTAGACTATGTTTCTAATATTTAAGGCATGTTGATATACCATATAAGCCCGCTGTATTACACTCCACTCAAAAAATAAATAATACTAACAATTAACAACTTTTGTTTCTGCCATTTGATGGCACTGACTTAGCACACCAAATACACACAGAAAAGACTAAATCCCTTTTTAACTATGATTCATTATAGCAGTGATCATCTTTTTCAAAATTGTATGAGCTTGAAGAAAGGGTCAGCTAGAAATAATCCTTAAATCGTATATTTCATGATGTCCATGTAATATGAAGTGTCTAACCTCACCCCATTATATATAGATTGTATAAGCAGTACCACACAGAGGGTGTAATAGCATGCATGTATCCAGCAAAAATGGAGAAAAAAAGAATAGCAAATACATAGGCTTTCAAAGAAAATATGTATTTTGCCTTATCATATAATTGAGTGCCCTTTCATTGTATGCTATGGAAAACAGTACTCTTTTTAAATGTATTTCATTTACACTAATCATGTTAACAATACTAAACCTCAACAATGTGTGATGAAGCTCAGGTTAACACAACTGTCACATCTACAATTCCTATTTGAATCAATGGTCATTGCTGCTGGAATGACCTCTTTGTGTCCGTTACGCAGCTTAATAAAGCAATTTGTTGAAACACATTTAGTTAATTCTAGAATAACGGGCTAGATTTATCAAATGGGTGAGAAAAATTCTCAAGTAAGAAATATCTCTCTATATCCATGCTGTTGTATCCATGCTATGTCATGCTGTTCTGTAACAGTTTATTAAGTAGAATATGAAGATACTTTTTTTCTTCATAGTGAATATGAATCTATATTCATCATGACAAAACTGCAGCAGCTTTGTGTGAGCTCTTACAGGGGGTGAACCTAGGGTTACTGGGTGCAGGATTTCATTGGTGTCCCTACAGCAAGAAGCACATACACAGATGAAAGCATACTTACATGTAAGCTCACTCTAGCCCCCACGAGCACAAACATACATTAACACATACTGTACTTACATCATTCGCTAACACATACCAGCTCATACTAACACTTTGTTAACACTTTCCAATACCATACTCTAGCACATACTCTAACACCATACACTAACACAAACTCACTCTATTAGCATATGCTAACACCACTCCTATAAACTCTTAACACCACACACTATTGCTTCTACCTTACACGCAGCCTTGCATCACTCTCTGTGCAAGCTGCCATGCAACTAATGCAGGGTCTCATAGCATTTTGTTACGTGACCCAGCTTAGCACCTCCATTATAGGAGTCACTGGGCGTGGTGTGGCTTCTTTAGTAGGCCCCAAACAGAAGAATTCACACATCAGTCCCAGTGTAAGGGTCACTGTCTGAAAAAACCTTGTACCTTATCAGTCTGTTTTTTTTAGACAGTGACCTTTACACTGCTACTTTGCCACCTTAGATGATGGGCGATCTACTAATAAGAATGTGTTGAAAAAGAAAAGCAGGGGTGACAGTGCCAAATAAATGGCTTAATCAAGAATAGAATAGAATCCCACACAAGCATTCAAAAAATTTATATATATATATATATATATATATATATATATATATATAAAGGCTGTTTGTGGGCGGGGTCTCGGGGAGTATTTATACCCAGTTTCAGGGCCCTCTCCTTCTAGGCGTTTTATTAGAGGTGTTGGGGCATTTTATTTGCGCTGTTGGGACGTTCCATTTACACTCCTAGTCCGTTTACTTCTCATTTAGCATTCCACCCCCTCCCTTCTTTGTCTTGAAACTGGGTAAGCACTCTCAATTCCTTTCATATGCTCTTCTGGGCACACGGGGGGGGGGACTCATTTGGGGATTATATCAAGAGCTGCTGCAGCTCTACTTGTTTTAGGGATAGGGGGAGGTGTGCTTGCTAGAGAAGGGAAGGGGGGTCGTTTAGGTGCTTAATTTTTTTTTTTTTTTAAAAAACAGTTCTACCTTTTGGCACCTTCTGCCACACTCATCTCAAACTTTCCCCCCAACACCATCAAATTATACATAGTGGGCATACAACATAAGGTTTCCCGGATAGGTTTTCCCTTCCTAGCGCGCATCCCAAACCCAGAACAGGAGTTGAGAAGAGCCTTTAAAGACCTTGCAAATTCTAACACAGTTGTACAAAGCTTTTATTAATAAATTCCTTTGTTCATTTCAAAACCAAATATGTCTAATTTTGCCTTGATAATATGGTCAACTTGAGTAGTAATTGGAGCTAAAAATGCAACGTGGCAACCAATTTAAGGCAACCAATTTTAATCAAAGTTCTCAAAGTATCTGGGGGTACTTCAATACCTATTGAACTCCTGTGAGTAAATTGGATTATTAGGAGTACTTAATTCTTAAAAATGTTAAATTGATGACAAGAAAATACATGATAAACATTGATATAGACTTCCTGTATTCTTTTCCCTAACAGTGTAACTACTTTTTAGTAGTATGTCCCCAGTGTCGTCATTATAGTTCCTGTTTTCACACCCATCCTACTTTTGCCTTTTTAAAGTCCTCAGAGAACCAAGTCATTATGCAGCGGAGCTTGTAAAATGATCAACACGAGATTCTGTGAGTCCCGACATACATAGTTAATCTTGAAGGAATGAAGGGTCATTGCTTTAACAGTTCACATGCTAACTATAAATCATGACTGTAGAACAGGCTTTTAGGACAAAATGGCTAGACACTCTGGGGCCTTGCTAAAAGCCCATTTAGACTGCTGAGAATGAGGCTGACTATACCATTAACTTCAGAAAAGGCAATCAAAGCCCATCTGATAAAAATCGAATCCTGCTCAATGAGACAAGTTAAGCAGTTTTGTTTTTCGTGAACAAGGGTACTATTTTATACACATCATGTCCGTACCCAATGAGAAATGTTGTTCATGTGGGCAGCATGGATTAATTACATCTGTTACGAAGACTAGCAGGTCGCAGTACCTTTTTTCTTCTAACATTCTGAAAAGATTGTACAGTTCAGATTGCTACACTGAAGTGCCAGCTCCCTGCTGACTCTCGACCTGTTCATTCTAATTAGCTGGAATACAAAATTCACTGTACAATGAAGCAATCATGTCATACGATTTCGTTCTACAGCACAAAATGTAGACATACTGTAGCAATAAAGAAAATCTGAATTGAATTGGAGAGAAAGCAAAAGAACTGGGAAAGGAAGAGTGAGTTTTAAAAAACTTTTTTCTTGAGGCCATATTGTTTGTACTTTTTTCTGTTCTGTTTCTCAATTTATGTAATATTGGCAACAGTAACATGAGTACTTCTTGCTCATTAGAAACTAGAACATTGGAACATTAGGAAGGTTGAGAACCACTGTTCTAGGGCAATAGGGCTCAGGATGAAGTGAAGTTTTATTTAACTCAACATATTTTGTCCAATCAGAAATCATTAAATAAAGACCTAGCTCCCAATAGGAGCTCTCTCTGGCTACACTTTGCTGGCCCAGATTGACCAGCCCAACTATTCACTGCCTGACCCAGCTATGCCAGGCTCTGGAAACCTTCCTCAAGTGCCACACACATGCCTCTCCTTGCCCTGGGAGCACAGGGTAACTTCCTCACCCCTCAACAGTCTCCCTGATTATGAAGCTTCAGGGGATTTTAATTTCGAGCACCTGTACCTGATGCAGGCTTCATTTGAATTGCAGGCTGGATTTTGTAGTCTCCTGCAAAATATGTAATGAACTATTCACTGGGAAGGGAAATAGAACATTTATCCACCCTGCTCTCTGATAGCTCCAACCCAGGGATTCAGGGATAGATCATTTGGATAACAAGGTAGCCTTGTATTAGTAATTCCAAGTCAGACAGGGTCTTCTAGATATTCTGTCCAAGCTCTTTTGAAAAAGCACAAAGTAACAGGCAATGTTGGGGGCCATAGATAAAGTAGTCAGCCAAGGAAAGGTTTACTTCCCTTTGCAATCTCAAGATCCAGGAGTGCCATCTACTCAAGACTGGCAGAATACAGTGGGACTGTAGCGAAGAAGTCTGGTCAGTAGTGGTCTTCATGGAAGACTTGCGGCCAAAAAAGGCATACCTCCGACGTGGAAAAGAGGCCAAGTGACTCAACTATTCATGAAAACACGGGAGCCGGGTTGCAGAGAAATGGCTGCAGGTGCTGTGGACTGATGAGTCAAAATTTTAAATTTTACATTTCTTCAGCATAAAGAAGAACAGGGTGTCCTGGGAGGATGATATGGCCCCCACAGAGTCCTAATTTCAACATAATTGAGTCTTTCTGGGATTGCATGGCAAAAGAGAGGTAAGTGTGGCTGCCTAACTCCAGAACAGATCTTTGAGACAATCTACCTGCCAAGCTCAAATCTGTGTGCAAGTGTTCCTAGAAAAATGTATGACCCTGAAGGCAAAGGGTGGTCTCGCTAAATATTGATTTTCCTTCTGTTCACTCACTTCACTTAATGTGATATAACTAAATGATTAAAACATTTTTGTAAGCATCTTTACTTTCCAGCATTTTTTTACACCTGCCTAAAACTTTTAGACAGTTATATATATATTTATATATATATATATATATATATATATATATATATATATATATATATAGCTATCCTCTAGCTATCTATCTATCTACACATACACAACAAAATATATATACATACACACACACAACAGAATTAGCATATATGCATATACTATATTCTATACTGCTGACATATTTGCATCAGTTTTTTAAGATGCACATAGGCAAATGCTTCAGAATACCCACAATGATATCCAATCAGAGGATGTGAAACGAGAGCTAGTTGGGTGCTGTGTGCTGATACTACTTGTTTGAAATGCAAATGCAGAATAAAAAATTACATTTTTAAAAATAATATTTATGCAAATAATTTTGCTTGTTGCTTTTTATCCCCTGTAAATTTGAATAATTCAAAGTATGATTTAGGGGGCTATTTAAGGTATAATCTGTGAGGAATCGTTTAATGCTCTATTTGATAATATTTTTTATTTTCAGCCATAGGACATTATTTACACAAACATGTTATCTTCTAATAGTGTGATACAAATGAATAAATTGAGAGTCTTGCCCAATCCCAATATTCACACACACACATATATATCATGGGTCTTGGGAAATACCCTTGCTTATCCTCTCTGCGTAGGTTCTCATCAATATGTCAGTAACCTCAAATACATCCCTCACTGCAAAGAAAATAATATTTTTTTTCTTTATCGCATTGGCAATTGTATTATCCATATGAAATAGGGATAACAGTATGGTCACCCCTAAGTAAAGATCTAGTGTATGTATCACTATATATGCAACCTAGCAGGTAGTAACATCTGCTGCTGGTTCATTGTGCATTTGGACACAGCAGTTGTCCTGGTAATGATGCTTATCTGAATAGAGCTCTCTATGATGCTGCCCAGTACAACCATTTAAATGCCTGGCGAGGAATACAGACAAAAATAAAATCTTTCTAGAAATTTGGTTTGAAAAATGTATTCTGTACATAAAATTTTATTTAAAGCTGCTTCAGTTATGCTGTTTTTGGCTGTTTTGTGTATAAGGTAGTCAATTTATTTAATGATGGTAAAACCCCACCTGCCACTGAATAAAACATGTTTAATATGCCATCTCCTTATGTATAAAAACAACCACTATTTATATGGAATCTTTCCAACAAGTGTCAATGGGTAGGCACCGAGCAACATTTTGATAAATTAATATTATTTCATCACCTACCTTGTGAGCAGGGCCGGCCGAAGACTTAACGCCGCCTGGGCGCCATTATTCCCCCCCCCCGGTACTTACCTTTAAAGAGTCCTGCCGGCGAGTCTCCCTGCTCTGCCACGGTGCCGGTTTGTAAATTGACGCCACTTCCGGCGCTCATCATTACAAGCCGGCACCGAGACTGAACAGGGAGACTCGCCGCAGAGGAGAGAGAGAGGGGCGCCGAGCGGGTAAGCGAAAACTACTCGGCGCCTCTCTCTCTCTCCTCCGCTTCAAAACAAACAACCAAAAAAAACGCTTGGGGCGGCAAAGTGCCGCCCCTTCTAAAGTGCGGCCTGGGGCAATTGCCCCAGTCGGCTCCATTGTAGGGCCGGCCCTGCTTGTGAGGGTGTCAAACATAATAATTAGTTAGGTACAACCTTCTACCATATGTCCTTATGCACAAGGACAAAGAACATATTCTCTGACAAGGCAACTATATGAATCTTAAAAGAAAAATCATCTTTCTCATGGTGCTTCACTCACTGATATATAAATAAAAGTTATAAATAAAATTAATTATGGAATCTATTATTAGCAAACTCCCTATTGGAGACAATCGTTAGACAAAAATGATACCTGTTTTATGGTAATGAATATACCTTTACGCTGATGTTTTAAAATTTGTTTGACGTTTGAAAATGTTTTGACATTTTAAAATTCTAAATAATTTTGCCTATAGACAACTGGACAATTTCACTCATTTAAATATGACCTATAACCTATTCTTCTACACGTCTAACAAGTCCTAGTAGGAGCAAGAACGTGGTGAAAGATTGTCAACAAAATGATTGACCACAAAAAAAACACTACCACTGTACTCATCCAAGAACTGCCATACACAGCAGCTTTCAGGCGGTAGATTTCAACTAATGGTATGAATTTAATATATATATACAGTATCTCACAAAAGTGAGTACACCCCTCACATTTTTGTAAATATTTTATTATATCTTTTCATGTGACAACACTGAAGAAATGACACTCTGCTACAATGTAAAATAGTGAGTGTTCAGCCTGTATAACAGTGTAAATTTGCTGTTCCCTTAAAAATAACTCAACACACAGCCATTAATGTCTAAACCTTGGCAATAAGGTCCCCATTTCCTTTTTTGGACACCTTTGAAGCCAGCCACCTCAATTTATCCCATCAAACCATATATGTTTGAAAGTCAGACATCCGGGGTATTTCAAACAAGCTTTCATCAACCTTTAGGGTAGTAAACCTTTAATTAGTTGTGTCTACTTTAGGGCTGCAACAACTAATCGATAAAATCGATAATAATCGATAATGAAATTCGTTGCCAACGAATTTCATTATCGATTAGTTGAATCGATTATTATCGATTATAAAATGAGGGTTTTTTCAGAGCAAACGCTCTGAAAAACACCCCTCATTATATAATAGTTTAGTCTGACTCACAGCAGCAGCTCCTACTTACCAGTCCCTCCCTGTAAATCACTGTGACAACTGGCCCCGCCCCCTTCCTTCTCCCAGAAGGCCAGAACCACATGGCTGTGACACTCATCTAACTGTAAGTATAAAATTAATATTTGGGCTACTGAAAGTCAGGGGAGGTGGGGGTTAATTTAGGGGCAGTTATGGTTAATGGGGTGTTTAGGGTTAATTTAGGGGCAGTTATAGTTAATGGGGTGTTTAGGGGCAGCTATGGTTAATGGGGTGTTTAGGGGCAGTTATGGTTAATAGGGTGTTTAGGGTTAATTTAGGGGCAGCTATGGTTAATGGGGTGTTTATGGTTAATTTAGGAGCAGCTGTGGTTAATGGGGTGTTTGGGGTTCATTTGAGGCAGTTGTGTGTTTAGGGTTAATTTAGGGGCTGTTGTGGTTGACAGGGTCTTTAGGGTTAATTTAGGGGATGCTGTGGTTAATTAGGTGTTTAGGGTTAATTTAGGGTAGTTGTTTTGATGGGGTATTTAGAGTTAATTTAGGGGTAGTTATGGTTAATGGGGTGTTTAGGGTTAATTTAATGATGAGGACTGAGGGTTAATTTAATAAAGTTAACTTAAGGTGCAGTTAGAGATAAAGGGGGGCAGACTAAAGGGAATCTAAATCCTGGGGGCAGTGAAGAGTAACCCAGTACTTATTTATAAAAGTATGGTGTCAGTGTGCTGTGAACAGGTCTGTGACTCTATGAGGGGACTATGAGATATCTGGGGGGTATAAGGCATATCTGGGGAAGACAGAGTGACATATCTGGGGGTATAAGGCATATACAGTATATAAGGCATATGTGGGGAGGGCAGTGTGGCATGTCTGGGGAGGACGGAGTGGTGTATCAGGGTGTATAAGGCATATCTGGGGGTAGAGTGGAGTGGTATATATGGGGAGGGCAGCGTGGCATGTCTGGGAGGCAGCGTGGCATGTCTGGGGAGGATGGAGTGGTGTATCAGGGGGTATAAGGCGTATCAGGCACAGTGGCATATGTGGGGGTCGAGTGGCATATGTGGGAGGCAGCGTGGAGTGGCATATGTGGGAGGCAGCGTGGAGTGGCATATGTGGGAGGCAGCGTGGAGTGGCATATGTGGGAGGCAGCGTGGAGTGGCATATGTGGGAGGCAGCGTGGAGTGGTATATGTGGGAGGCAGCGTGGAGTGGTATATGTGGGAGGCAGCGTGGAGTGGCATATGTGGGAGGCAGCGTGGAGTGGCATATGTGGGAGGCAGCGTGGAGTGGCATATGTGGGAGGCAGCGTGGAGTGGTATATGTGGGAGGCAGCGTGGAGTGGTATATGTGGGAGGCAGCGTGGCATGTCTGGGAGGCAGCGTGGCATGTCTGGGAGGCAGAGTGGCAAGCCTGGGCTCAAATGTGCATAAATTGGGGGGGCTGGTTGGGAAATAAAGACAAGAAATGCATTTTATCAAAGTTTTTTTTATTCTGCTGTTTGTATTTAACATCATTTGTTTATTAAATTATTTTAAATAAATGAAAAATTTACATTCATTTTTTTTATCCGATTAATCGATTAATCGACAAAATAATCGGCCAACTAATCGATTATGAAAATAATCGTTAGTTGCAGCCCTAGTCTACTTATTGGTTACACATAGCAGGGTTCCAAGGTGCGCATGCTGGCTGGTGCTGGAAGTTATTCCGGGGATAACAGGAAGATACAGCTGGGTGATCTCTGGGAGTTACTACAGCTCTCTTGGTGAACTCGTTACATTGGCGGCAGCGGCGGGATCCTCCTTTCAAACGTCCCAGCGGAGTACCAGAGGGTATATCAGCAGCAAGCTAAAGATGGTTCCAGCACTACAGGACGTGTTGGTGCGCAGCAGAGTCGCCAGTTCCATAAATGCCTGGATGAAGGCTCTCAGAGTGGACCAGGGTGTCCGGGGAATAGTCCTCCCATCCTCCAAGGAATGGTACGTGCTACAACCGAATGCAGTACCTGGGAGAACAGCCCCAAGAGGACTTGGTGGGTGAATTGGAGAAGTTGCTTCCTCTTGAAATGACTGTGGATTGTGGATACCGGGCCCTGTATTGGCAGGCCGCGCAGTCGTGTCCAGAGCTGAAGGATGACTACATGCCAGAGGGCGATGACTCTGGCGGTCGGGGATTGATAATGGAAAGCCTACAGGAGGACTGAGAATTTGGAAGCCCATCGAAATATCTGTGCAAAGAGATCCGGGAGTTCAGGGAAGGGATTCTCGCAGATGTGCCCAGTTACCTGCCCGACTTGTGGGCTGATTTCGATTATTTGGTTTACCAAGAATGGATCCTGGAGCAGGCCTACAGAGAACTCTTTGACCGTGCTCAGCAGTGTGCCCCAGTGGATCCTGTGAGTATTGTGCCCCCACCAGAAGCACAAACATCCGAGCAGAGCGCAACTGGCCTCGGCCCACTCCCTTCCCTCACCCCAGACACTTTGCCCTATTCCCCCAAATATGGCCCAGAAACTGACCGAGACCTCCCCTGCATGTCCCAGCCAGATCTCCCAGCTGAACTGCTGGCATCGAGGCAGAGCACTGTTGGCCTCTGACCACCCCTTCCCCTTGTTCCCAAGCCTGACCACAGCAACCAAGGAGGGTCCAGTTGGGCAGCCCCAGAGTTAGTGGTGCACCTGGATTTTACAAATGCAGCTGAAGCGTTGCCCTCAGGGCAGAGTGCCGCTGGCCTCTGCCTGCTCCCCTCTGTGACCCCTGCTCCATTGGCTTTACCCCCACAATGTTGCGCAGAGGCGGTGATTTCTATGGATCCTGTAATCCCAGCAGAAGTGTTGGCAATGGGAGAGAGGCAGATCGACATCTCTCCCCAACAGCTGGAGTATACAGGAGGGGATGCATGTGGCTTCCCTCCCCTTGCTGCGGATCATACAAACATTTGTACCATGCAGGTGGATTGGACTACGGTCGCCACCTGCAGTCCTCAGAGGTGCCAGACAGTCAGCCCAGAACCCCATGTGGAAGGGACCCCAGACTCTCGGCAGTTACGTTATTTGGGAGAAGCAGGGTGCGGCTGGGTGAGTGCTGCTCTTTTGTTAAATTGTTTTAGGGAGTAACAATTTGTGGCTGGCAGTGGTGGTCCAGATATACAGACTGACTTCTGAGTCAAACCGTGTGGGGTCTTATCAGATGTCAGTCTCCCCCAGAAAAAGAAGATATGTGATGGAGTGTGTGACAGAACTGTCCATCACTGGGGCCTCTGGAGAGGACTGAAAGCAAGCCTGCTACCCACAGATTATGGACCTTGTCTCCCTGCCCTGGCGAGTGGGACTGTTGTCCTCATCTGGGACCCGAACTCCCCAGTCTCTAAGTGCACCCCAGTACTAGTTAGTGGGACAGGTGCCTCTTGCCAGCCCCCTGCATCCACAACTCTAGGAGCACGGAGCTGTGCTCTCCGACTGAACTGGTAGCAGACCCGGTTGGGGTCTGGCCCCAGTTCAGTCTTCTTTTTAAAAGGGGAGATATGTGACAGAATGACCTGTCATACAGGTCCCCAAGGTACTCAGGGATGGCTCCAGCCTGGCTGTGAAACAAAGATAGCACAGGTAGGAACTCCATCCCATCAATAGGATTGCTGCCAGGGGATTAAAGGTTGGGTTGTCTACATGTACCTGTTTATCAATGTTAATTTATGTTAATGAAGTTCTGTGGATATATGAGTCTACATTTTACATCAATAAACTGTTCATTCCTGCTGTACTCAATTCAAGGTAGTTGTGTGTCTACTTATTGGGTACACATAGCAGGGTTCCAAGGTGCGCATGCTGGCTGGTGCTCAAAGTTATTCCGGGGACAACAGGAGGATACATCTGGGTGATCTCTGGGAGTTACTACAGCTCTCTTGGTGAACCCATTACAATAACTGTACAGCCTCTGGTATATATTACTGTCAAACATCAACCCAATATATATTCTGCACCATCTCCTGAGTACAGTGATACCACCCATCATGGGATTGTTGGGTTGAGTGTGTAATAAGCCACATTTGGGAGGTGTGCATTTTTCAAATTGGAATTTTGACATGTTGAAAATTCTACCCCCATATGCTATTTGTGAGATCTTTGAAGCCAGCTCCAATTTACCCCATCAACTCAGGTTACTTCAAAATGCACACATTTTACCACCAGCCTTTGTCACAGTGTGCCGTAGTTTTTTCTTGGTCTTTTGCTGCTGTAGTCCATCTGCTTCAGTTGTAACGAGTGGTTATTTGAGTTACAGTTGCCTTTCTGTCATCTCAAACCAGTCTGCCCATTCTCCTCTGACAGACATCAACAAGGCATTTTGTCCACACAACTGCTGCTCACTGGATATTTTCTCTTTTTTTTCGGATCATTCTCTGTAAACCCTAGAGATGGTTGTGTGTGAAAATCCCAGTAGAGCAGTGGTTTCTGAAAAGACCAGCCCGTCTGGCACCAACAACCATGCCACGTTCAAAGTGACCACATCTACATGCCTAAAATGCATTGAGTTGCTGCCATGTGATTGGCTGATTAGCTATTTGTGTTAACAAGCAATTGAACAGGTGTACCAAATAAAGTGACCAGTGAGTGTATGTTCATCAAACCTAAAAGAAAATGAAATCATTAACCTAATGGAGAAGACGGAGAAGCTTCCGCTCCATAGTCATAACATAGTATAATAACGCGTTTTCATAGTGCCTTTTTCCCAGTGGGATTAAAAGTTCTTTGTAGCGTACTCTCTCAGAATTAACCGAATTGGCAGCTGAATAATAGATGTTATTATTACCTAATCAATGGTACTCATTTATCGAACCTTGGAAGGATGAAGGGCTGAGTTGACCCTCCCTGGATTAGGCCCTGAGGTTTTCAACAGGCTCTGCAGTCAAGGTATCTTATGATCTATTAATCCATTGATGATCCCCCACCCAGAATTCTTGCTTATCTAGATATATATAACTTGACATGTGATAGGGAATGCCAATAACACTAAAAAGAACTACAATATGCATTAAAGTGCACTTTTAGGCTGGCGTGTCCCTTTAAGAATGTTGCATAGCCCTATGTTCTTTTCGTATTGTCAAAATAAAATCTTGTTGAAAGTCTATAATAGTATAATTCTTAGTTCTGAGACAGCCAATACAGAGAAATGTTTTAAAAGCAATACTTTCACAAAAAGGGTTTCTCAAACTGTGTTTTATGAAGATAAAGTACCTAAGGTAATGATGAAAATAGCTGAAAATAAATGTAGAGTTTTTGGTTGTCTTTTTTTTAGTTTTTTTTACAACATCCTAAGCAGTGCCTCGATAACAATATTATATAAGTATACTAGGTAGAGGCTCAGTTGTCCCCTGCTAAGAGGACATTCCAGGACATAATGCTAATTTAAAACTATGTTGCAAATGCTGAAGCCAAAAGGGGCAACAAGGACATTAAACTTTAAAATGCTAATTTTAAAATGTCTAACCTTTTAAGAATGATAAGCTGGATAGAAGTAGTCAATGAAAAATACCAAAAGAGAACAAGAAAGTCCTAATAATAAAAGAACAGAATAATTTGGTGCATGAGCAAGCTGGACCAAGATAACTTATGCACCAACATTTTGGTCAGTTTACATTAGCAAGAAACCAAAGAATAGTTTTTATGAATCAGATTGCCAACCATTAAATGGGTTACCAAGACATATACCGTATTGGCTCGGATATAGGCCACCCTGTATATAGGCCGCACCCTAAAAGTTTGGTGCTTTTTTAAAGAAAACGTTTTTTTCTTTAAAAAAAGCACCAAAAAAACATGCTGCCACTCTGTCTCCCCCCCAAGATATGCTGCCACTGCCCCCCCGAGATATGCTGCCACTGCCCCCCCCAGATATGCTGCCACTGTCCTCCCCGCCCCGAGATATGCTGCCACGTCCCCCCCAAGATATGCTGCCACTCTGCCCCCCCCCGACTTACCAGAGCAGACTCCCGGGTGTCTTGCGGGGCCGGTGGGGGACATCTACGCAATACGCGTATACAACTTCCGGTGCCGGCACTCAGCGGATGTGCCGGCACCGGAAGTTGTATACGCGTATTGCGTAGGTGTCCCCCGTCGGCCCCGCAAGACAACCGGGAGTCTGCTCTGGTAAGTCTTGGGGGCAGAGGTAAAACGCATCGTGCGGACGGTCACCGGCTGCGGCGATGCTTTTTCTTTCAGGAATTGTACCAGAGGGATTCTTTTCTTTCAGGAATTGTACCAGAGGATTGGAGGAAGGCACATGTGGTTCCTATTTTCAAAAAGGGTTCCAACTCTGTGCCCGGAAATTATAGACCTGTGAGCCTAACTTCCGTTGCTGGGAAAGTATTTGAAGGGCTGTTTAGGGATAATATTCAAGAATTCCTTGGGAAGAATAGTATTATTAGCATAAATCAGCATGGTTTTATGAAACATAGGTCCTGTCAAACTAATTTAATTGCATTCTACGAAGAAGTAAGTAGAAGTGTCGATCAGGGTGTTGCAGTGGATGTAATCTACTTGGATTTTGCCAAGGCGTTTGACACGGTTCCACACAATAGGTTAGTATTCAAACTGAAAGAAATTGGCCTAGATAGAAATTCCTGTTCTTGGGTAGAACATTGGCTTAGAGATAGAGAACAGAGAGTTGTTATAAATGGTACATTTTCAAGCTGGTCAAAAGTGGTAAGTGGTGTCCCACAGGGTTCTGTTCTGGGACCAATTTTATTCAACATATTTATAAATGACCTGGCAATAGGCGTTGAAAGTCATGTTTCTGTGTTTGCAGATGACACTAAACTAGGTAAAGTTATACAGGGCGAGCAGGATATTACTGTGCTGCAGAGGGATCTAGATAGACTGGGGGACTGGGCACACAAATGGCAGATGAAATTCAATGTAGATAAATGTAAAGTTATGCACTTCGGGGTAGCGAATGCACAAGCAACCTACACCCTAAACGGTAGTGAATTAGGGGTAATGACAAATGAGAAGGATTTGGGAATTGTTATAGACAACAAACTAGGCAACAATGTGCAATGTCAGTCAGCAGTTGCTAAGGCCAGTAAGGTATTGTCGTGTATAAAAAGGGGCATCAAGTCGCGTAATAAAGATATAATTTTGCCTCTGTATAAATCAATGGTAAGGCCGCACCTTGAGTATGCTGTGCAATTTTGGGCACCTTTTCTAAAGAAGGATATCATAGTACTAGAAAGGGTGCAGAGGCGGGCTACAAAATTAATAAAAGGAATGGAGCACTATCGTTATGAAGAAAGGTTAACTAATTTAAATCTGTTTAGTTTAGAGAAACGTCGCCTCAGAGGGGATATGATAGCATTATATAAATATATTCGGGGCCAATACAAACCATTGTGTGGAAATCTGTTCATAAACAGGACTATGCATAGGACACGTGGTCATGCATTTAGACTGGAAGAAAGGAGATTTAGACTAAAGCAGAGGAAAGGGTTTTTTACAGTAAGGACAATAAGGATGTGGAATTCTCTGCCTGCAGAGGTAGTTTTATCAGAGTCTGTACAGACGTTTAAACTGCGACTGGATGGATACCTGGAAAAACGTAATATTCGGGGATATAATCTTTAATTATGGGGAAACAGCTTATTGATCCAAGGAGAAATCTGACTGCCATTTTGGGGTCAAGAAGGAATTTTTTTTCCCTGGTTAGTGCAAAATTGGAAAGAGCGAAGCCGGGTTTTTTTTTTTGCCTTCTTTTGGATCAACAGCAACAAATTAACAGATATAGGAAAGGCTGAACTTGATGGACGCATGTCTTTTTTCAGCCTATGTAACTATGTAACCTCTGCTGCCGGGACATCTGCACGATGTGCTTTAACAATCTCCCTTGCCGGGACTCCCCCGGTGGGAATTCCTGGTAAGGGAGATTGGTAAAGCACATCGTGCAGACGTGCCGGCAGCGGAAGCCGGTGACCGTCCGCACGATGCGTTTAGACAACCTCCCGTGCCGGCACCCACCCGTGGAAAGTGCTGGCAGGGGAGGCTGTATCCTAACACCCATCCCATCATACCTAATGTAAAAAATGTATGGCTTTGTAAAAAAATAATGTTTATAGTATGCTGCTTATAAGTGCCGAGAAAGTATGGAAATTCTATATAAATTAGGTATTTCTGAAATCAGGACACCTGAATTGATACATTTTCCATCACTTTACCTAATTTTGTGAGGATTCAGAGGGGAAAATATATAAAAAATGAGGGTTTTTTTCTAATTTTTGCTAGTTTTTACTAAATTTCTCATCCTAAATTTTCAGCTAATTATCTAACCATCATATCAAAAGATAGCCCTCTCTCTCCTTGAAAAATAATATATACCGTATTTGCTCGATTATAAGACGACCCTGATTATAAGACGATCCCCCAAAATCTAAATATTAATTTAGGAAAAAACAAAAAGCCTGAATATAAGACGACCCTATAGGAAAAAAGTTTTACTAGTAAATATTAATTCATGTAAACAATTTTTTCATATTTAATAAAAGCTATGATTGAGAAAAATATTTTTTTTATTTCCTTTTATTTGCCAACCTGCCCCCCCCCCAGTTATGCACATCTGCCCCCAAGGTTGCCACTCTGCCCCCAGAAATGCCTTATACCCCCTATTTGCCACTCTGCCTCATGATGTGCCATTTAAACCTCTATATGCCACTCTGCCTCCAGAAATGTCTTATACCCTCCTATATGCCACTCTGCCCCATGATATGCCTTTTAACCCCCTATATGCCAGAGTGGCATATAGGGGGTTAAAAGGCATATCATGGGGCAGAGTGGCATATAGGGGGTTAAAAGGCATTTCTGGAGGTGTATATATATATATATATATAACTGCTGACAGCAATCACACTCCTATCAAGCCAAGGCAGCCAGTACATGCTGGAACCCCCCCTTACACATCCATGCTATCTCACACACACTCATTCACAAACATTTAAATACTCATTCATTCCATTAATCACACATGCTTCACACATTAATCACAAAAACCCTCCACCACCCCCTTACCTGAACTGCAGATCTCTCACTCGAAGACTTCTGCAGGGGCCCGGCTGTGCGAGCAACTTCTCTGGCCCCGCCCCCAGAGGAAGGAGGGGGGAGGCAGAATTATGTGACACTCTGCTAGCTTCCTGTTCTCCTGCTTCTAGTAGAAGAGGTGCTGCTCGCGACCAAAGCACCGGTAAGCAGCCTGGCCCCAGCGGACATTTTTTTGAGGTCTGATTAGAAGACGACCTCGATTTTAAGACGAGGAATATTTTTCAGAGCATTTGCACTGAAAAAAACCTTGTCTTATAATCGAGCAAATACGGTAGTTTACATGGGTACGCTATTTGCGGGAAAGGTGGGGGGGATCGCTGAACCGACACACTGTAAAAATGGCAAAATTGCTTCGATACTTGAGGTACCAAAAATCATGGGACTGAAGGGGTTAAAGTTGAATTCATATTTGTATCACTTCATTTGTTTGCCAATATAACAATTAGAGACTTTAGATATTCATTTGAAGGCACAACCGGAAAAAAAACAGAAAAAGTATGCTACTGGTTGAAAAAGCAAAGTCAGCCATTAAAAGTTCATGGACAGGAAGTTTGGTTCTTATGCTTGCAGCTCCTATAACAGCAGGCGTCACTCATTAGTGAACTAAATGGAGAGTTTAAGGCTGGGATCCAGGATTACTGGTGTGACTGGGAGTCTCCTCTCTTTCTATTCTCTTACATGGTTGCACAGAACACAGGCTTTTAGCACCCAAAGAAATTAAAAACACCAATCATATTATCTACCATTTACTTGCAACAGTAGAGATAAAATTTTTAAAGGTGTTGTTCCATGAAGACAAAACATTTATTGCACTCCTAAATACAGTGCTGCACAACGCTAGGCCTTGAGGGCCAGCAAACAGGCAAGGAATTCTGTGTATCCTGCCCAGAAAACAAGTAGTTTAATGAATGTTTAATTGAGATGCCTGTACTCAAGCGGGGATATCCAGAAATTGTCATTTGTTTGCAGTCCTTGAGGCCCGAAGTTGTGAACCACTACTCTACCATGCTAAGCAAATAAGTCTGAGCAGATATGCAATTTTATTGTTTTCTCTGAAGGTTTAAACACAGAAAACGTTTAAGAAGCTTTTTTTTCCTTTTCTATGGCAACAACTTTTCCGTGCTTTCTTCTTTACCTTAAGTGCAACAAATACATTTTTACTTGATTAAAGAATAATTTCAGGGAGGGGTTGGGCATTCAACAGTACTAAAGAATTACTGGATTTTACTAAAACATGACGTAAAGTCATGATTTTATGAAAGACACGGAGGCGAATATTGTGCATTAACCCTTTCTTTATTCCAAACAGCAGCAAAGAAAAAATACATTGATGAAAGCAAACAACCAATAAACATGGTATAGAGTAAGCCCCTCCCACATATTAGTCATAATAATAACAATATAAAAGGACTAGAACAGCCCCTAATCTTCCTCTTTCTTTGACTGGAACACGACTCAGCCCAGCAGCTCAGGAAACAAAGGAATCACAACCGGAACACATCCAACGTAAACCGCAACGCCGCACACTCCGGGAGAACGAAAAACTTGTCCTCAAGGAAACACTGAAGACGGAAACAACAGCCGAAACTCAACCTGCAAAAGAGAAGGCGACATAGGATATGGAATCGATTAGTCCCAACAGACCGACATTGAGGGCAAATACATGAAAAACCACGGCAGACATGAATGAGAACCATAAGAAAAAATCATAAAACATGGCATGAAGACATACTCAGAGAAAAAACATAACCTCAAACCTGGCCAGTGCAGAATCAGCGAAATCCTTGGAAATAGCAAGGCACATAAAGAACCAAGGGGAGGGAAAAATTTCTGAAAAAGGTAAATAGGGAAGAAAACAATTTTTAGAAGTGGTGGGACAATATTCACCTCCGTGTCTTTCATAAAATCATGACTTTACGTCATGTTTTAGTAAAATCCAGTAATTTTATTTCAAGACACGGAGGCTCATATTGTGCAAGTTCAAAGCTGAGAAACCACCGAGGAAAACACATGTTCAATCGGCTTAAAATAGAACTCACGAAAAGTGGACTCCCTGGACCAATCCGCCGAACGGAGAATATCCTCCAAACGACCACCAAGAGCCAGAGACTTGGAAGCCGCCGCACTTCTAGTGGAATGAGCCCCGAACCTAGAAACGTTCAGACCAGCCAAGGACATAACCCACTTGACCCAACGGGACAGCGTAGCCGAAGAAATTGGGAGATGAGGGTGCCTAAAAGATAAGAACAGCTGAGGAGCCGTCATGCTGCGGAAGCGGGAGGTGCGAGCTTCGTATTCCTTGAGGCAAAGAACTGGACACAACGCTGGTTGAGCCGGGAAAGCAGGGTAGACGACAGACTTAATAGCAGTCTTAGTGCGTCGGGAGATGTCAAACCGAACGCCCTCAGGAACAAAAGATCTGGCGTTCCAATCCAGAGCACGGACGTCGGATACCCGTTTACAGGAAATAAGGCAAAACAACATGACCAGTTTCGCCGATAACTGACGCAAAGAGAGGTCGCAGTTAGGAGGCCACGAGAGGAACAAGTTGAGCACCACATCGATATCCCAAGTGAAGGAATACTTCGGTCTCGAGAGACGAACTCCCTTAAGCAGGCGACAAATCAGTGGATGTTTACCGACCGGTACGCCACCAAATCCCAAATGCGCAGCAGAGATGGCAGAACGGTAGAGGTTGATAGTCCTGTAAGCCCGACCCCTGTCAAAAAGGGAAGAAAGAAAAAGAATGACCGAATTCACAGGGGCTGAAAAGGGATCCAAATCCCGCTCCACGCACCAAGAAGCCCAAGCCTGCCATGCTGCACGGTAAGATCTGTGAGTGCCTGGTGCCCAAGCTCCTGCCAAGAGACGTTGAGCTGATCCCGAAATTCCAGAGATCTGCCAGGGATCCCGGAAACCAAACAAATCCCAAATGCGCAGCAGAGATGGCAGAACGGTAGAGGTTGATAGTCCTGTAAGCCCGACCCCTGTCAAAAAGGGAAGAAAGAAAAAGAATGACCGAATTCACAGGGGCTGAAAAGGGATCCAAATCCCGCTCCACGCACCAAGAAGCCCAAGCCTGCCAGGCTGCACGGTAAGATCTGTGAGTGCCTGGTGCCCAAGCTCCTGCCAAGAGACGTTGAGCTGATCCCGAAATTCCAGAGATCTGCCAGGGATCCCGGAAACCAAACAAGCCAGGAGCGAAAGGCTCCCGTCCTGAATCAGAGGATGAGGGGAGCCGAAGGGGTCCAGAAGCAGCGGTCCAGAAGCAGCGGAGAGTGAGAGTGGAGCAACCGAGGGACCTCCACAACCAGATCCAGAAGGTTGGGGAACCATGGCTGGGACGGCCAAAAGGGCACCACGAGCACCACAGTCGCCAGCTGTCGACGAATCTGAAGGAGCGTCCTGGAAATCATCGCGAAGGGTGGAAACGCGTAATGACGACCGTCGGACCAATCTTGGAGGAAGGCGTCCACCGCGAGGGCGTCTGGATCCGGCCTCCAACTGTAAAAGATAGGGAGACGGGGATTGAGACG